>NC_077231.1:327123359-327423359 GCF_027887165.1 Monodelphis domestica
GACCACTGTGATGGGCCATGTGAAAACCCAACAAGACAGGGGAGCCCCTCCCCATCTGCTGCCCTGCTCGGACCCCCTCTGGGTCCCTGGCCTTGGGCCTGGCCTTGAACCCGTCTCTTGAAAACGGCTTCGAGAAGTTTACTGTGGCTGCGGGTAAATGACGAGGCTCCGAGATCTGTCGTGAACCGAGGCTCGGGGGGGGGGGATGGGCCCGAGGCCCCCAGAACAGCAGAACCGCAGCCGAGAGCCAGCCAGGGGCAAGCACGTCCACCCCAAACTAGGCTAGTGGGAGGGCTCTGCGTGGCAGACTTCAAGCCTGGAGAGCCTAGCTGGGGCAGCAGTAGCCCAGGAACGCCTCACTTCTGCCTCCTCTGGACGACTGCAGCAGACGCCATGATGTCGGGCTCGATGCTGGGACCTGATGGAGTCCATCTGTTCTCGTGGAGCTCTGCCGGGAGGCTTCTTCAGCACACCACAAAGTCTCCGAGTTTGCAGAAAACTCTTCGAAACGCCTGCTCGTGGGGAGCTCGCCTTCGCTGGGGCATCCGGAAAGGCTGGTGCTCCCTTTTGGCGAGACAGCTAGTTACCTCGATGCTCACCAAGAGGGTGTTAGTAGTTCCAAGTCTCACGGACACCCTGCGGCCTCTCCTCCACCCCACACCTCCTGGCTTGGACACCAGATGCTCCCCTTGAGTGTGAGACCCGCTTGCCTGCTCCTCTGTAAACTGTCTGAGGCCCGAGGCCCGAGGCCGGGACCCCGTGGGCAGGGATGTCAACAGTGAAGCCGAGAGATAAGGAGGGAACCAGGGGAGGCTCTGGACACAGAGACCCCTGACACTAGCCTGGTCTTCTTATTACCCCAATGCTGGCATCAGAGGCTCGAGGTGGCCAATGGGCTTAAAGGCTGAAAGGACTCCCCCAAATGGCCTCACTGGGCTACTCACTGGACAGTGTCCCAGCCCTCCCTCCTTAGCTCAGACTACACTGCCATGCTGCTACCGACCACCTGTGTCCAGCAGCCCAGCGGGGCCCTGCTCCATTCTGGGCCAGGGCCAACAGCATCTTCTAGAAGCAGTCGTAGAGGGAACCCATAAACCCACATCCCAGATACTTCTATTTTCTTCACTCTCATCTGAGGCTCAAAGGCTCACGGGATGCTCCTGACATGCAGGGATCAGAGCCTCTTGATCCCAAGACCTGTGCCAACACCTACAGTAACCCTGGACCCTGGCACTGGAGACAGAGCAAGCTGACCCAGGGCAAGATACAGGCACAGTGCTAACGAGGCCCAGGTGTGAGCAAGCCACACACTGTGGCTAGGGTGGAAACTCGGAGTCCAGCCTTGCCCCTGCCCAGGGGAGCAGCAAGAAGGGGGCCAAGCTAACTAGAAACCCCACAAAATGAGGGCAAAGCAAAGACACCCCCATCCCGCATGGGCCGATGAAGGGATAAAAAAGAGGCCAAGGAAAAGAGAGAACGAAGCAAACTGCTAGCAGATGAAGAGTGTCTCCAGGCCACAGGAAGAGAACCCGGCTCTGATAACCAGGGTCTCCCAATTGCCTTCCATTCGTCCATTCACCTCCAAAATGGAAGGGTCCAAAAGGGCACTTCTGGACTTGCCTGCTCAGAAATCCTCTGGGGCTCCCTATCATCTCGAGTACAACACAAACTACGAAGGTTGGCGCATCACTGCTCAGTGGGGCGGGTCTCCCCTCTCGGTGTGGCGTGTCGCCCCTCTCGGTGTGGCGCGTCGCTCCCCTCTAGGTGTGGCGCGTCACTCCCCTCTCGGTGTGGCGCGTCGCCCCTCTCGGTGTGGCGCGTCACCCCTCGCGGTATGGCGCGTCACTCCTCAGGATGGTGTGTCGCTCCCCTCTCGGTGTGGCGCGTCGCTCCCCTCTCGGTGTGGTGCGTCGCGTCGCCCCTCTCGGTGTGGTGCGTCGCGTCGCCCCTCTCGGTGTGGTGCGTCGCCCCTCGCGGTATGGCGCGTCACTCCTTAGGATGGTGTGTCGCTCCCCTCTCGGTGTGGCGCGTCGCTCCCCTCTCGGTGTGGTGCGTCGCCCCTCTCGGTGTGGTGCGTCGCCCCTCTCGGTATGGCGCGTCACTCCTCAGGATGGTGTGTCGCTCCCCTCTCGGTGTGGCGCGTCGCCCTTCTCGGTGTGGCGCGTCACTCCTCAGGATGGTGTGTCGCTCCCCTCTCGGTGTGGTGCGTCGCCCCTCGCGGTATGGCGCGTCACTCCTCAGGATGGTGTGTCGCTCCTCTCTCGGTGTGGTGCACTCCCCTCAGTCTGGCGCCAGTCAAATGCATTTCATGTATTTCCTCTTTGATATTTGCCATTCCTCAGTCCTTCTTTCTCACCCCAGGGATCTTGGCACTGGCTGCCCCCAGCCCACACCAAGCCAAGAGCGGGCTTCCTCCTCATGTCCCAGATTCTTAGAATGAGGCGCTCCTCTTGAGTCTCAGAAGAAGCAACCACTCTGGAGACCAGGTGGGTGCCTGCGTCATGGGCGCTCCCCCCAAGCCTCTGCAGGAGCCACTCAAGTAAGGGCAGAGGCCAGGCTAGGCCTGCAGACGCTGGACGACCAGACAGAAGACACAAAGGCGCCATGGTTCAGGGGAGACGGGGGTCACGGAGCGTTACCGAAGAAACCAGGAAGGGGAGGCAGTTGCAGAAGCCTGAGAAGACCGTGATGGACTGCTGCAGGGGGAAGCAAGCTGGACACACCGGCAATGTGGTAAGAAAGCCTGGAGAGGGCCAGCCAAGTGGCCCAGTCGAGAGAGCCCGGTTTGGAGAGGGGAGGTCCCGGGTTCCAATCTGGCCTCAGACACTTCCTAGCATGTGACCGTGGGTGATCGGCACCCTTGGTAGCAGAGCACAGGTAGAAAAGGCACCAGGGAGGACAGAGCCAAGTCCGAAAGGCGCCCGGAAGGATGGGGGGCCAAACGGGTCTGGAGCTGGAGGTGGATCGTGTGATCAAAGTCCACAGCAAGCAAAGCAAGCTGCCCACCACAGGGCTCCGCGCTCTGCCTCCGGCAAATCTCCTTTTCCATCTTCCCAGCGTGGGCAGAGCCTGGAATGACAAGCATCAGGGCTCGGGCATGATGGGAAATGGGAGCCGAGGGGGACTCGGCCCGACCAAAGGTCCGACCAGGCTGGGATTGCGTCCCAACGCGGCTGCTTGGCCAGAGAGGGGTTCCCTGGGGCTGGCACCCTTCAACAGGTCAGGCTGTGGCTGCGCTGAGCCACACGCTGGGGGCTCCCGGGCCCTGGTCCCAGGAGGCCAGACAGGAAAGGTAAAAGGGAGTGGGGGGGGGGCGGAGAGGCAGGGAGGCCTGCGGCCAGGCCCACCTTCCTGACCACAGGAGACGTCCTGGAAGGGGATCAGTTTGCAGGAGTTCAAGGCCCTCTTTTTCAGGAATATGTCGGACTGGCCGGGAGCACTTGAAAGCACAGAGCTCTGGGCCTGGAGTCAAGAGGACCGAGTTCAAATTCAGCCTCAGGCTATCTGACTGTGGCCAGGTCACTTGGTCACTGCCTGCCTCAGTTTCCACAACGGTAACGTGAGGGTAACAACAGCAGCAGCAGCAGCAGCCTCCCTCCACAGTGCTGTGGTGAGGATCAGACGGCGGATTTGCCCGGGGCCTGGACCATGGCACGTGTTCCTACATGCTTCTTCCCTTCCGTTCCCCTGGGCTTCCCGGCTCCTCTGGGGCTCCCGTGAGCTCTCAAATTGTTTCCCTAATAAGCCTTCGGATGCAGTTGATACCGCTGGGAATCCCCCGGGAGTCCCAGGCTTTTGGAGGCAGGCCCTGGCGAGGCACACGGGAATGGGGGGATGCCGAGGCGCCTCCTTCGCCCTCTACCCCTGGAATCTCGTCTAGTCCTCTAGCCTAAGGGGCACGCACTCTTGGGCCCATTCTGCGGGTGAGAAAACCGAGTGAGCCACTTCCCAGAATCAGAAGCCCAAGTGTTTGTGAAGAATGAGCAGCACAGCAGGGCCCCGGGGCCCCATCCTCGGGACAGAGGGCCTGAGTTCAAATCTGGCCTCAGACCCCTCCTGGCTTGTGGTCCTGGATAGGTCACTTCGTCCCATGCGTCGCAGAGCTGCCGCAAAGACGGAGTAAGGCTTTGAAGAGCCCGTTAGGGAGCCTCGAAACTCCCGGCTCCTGCCCGGGGAGACGCCCGGGGTCCCCCAAAGCCACAGCACCCACCGCCGCCTCGGGGCCGGGGACGGCGCAGAGCCGAGAGCCAACGGGAAGCCCAGCGTCCGGGGCCCGAGTCGGAATTCAAACTCGCACCGCAGTAAGGGGAAACCTCGAGCTGTCCGGGCCGGCCCCTTTGTCCCCCCAGACCTCCCCAAACCAGCGGAAGCGCCCGTGCGGGGCTTCCCGAAGGCCCGGCAGGGCACGCGTCGGCGGAGAACGTGAGGAAGCGCAGCCGCCCCGTACCCAGACGGGTGCCCGCAGGACGCGCGGCCCTTCCCCTCGCCCCAACCAGGGCCCGGAGCCAGAGGCCCGGGTGCAAATCCAGCCGCAGGCACTCCCTGGCCGACTCTAAGCAGAGTGGCTGCGCCTCCGGCCCGAAGGACCCCGAGCGATGCCAGGAGGCGCCCGCCGGACAGGACGCGGAATGCCCAGCGGTGAGACCGCACGGCCGGTCACTGCCCCTCTGAACCCCGACGTTCAGAAAGGGAAGAGGGGAGGCGGCCAGCACAGGCCAGTCCGATCAGAGCCTCCAAGCAGGAAAGGCGGCCTTCCCCGGCAGCAGTGGACCCCACGAGGGGCGAGCTCGGCTTCTGGGAAAGGGAGGAGAGCTCCCCGCCGCGCCCTCGGGACACTCCTCCCGGCACCCCTGGGGGCTTCCCTGGATTCCAGACCCCTCCCCGCCCGCTCTTCTGCCTCGGAGCCAGTGCACAGTGGGCTGCCCATCCCCCCGGAGCCCGCCCACTCCAGGCCCCCCCTCAGGGCTCTCCAGGGCCCTCGGCCTCCTCCCAGGCTTCTGAGCCCAGATCCAGGGGATCCTCCTCCCTCTGTCCCGCCCCAGGCCAGACTCTCTTCCTCTGGGAGCCAAGAGGCCCTGGGCAAGTCACTTCCCCGCCTGCCTCCTTTCTCACCCGTAAAAGGAGGCCGGGAGGAAGACGGCAAAGGAAGTTCCCAGGGATGCGTTGGGGCCACAACCCCGAACCCCCCCAGAGCTCCTCCTTCAGACGGGCACCAGCAGGGCCCCTGGGCCGGGGACTCAAGAAGGGGCTGCCCGCGAGCAAGAAAGGTGGCCTTCGGGAGCTGTGGCTGCCGCGCCGCCGCCTCCCCAGGCCCCTGGTGGGGCAGGGCTCCCTCTGGGGCATGCGCACTGCGCTGGCTCGCCAATGGGGAGGGCAGGGCCGGACTCACCTTGATGGGCGCCCGGCTGAACTGGATCTTGCGGGTGGCCGGGACGTCGTCCTCCTCGGGCAGCCCCCCGATCTCCACGTAGTCCCGGCTGGGCTGGTAGTCGGGGGGCTCGTCGCTGTCGTCCTGCTCGTCGGCCTCCTCGGCGCCCGGCTCGGCCCAGTCCGAGCTATACCTGGAGCGCACCCGGTACACGCTGTAGTCCGCGTGCATGTAGACGTGGGAGCCCGGCTCGGTGCTCGCCTCCTCCGAGGCCCCCTCCTTGCCCAGGGCCGGCGCGTCCTGGGGGGGGGCCGCCGGGGCCTCGGCCGCAGGGGGCGGGGCGTCGCGCTGGGGGGGGCTCCTTGGCGGGGCCCGCGGCCTCGGCGGGGGGCTCGGGGCCCTGGAAGACGGCGCTGAGCTGGCTCACGGTGGGGGACGCGGCATCCAGGGCGTCGGCGCCGCCCCGGGGGGCCCGGGCGGGGGCGGGCTCGGGGGCCGGCGCCCCCCCGCAGCAGCGGCGGCTGTTCCTCTCGAACATGCGCCGGGTCTCCGACACCCTGGAGTAGGCGTCGAAGCGGCTGATGCGCTCCGACACGGACGCCTCGAGCTTCAGCTCCCGGGGCCGCTCGCGCTCCCGCTCGGGCTCGGGGGGCTCCCGGGGGCGGCCCCGGCGGCCCGGGGAGGGGGGCGCGCCCTGGGGCCGCGGCTTGGGGGGCGCCGCGGGGGCGGGGGGCAGGGGGGCGGCGGGGGCGCCCCCCGGCTCGCTGGGCTCCAGGCCCATCTGCATGAAGAGGTTCTTGATCCTGTTGACGTTGGAGCCATACTTCCTGCCCCGGCCCGGCGGCTGCGGCTGCTGCGGCTGCTGCTGGGGGGGCTGCGGGGGCTGCTGGGGCTGCTGCGGCTGGGGGGGGCCGCTCCCCTCGCCCCCCGGCGCCCCCGGGCCGCCCTCGGCCGGAGGCTTGTCAAAGGCGTTCTTGAGCGCCTGGAACTCCGTGCGGTAGGCATTCCGGTGCGGGGAGGCGCTCCTCAGCGGGGCCCGCTCCCCGGAGGGCTCTGTCTTCAGCATGATGATGGCATCCGCGCCGCCAAGGCCAGGGGCATGGCCACCCGCTCGGGGGCAAAGGCGCGGAGGCGGGGGCGACCCGCGGGGCTCATCTGCAACACACAAACGCGCCGGGCTCGGCCTGGAGTCCGGGCCTGGGGATGGGGGCCCCAGCCCGCGCGGACACCCTGACAAGGGGCCGCCCCCTCCCCCGCCCGCGGGCGCGCGCCCACGCACGCGCACACCCACCTGCGTCCGCGCCCGCGCCCGCGCCCGCGGCTTCCCTCCTCTGGGGCCGGAGCCTCCTCCGCTGCTAAAGTCTAAAAGGTCTGAGCGTTCTCCCGCTCGAGCCTTCCTCCTTTTCCTCTTCTTCCTCCTCCTCTTTCTCCTTCTCCTCCTCAGCAGAGGCCTCCGCCCCCGTGCGCGCGCACTCCGGGAGCCGCCGCCGCCGCCGCCGCCGCCGCCGCGCGTGACCCCAGCCCGCGCGCACGCGCAGCTTCTACTGACGCGAGGGGGGCGGGGCCGCGTCCGAGGGGGCGGGGAGCGACCCCCAGGGACGCTCCCCGCCCCCTCCTCCCCTCCTCTTCCCCTCCTTCCCCGACCGCGAGCTTGAGGCGAGCCCGAAGGGCAGCAAAGCCGCTCTGTGGCGTCGTCCGAATCCCCTTCGCTTCCTCCCAGGCGGGGAAGGAGACAAAGGCGATCCCCCCGCCCGCCGCCGCCGCCGCCGCTCAGTGAAGCCCCAACCACTGGACTCCGCGGGGCCTCAACGTGCCGGGCAGAGGGCCGGCGTCTAGCAAACGGATCCCAGCCCTCCGGGGCACCGCCTCCACGCCGGCTTCCCTGATTTCCTCCCGGCGCCTCCTAGTTGTCCTCTCTCCCGGCCTTCGCACCTCGAGGCGTTTGCTCCAACGAGCCGGGAGGGGAGGGGCCGGCGCACTTCTGTGGCCCGGGGCTTCGGCTGCTCTCCCCAGGCACGGGCCTCCGGCTGTCCTGGCCACCAGCGCCACCCCCGGGCCAGCTCGGGCCACTCCGGGCTGCCCTTCCCTTCGCCTCGGAGGCGGCCGCATGGTGGTCTAGACCCGCCGCAGGGAAGATCTCAGGCTTACTCGGGATGGTCCCTCCCCCCCCCCCCTCGCCCTTGGGGATCCTGCGTGGGGAGCGGAGGAGGGCAGAGCCCGGGGCCGCAGCCTTCCTCACGGAGGGAGGGAGCGGGAGCTTGCCACAACCTTCCTTGGCTCCCTATTACCCCCCTCCATCCCACAGGCCTGGCTCCCGGCCTTCCCCAGTGGAGTGCCCCAAACCGAGGTCCGCCGCTGGTCCAGCTTATTTCCCAAGAATCCCTTTCCTGTCTGTTTTCCTGCCTCCAAACCTTTGCCCAGCCCCTTTCTCATCTTTGCCTTCTGGCATCCCAGGCTTTCTTGAAGAGCCAAGCAACCCCTGGGGTGCTAGGTCATCGCCGGGGGTGGAGCTCCCCCCTTGACCCCCCCCCCCCCCAGCAGAGGCTTGGCCGAGGGAGGGACCGTTCGGGGTCTGCCGGGGGTCACCCGTGGGGAGCACCCTCACCTGCTGGGTATGGAAGGTCCCTTCCCCCTATGGATGGCCACCAGGAGGGGGCCAACTCTGAACCTTCTCTTAACGGAAAAGAGGGCTGGGGGGGCGGGCAGAGATAAAGGGAGAGCCGGAGCCAGAGCCAGGAAGCAGAAGGAAGGTTCTAAACACTCCTCCTCTGGGTGATCCCCGAAGGCCGAGCAGGCGCAGCAATGGGCACCAGCTTCCTTTCTCCTTTGAGATAAGACTGGCCTCTGGCCTGGCCACTCCTTTCTTGGAGGCCTCCGCCTTGAACCCCTGCCTCCCTTTAGCACCCCCCAGGACTGTGAACAGCTAGAGTCCAGGGAGGGCCACCAGGAGGGGGAGGGAGGGGGCAGGGTCCATCTCGCCTAAATCCCAGGGGAGGCCATGTGGCTCCACCTGGGGAGGGGAAAGGGAGGGGCCCCTGCCCCTTGGGGATCTTGGAGCAGGACGGAGCCCTCTCAGACGCGTTGGGGAGGTGCTCAGCCTGGGGAAGCTGCCTAATTTGCTGCTCCTGTTAGCCTCCAGCAGGCAGCGCCCTTCTCGCCTGCTCTCGGCAGAGGGTTACTGGGCTCCAGGCCCCACACCGTCTTCTTCCCAGTGCTGCCAGGGCCTGGGCACATCTTTCTCGTGTTTCCTGGCCTCGCGGAGCACCTTCCATGAACCCGTCGGAGGCTTCTTGGCCTGCCTGTGGAGCTCCGGCGTGGCGGACTCTCTGTGGCCCCGTTTGGGGTTTTCTTGGCAGAGATACTGGAACCGCTCGCCATTTCCCTCTCCAACTCATTTTGCAGATGAGGAAATGGAGGCCGACTGGGGGCAAGTGACTTGCCCAGGGCCACTCAGCTAGTAAGTGTCTGTGGCCAGATTTAAACTCTGGAAAATGAGTGTTCCTGACCACAGGCCCAGCGCCCCACCCGCTGCAGGGGCCCTGGGCAGTCTGGCCTCTGGGAGGACAAGGAGAGGCCCTGCGGGCTCCCACCAGGGTCTTTGCCACCTACAGGCTGGCCCTGGTGGCCTCCTGGAATCTTCCAGCCTGGGAGTCCTGCGCCCCGAGGCTACGGAGGGTGGAAATGGCGGCCCCCAAGGAGGGCGGACGGCAGTCCAGGGCTTTGCCCACCCGCCTCCTGGACCAGGCGTCAGCGGCCCGACACGCACTGCCTTCTGGGAGGAGCCGGCGGGCCGAGTCTGGGCTCAGAAAGGGGGTTCCGGAGGGCACCGGGAGGGGGTGGAGGGCAGAGCAGGGGGGAGCTTGCTGGGTACGGGGAGACGCCGCTGCCGCCACTTCCGGCACTCACCGGCGGGAACCCCGGGGACTTGGGGGGCCGCTGCGCAGGGCGCTGGGCCGGGCGGGGAAGCGGCCTTCGTCAGTCGCCCCCCGCCGCCCGGAGGCTTCTGGGGGGCCGCCCGAACCCCCCGCAGGTCCAGGAGGCCCTCGGGGGAGCCTGGATGGCACCCACCAGCCTTCGGCCTCAGCACGAAGCTCTGGGAGGCAGGGAAGGGGCCAGCCCAGGGCGGGGGCTGCCAGAAGGCTGTGTCCGGCCCGGGCGTGGCCCCGCCGCCCCCCAGGAGCTGCCCCCCCCAGAGTCTCTGCCCGCATTCTCGTGCCCGTCAGCCATATCTTCCCGGTTGGACGAGGGCGCCAGGCTCCCGCCCGACTCCAGGGAGCCCGTGGGTGGAGCGGCAGCTGCCAGCCTCTGCCAAGCGGGGCTCCTCCGGCATCCCGGCGTCCTCCTGGGCCGGGGCCGGAACAGGCTGCCCGTCCGGCCTGGACATCCTGAAAACGAGCGCGGCGCCTCCCGCACGTGACGGGGCTGCAGTGGGTCCGAGCGCGTCTCGCCTGGCCGCAGCCGGCTACAACAGAACTTCCTCCCCTGAACTGGCCCGGAGACCGCCGGGGCCCCCGGCCTGGCCTGTCGCCTCTGGGATCGGGTGCTCGGCCTTCAAAGGCCCCCTTCGGTGCCGGGACGCCGGCCTCTCTCTGGCCGCCCCGCCCCCGCCTGGGATGCCCCCCTCCTCCACTCTGCCCCCCGGAAGCCCCATGCCCGGCCCCTTCATTACTTCCCCTTCAGCCTCCCAGAGACGACTTGGTCCATGTGAGCTTGCGGGTCTCTCCCTGAGGCTCCGCCTAGCACCAGGACGGATGGACTGACGGACGGACAGATAGACAGACAGGTGGACAGAAGGACGCACAGGTGGATGGACAGACAGGCGGACAGAAGGATGCACAGATGGACTGGCGGACAGAAGGACGCACAGATGGACAGACAGGCGGACAGAAGGATGCACAGATGGATGGACAGACAGGCGGACAGAAGGACGCACAGATGGACTGGTGGACAGAAGGACGCACAGATGGACAGACAAACAGGCGGACAGATAGACAGACAGGCAGACAGAAGGACGCACAGATGGACAGACAGGCGGACAGACTGACAGGCGGACAGAAGGACGCACAGGTGGATGGACAGACAGAAGGACGCATAGATGGACAGACAGGCGGACAGAAGGACGCACAGATGGACGGACAGACAGGCGGACAGATAGACAGACAGGCAGACAGAAGGACGCACAGATGGACAGACAGAAGGACACACAGATGGACGGGCGGACAGACAGAAGGACGGAGGGACCGGGGCTGGAAGTCCAATGAAGGGGGCACACGGGTCCAAGGGTGGGCGGTGGGCTCGTCTTCCCTCTGTCGCCCCCCTGGCTGGCAGCTCCAGCCCTGTCCTCTGGGCCGAGACGGAGGCCTGGGGGCAAATAGGAGGCAGCGCAAAAGGGTCTCGGGAGCTCCTGCCCAGGCCAGCGGCCGTGCGAAGCTGGGGGCCTCCGGGGGCCTCCCTGCCCCCCACAGCTTCTCTGCCCCGGTCGGGGCAGGGCCAGCGAGGCGGGTCCTGCCCGCTAAGCTCCAGCCGTGGGCCCAGACGAAGGGGGCGCCGAGGGAGGCACGGGCCGGCCGGGGCCTCTTCCAGGAGGGCCGCGGAGACCCAGGAGAGACCTGCAGGGGCTAAGCTGCTCCGAGGCCTTCCGCCCTTGTTCCGGGGCTCCCGAAGCTGGCCTAGACTGTCACCTGCTGGGGACGCCCCTCTGAAGCCTGGAGCCAGGAAGCCCCGCGTTCCGGTGTGACTTCAGACGCTTCCTATCCGGATCGCCCGGAGCCAATCACTCAGCGCCCCCCCTGCCTCAGTTTCCTCATCTGTAAGGGGGCAGCTAGAGCAGCCCCCACCTCCCGTGGTTGTGGTAAGCAGCCAATGGAAGCATCAGGGGCTTCACACCGTCAACGGGGGCTCCCCTGCCGCCCCCGGCACTGCAGCGAGAAACGCGAGGGGCAGCCACCAGGCAGGCGGCACCGATCAAGCTGCTCCTGCGTGGGCGCCGAGAGAGCAGCAAGCAAGCGAGCGCGCTGGGGGCAGAGCAGGCCCGGGCCTCCCGCTCTGCTGCCGCTCCTGCCCCTCAGCCGAAGCCCCCTCCCAGAAATCCACGGGAGCCACCAGGCCCTGCTCGCGCTCTGCCCAAAGGAGGCCGAGCCCGTCGAGCCGGCGGGCACAGACCGGGAGAGCCCCGGGACGAGAGCTTCTGTGCGATAGCGGCCCGCGCTGTAGGCATCGGGCACAGCCCAGGCAAAGACGCGGGGGCGGGAGATGGCGACTTGTACAGGCCAGTGTCCCCTGCGAAAGCGGAGGGACAGACGGACGGGCGGACCCGAGATCTCTGCCTTGTTTCTTCTGCTCGAGCGCCCAGGCGGCGGCGCTCCCCATCTCAGCAGACAGACCCGGTTCATAGGACGCTCCTCGGGCCGTCAGCGGGACTCTCGGCCTGCCCTTTCGGGGCCAACATGCAGGTGGGAGGCGTTTCCCAAGAGCCTCGGGGCCCCTCCCAGGCCCAGAAAAGGCCCGGCTCAAGGGCCCCCCGAGAAAGGGGGACGACGAGCGGCCGCTCCCTGAAGCCCGTCTTTCGGGCCTCAAGGCAGGGGCCGGCCCTTCCCTGGTGACCCCTCGTGGAAGCCCCTCGACGGCCCCAGGGATTCAGGGGATCCAGGACGGCCCGGCCTTCGGGGACCTGAGGGCGGTCCAGCCGGTCCTGGGGAGCAAGGAAGGTCTGGGAGCCTCTCGAGGGAAGGCCGGCCTCTGAGCCCTGGGGAAGAGGGGACGGAGAGCCGGCCCGGAGCTGGGAGGTCTGCTCGACACCTTCCTGGCGGGGTGACCCTGGGCCAGTCCCGTCACCCCCTCCTCGCCTTGGAGCTGATGTTAGCTGCTCCGGCTCTAAGGACAGGCCGCGCGGAGGACACCTCAGACTAGCGCCAGCCTCCCTGCCTCCGAGCGTGAGCTCGTGGGAGGTGAAAGGCGGCTTTGCCAGGACCCAGGGGGGCAGCGCAGGGGATGCTGGGACAGTCCTGGCTTCAAATGGCCCAGGATACGGCAAACCCGGAATCAATTCCAGCTCGGCCCGCAGACTGGCCCAGGCGACGGGCAGCTCCTGGAGGGCCACAACGGCAGGGCCGCCCCCTCCCGGGGATGGTCTGTCCATCTGTCAGGCTCCTCAGGCTGCTGCTCGTGGCTACAGACGAGCAAAGCACGCGGCACGGAGGACTGGAGAAGGACCGGCCAAGCGGGGTGGGAAAGGCCAGCATGCGGACGGGCTTCCTCCCTGACCGACGGGAGAGGCCTCCGGGAGGGGCTTCTGGTCAGCCACTCACCAGGGACTGACCACGCTGGCCAGGAGACGAGCCCTTCAACCATTCGTGAAAGGGATCTCTCATGAGGCAGTAGAGGAAGCCCCAACTCCGGCTCCAGATCCGAGTTCAAATCCTGTCTCTGCTACTCAGCACTCGCGTTCCCGCCTCTGTGAAATAAGGAAGTTGGGTGAGACAGCTCCTAGCAAAGGTCCCTTCCAGCTCTAAGCGGGAGGTTCCCCGAGCCTTGGGGAGCAGCAGGGGCCTTTGTAGGTAGGGATTCCCCCACCGGTGAAATCGTAGCTACGAGAAGGTAACGACTCCCCTTCTCCAGGCTCAACACCCTCCTTCCTTTTCCTGGTCCTCCTGCAGACAGCCCGCACGCACTCCAGGCCCTTCGCCCTTTCCCCTCTCCAGCTTGTGCAAGGAGAGCTTCTGTAGCCTTCCCAATGGAATCAGATCTCCAGAATCCCAGTCCTGAAGGATTCTCATGAGGATGAGCTCTCCTTCCTAAGCAGTGGCACCCAGAACTCGCTGCCCTACTACATCCGAGGTCAGCCCGGGGAGGACCCTGGGAAGATCCTGGAAGTCCTGCCCAAGATCCGAGGCGGCCCCTCCACAAGCCCCAGACCTCTTTCAGACAATCTGGGGCCTCCCATTGTTGGCAAGTTGATTGAAACACGCACACGCACACCATGCCTGTCCTTCGTTTCTCCATCACAGTCCCTCACGGCAGAGGGATGGGATGGGGGAGAGTAGGTAGAGAGGAACCCGGCCTCTCCAGATTAAATCCTTCCTCTTAAGAACAGCAGCAAAAACACTTAGAAGTGACTGTGCTGGGCAAGGTAGTCACCATTCTGCCCCAGTAGTCCGCCACCTCTCTGCCACAAGGACGGACCTATTTCCACAACCTGTCCTCCGGAACTTCACTGGCATTTCTTCATCTACAACGTCCTTTGGCACATTGTTCTTTTGGCTCACATCATTTCACTTAGCCGGTTGATTAAATCTTCCTGTGCTTGAGTGCATCCCAAATCTATTTCTGACTCCCCAATAACATCCCATCACGTGCATAGGCCAAAAGTTTTGAGCCATTCTCTAATCGATGCCAATGCTTTCAGAAATGACATTTGGCATAAAGGTGCCCCCGGGTACAATATTTGAGTCTATCTCCATTCATTCCCTTTTGTAAAAGCCTTTCAGTTGTACATAACCAAAACTGGCTTCTCCCCTCTTTTCAGATTTCCCCTGACCCTTACTGATTTTGGAATTCTCCCCCCAGCCATTCATAGCTGTAAAGGAGACCTGCTTCTTTTCAGCTTGTGTGTTCGTCAGGAATTTATTGCAGTATGTGGTGTGGGATGGTGCTCTGCTCTCATTTTGCGCCAGTATCCCCTGTCACTTGTCAAAGAGGGAGTTCTCTCCTTGGAACTGCACATCTCTGAAACTTATCAAACATTCAGCTGCTGTTTTCTACTTCCTTCGGCTGCCTTTTTCCTCATTATTTCCCCAGAGATCCTAAACCCGTCCCCAACTAAATGAGTTTACAACATTTTTTTGCTTCGATCTCTAAAATGCTCCCAGGTAAGTCCAGCATGTTTGAGGGAATCGCACTGTGTCCAGGGAGTCCAGAAGCCATACTGTGCTCAGCAGGAAGACAGGAAGGAAGCAGATCTCGAGGTCAGGAGAGCCAGGGGTGGGATATTCCCAGACAGGCTCTGTCTGGGAAGTCATAGATTTGGTTTGGTCTTGGAAAAACTCCAGGAGGGTTTGTGGTGACCCTTCAGAGGTGCCCGAGGGCCGGTGCTCATGATGGTCTGTGGGGCCTCTCCTCCCCCGCCATTCCTCACAGGGTACTCCAAAGAGTACCAGCCAGCACTCAGTGGGTTGGGCCATTTGTTTGCCCAGGGCAGGGCTACACATTCCTCTAGGTCATCTTCCTGGTTCACTGACTCTTGGGGACCAAGCCCTACCTCAAGAATCCGTGGTATTTCCAGACGGAGTAAAGTTCCCTTTGGAGTGCATAGCTAAGGAGGCCCCACTCATGAGTCTTGGCTATTTCTCCTGGTGGGAGGCAAAGTTCCCCTTGGGGAGGATAACAAGGGGTCCCCTCCCACTGACCACCCAGGACTCTCTCCTTCCACCAGCCCCTCAGGGGCAGCTTGCCGGTCTGATGTCTCTTCTAGCTCTAGCCTCTTCTGATCTGACCACAGATCAGGGGAAATGCCCTCGAACCCTGAGCACATTGCTCAGATGGATGCACTAGCTGGAGGTCCCAAGGCAAGGCATGTTGGGCTCTCTGGACTCAGGGTTCTCTTCATTTGTAAATGGCCTTAAACTCAACGGACTCCAAGTTCAGTGCTAGCACTGATATGGTCCTCTTTCCTAGGCAGCTCAGGCCTGGACCTGAGTTCAAATCTAACTCCGCTTACTAGCTGTGTGGCCCTGGGCAAGTCTCTTTGGCATGGGCATCGTACCCCCAGACTAGAGAAGTGTTTCAGGCAAACTGTAAGCAGGGAAGTTCCTTTGCTCCCTTCTGTCCTTGTGACTCCTAACCCAAAACATCTGATAACTCCGATAAGGCCCTGAGATGATCCACCTCCTTGATACCCTCGGGTTGATCTCAGACATCCATCACCTCCATGGATGTCTTCAGGCAAACTCGGTGCACACCACTCTAGAATCACGTCTTCACTGTTGTAAAGGGTATAAAGACCCCAGACCCGAGGTCATGGGAACAGCTTTCCACCCATGCTGTTCCCCCCAGGAGACAGTCTTCCACCCGTGCTGTCCTCCTGGCCAGATTCAACATTCATTACCTTCCAAATGAATAAATGTCTCTTTTTACTTTTAAGCTGTTTCAAAGTCTTGCACCTTTCCTGAACCTGGGGGGGGGGGGGTTCACCTCTGCACCCCAAAGCAACTTCACCCTGTTTGCCTCAGTTTCCTCATCTATAAAATGAGCTGGGCTAGAACATGAACTAACTACTCTTGTATCTTTGCCAAGAAAATCCCAAATGTGGAGTCCCAAAGAGTTGGACGTGACTGAAATGACTGAACAAAAACAAAACGGGGCTAATAATGGGAATATCTGTATATAGTAGGCAATCTACAAATGAGTATTCTCTCCTTTTCCCTTCACCTCCCTTTGAATTCATTTATTTAGAAGATTTTCCATGGTTATAGGATACATGTACTTTCCCTCTTCTCCTCCCTCCCCCCTCCTGTAGCCAACCCACAATTCCAATGGGTTTTACATGTGTCATTGATCAAGACTTATTTCCATATTATCACTATTTGAACTAGAGTGATCATTTAAAGTCAACAGCTCCAATCATATCCCGTTGACCCATGTGATCAAGCAATTGTTTATCTTCTGTGTTTCCGCTCCCCCGGTTCTTCCTCTGGATGTGGATACATTCTTTCCCATGAGTCCCTCAGGATTGTCCTGGGTCATTGCATTGCTGCTAGTAGAGAAGTCAGTTACATTGGATTGTGCTACAATGTATCTGTCTCTGTGTACAATGGTCTCCTGGTTCTGCTCCTCTCACTCTGCATCAGTTCATTGAGGTTCTTCCAGTCTCCATGGAATCCCTCCAGTTCATTGTTCCTTTTAGCACAATAGTATTCTATCACCGACATATACCACAATGTGTTCAGCCATTCCCCAATAGAAGGACAGCCCCTCATTTTCCAATTTTTTGCCACCACAAAGAGTGCAGCTATGAATGCTCTTGTACAAGTCTTTTCCTTCTGATCTGTTTGAGGTACAAACCCAGCAGTGCTATGGCTGTGTCAACTTGAAATCTGGAGTCCCCAAGTCTGCCCCTGTCCCTGAGAACCCACCCCCAGGGAAGTCCCAGACTCCTCCATTTCAGACAGAACAATAGACTTAAAGGTAGCTCTAATCAGATGCTAGATGCCCTTTTGTCTTGATACTTTCTCCCCCTCTGTAGTCTCCATTGGAAAGCATCAGCCTCTCCCCATAATCTTGTCTTGGACTTCTCATTTCCTGGCAGCCATGATAATGCCAATCTATGTTACTTCCCTGTCCTTAGCTCTCCAAAAGGTATCCAAGTTCCATTGTCCTTTGGAGAATCCTGGAGCCTGGTGCATTCTCCCAGGGATACAGTCTGAGCCCAGAGCATGTAGGCCCCGTGAAGTTTCTGGTGCTGGCCGGTACTGGACCTCTCTCTTCCCTGATTAAAGACTTGGTTTTCTGACTATTTTAGTAGTTCTGTGTTATTTCCAAGTTACAACTGGATCCTAACCCTACATTCCCTTCACTTCCAATAGAGACTGCAGAGGGAGAGGCTAGCTGGCCCAAGTCCCCCTGAATTGGATTGCTAGGAGTGGAAGGGACGGATGGGGTGGATAGATGTTCTCTACCCCTCCCCCTTAAGGGAAGTGATAAGATACCCTGAAAGGTCTCTGGAAACCCTTGGGAGAAGGGAAATGGCACAGGTAGGAAGTCTACTCCAGTTGACTGGAGAGTTCATACCACTCTCCAGGGCCTGAAGAAAAAAACTCAGTTGGAAGAGAGGATATTCTGAAACTGGAAAGGTGGGGGGGGGGGGGGTGGCAGAGAAGGAAGGAGAAACCTCAGCTTTAGTGCTCCAGCCTCTCCAACCAACCTGCAGAGAACCCTGGAAATGAATACTCGAGTGACAGAACCAACAGAGGGATGCAGCGAGGGAGCCCCCTCTCCAGCTCTCTCATTCCTCCTTCCTCCTTTTGACTGGTCCTAACCTCACAGCCTTCACAGGGCCTGCAGCATGGAAGACTTCCCAAGTTCCCACTGCTCTTCTAACCACACACCTAGCTCAAATGGCAACAGTGTCTGCACGGGAAGCCAGGCCAGATGGACGTCCACCAGCTCACCGTGCTGAAGGGGGACTTCTTAAGCAGTTCGGACACGGGAATGACCCATTTTGCCACAAGTTCTCTCTAAGCCTGAGGCCATTTCATTGTGAATTCTGGAAGTCCTTGTGGGATCGGCGTGTGTCACAGACTTTGAGGAGAGAGATTTACACCCTAAAGCTGGTGTTTATTCACATCTTTAGGTGTAAAATGGATGACGATATTTACTGGTTTATCGGTAAGATATTAAGCAATTGTTAACCTGGGAAGGCACAGAACTGCTCAAATAGTCGGGAAAACCAGGCCGTTAATCAGGAGAGGGCTAGTGTTCAGTGCTGGGCCACTGCAGAGTCAAGCACCTAAAAACCACACAGAGCCAAGGCTATGGCCCCCTGGCAACAGTGTCTCTGGGAGGATCCCGGCCAGATGATTCTCCGAAGAAGCGGCTGATGGATTACCTAACCTTGTAAGGAAGTGAGAAGTCCCGCTATGCTGACACATGCAAAACCTGCTTTGGAATCAGGGAGTGCTCCACTTGCAGCAGACACTAACAGGCTGGTCCCAGCCCAGGTGTGGGTACTTGGCATTAGCCCCACCCAAGCTGGGGTTATCAAGTACTTGAAGGTCTTTGTTCAGTCTGAAGTTGGGGAGTCTGAGACGTCCCTCAGGGTGAGTTCTCAGGGGACTGGGGTAGGATTGGGGGCTCCAGATTTCAAGGCGACACGATGTGTAATATTTATTCTTCCTATGCTATTTTTAACTCTCATGTTTTCCTCCAGCAGTGGACCATGTGATGAAGGATAGACTCCTGCCAGTTCCTGGAAGCTCTTCCTCCCTTCACCCATCCCAGGACCACATGAACTTCTCTGGCTGTCACATCAACCCATCCTGATTCAGGCTACGTTTGTGGCCCCCTAGAACTGCTAGATCTTTTTCAGACAATCAGATCCGACCATGCCTACTCCACCTTTTTTTTCTTATCTTTTTTCCGTAGTCAAAGATATATTCTTTTCCCAGGTACATTTAATAACGACTTTCAGGCTCTGCTTTCCAAAATTGTCAAATGCCACTTGTCTGTCTTCTTCCCTTACCTCCCCCTTCTTGGAGATGCTGATGGCTTGAGCTGGATTAGACCTGCATTATCCTGCACAATGCACTTCCATGTGGTCAGAGAATGCTCCGATAAAACAACCCCCCCCCCCAGGCCTAAAAAACTGATGGGAAATCGTCTACTAAGAAGGCAGAGAAGAAGCGTGGAAGGCCGAGCTCCTCTGAGAATCCTCTCCAACCAACGAGAAACAGCGTTCCACCCCCAAACAGACACTGCGGTGACAGAACCAGAGACATCCGGGATGGAGGGAAGCAAGCCTCCTGCAAACAACCACTTGGAAGGTGGCAGACAGGGCCTGTTTCACAGGCATGAGAGGGAGCCCAGTTGGCAACAAAGCCCAAAACAGCAAGGAATATTGGCACAAGCCAAGAGCACTTCACCGACTGCTCCAGCTTCTGAACCCAGCCCCAGGGCAACTCAAGAGCCGGAGACCCTCCCTAAGCCAACAGCAGAGCACCCCATGCCCACTCCTTGAAGGTTCAAGCCCTAGGGCAAGCCTACAGTGTGGTCCCAATCCCTAGTTCAAGGCAGTCCATGGTGGGCCTGGCCTGGGAAAACCCAAACAGAGGCCCTGAGCTGCACCCCAAGCCTGTGGTGAGCCCCAAGCTCCATGGCAGGCCAGTCCATAGTGTACCTGGCTGGTGAGGTTAAGAGCCTGTGCCCAACTGGAACCCCAGCCCAACTCCAGCACAAGGCAGTCCTGGAAGGTGCTAGCCCAAGGGGAGGCTCAGAGACATGCCCAAGTTTACACTGAGGTCCCACATACCAGGGGTAGGCAGTCTACAGTGTGCCTGCTTTAAAGACCAGAATGAAGCTCCAAGTCCCTGCTCAGACCTACAGTGAGACCCCAAGCCCCAGTGCAAGGCAATCTGCAGTGCCCCAGGCCTGTTTAGTCCAGAGGGAGGCCCAGAGTCCCCGGACAGGCTTGAGGTAAGGTGCTGAGCCCCAACACAAGGTAGATCACAGTACTCTGAGCCCTGCAAGCAATCAGCAATCCCTGGGGAACACTGGAGCAGCAATGGGAGGTGACTTTCACAGTTCACAGTTCACAGGAGATCATAGCACCTTGGAAGAACTGAGACTTGCAGAAACCCAGAACCAGAGCTGGGACTATCAGCAGGGACAAAGTGAAGTTTAAGAGAGTGCCTCCTCTACCCTGAGAACAGAGCCCACCTGTATGATCAAAGTAAAAGTGTAAAAAAAAAAGGCCGAAAAAATGAGGAAGGAGCAAAAAGGCCACAAGAATAAGGCACAGACTCCAAATGGGGCAGTGAGATCAAAGTAGCCACATGTAAAACTTCAAAGAAAAATGAGAATTAGGCTCAAGCTCTGGAAGAGCTCAAAAAGGGATTCAAACATCAAATAAGAGAGGCAGAAAAGAAATGGGGAAGAGAAATGAAAGGACTGCAAGAAGAAAGTAACAGCTTAAAAAGCAGAATGGACCAAATGGAAAAAGAGTCTCAAAAATCCAGAGAATAAAAAACTTCCATAAACAGTAAAATTGGCCAAATGGAAAAAAGGTTGAAAAGCTCACAGAAGAAAATAATTTCTTAAAAATTAGACCTGGGCAAATAGAAACTAATGACTTCAAGAGATATCAAGAAACAACAAAACAAAATCAAAAGAATGGGAAAAAAGAAACTATGAAACATCTCATTGAAAAAACAACTGACCTAGAGAATAGATCCAGGAAAGACAATATAAGAATTATTGTATTACCTGAAAGTCATGACCAAAGAAAAAGCCTAGATATCATGTTACAAGAAATTATCAAAGAAAACTGTCCTGATATTCTTGAATAGGAGGGTAAAATAGAAATGGAAAGAGTCCACTGATAACCTCTTACAATAAATCACAGAATGACAATTCCCAGGAATATTATAGCCAAATTTAAGTGTTCCAAGCCAATGAGAAAATGCTGAAAGTATCCAGAAAGAAACAATTCAAACTTGACCCCCATTGCCTAGCCCTTACCACTCTTTTGCCTTGGAGCCAATACACAGTATTGACTCCAAGATGGAAGGTAAGGGTTTAATTTTAAAAAAAAAGAAACAATTCAAATATCATGGAGCCAAAGTCAGGATTACACAAGACTTAGCAGTTTCTACATTAAAGGATCAGAAGGCTTGAAATAGGATATTCCAAAATGTAAAGGAACTAGGTTTACAACCATTCGCCTACCCAGCAAAACTGAGTTTATTTTTTCAAACAGAAAAATGGCCATTTTAGAAAATGGAATATTTCCAAGCATTCTTGATGAAAATACCAGACACAAACAGAAAATTTGAAGTTCAGATACAAGACTGAAGAGAAGCATAAAAAAGGTCAACAAGAAAGAAAAAATTCAAGGGATTTAGTAAGGTCAAACTGTATTCTTATATGGAAAAATGATATTTGTAACTCTAAATCTTTGACATTATTAGAGCAGCTACAAGGAGTATATCGATAGATAGAGGGAGCAAGAACAAGTTGATTAGGATAACATGCTATTTCCCCCTCCAAAAAAGAAATCCGGGGAGTGAAAAACAGTATTGCACTGAGAGAAAAGGGAAGAGAGTGGTAGAATGTGGTAAATTATCTCACCTAAAGAGGCAGGAAAAAAAGCCAACCCTATTACAGTGGAGGGCAGAATAAGGATGAACCCTTAGGTCTTACTCTCATTGTAACTGGCTTAGAGAGGATAACAACAATATTTATTTGGGTAAGGAATCTTCCTGAAGTGATGTAGAATGGGAACGAGATGGGGGGTCCGGTGTGATTAAAAGCAAAACATATCTAAGGAGGGACAGAGTGAAAGGACAGAGAAAGAACAAGATCAAGAGGGGAATACACAGTTTGTAATCAGAATTGTGAATGTGAATGAGATGAAGTCAACCATAAAATGGAAGCATATAATGGAGTCAATTAAAAACCTGAATCCTATCATATATTGTTAACAAGAAAAACATTTGAGATAGGAGGACACACACAGAAAAAAAAGATAAGGAGCTGGAGCAGAATTTATTTTGCTTCAGCTAAAGTAAAAAAAAGCAGGAGTAACAATCATGACCTCTAAAGCAAAAATAAATGTAATTAAAAGACATAAGGAAGAAAATCACATATTGATAAAAAGGTACAAAGACAATGAAGTGATATCAATACTAAACATATACATCAAATGATATAGCTTCCAAATTTTTTTTAAACCCTTACCTTCCGTCTTGGACTCAATACTGTGTATTGTCTCCAAGGCAGAAGAGTGGTAAGGGCTAGGCAATGGGGGTCAAGTGACTTGCCCAGGGTCACACAGCTAGGAAGTGGCTGAGGCCAGATTTGAACCTAGGACCTCCCGTCTCTAGGCCTGGCTCTCAATCCACTGGGCCACCCAGCTGCCCCCCCCCCCAATTTTTAAAGGAGAAATTAAACAAGCTTTAGGAAGTAATAGATAGTAAAACTATACTAGTGAGGGACCTCAATTTTGCCCTCTCAGAATTAGATAAATATACTCCCCCCCAACCCCCCCCACACACAAGAAAGCAATTAAGGAAGTGAATGACATCTTAGAAAAGTTAAATTTAATAGATCTCTGGAGAACATTTTATTGGGATTTAAAAGAAATATACCTTCTTTTCAGCAGTATCTGGTACTTACACAAAACTGACCGTGTACTATGGCATAAAAACTTTGCAACCAAATGCAGAAAGGCAGAAATAATAAATATGTCCCTTTTGGATAATGATGTAATAAAAATGTAATCAATGAGGACTTATGGAAAGATAAATTAAAATTTAATTAGAAACTAATTAATCTAATTCTAAAAAAAAGGTTGGCCAAAGAACAAATTATAGAAACAATCAGTAATTTCATTAAGGAGAATGACAATGAAGAGACTACATATTCAAATTTGTGAGATACAGCCAAAGCAGTGCTCACAGAAAATTTTTTATCTGTGAACATTTACACCAAAATAGAGAAATAGCAGATCAATGAATTGGGAATGCAACTAGAAAGACTAGCTAAAGAAAAAAAATTAAAATCCCCAATTAAAGATGAAATTAGAAATACTAAAAACCAAAGGAGAAATTAATAAAATCAAACATAAAATAACCATTGAACTAAAAATAATACTAGGAGTTGGTATTATGGCTAATTTGATTTAAACAGTGGGAAGAAGAATATCAAATTACCAGCATCATAACTGAAAAAGGTGAATTCAACACCCAACAAAAAGGAAATTAAAGCAATCATTAAGAGCTACTTGCACAATTATATGATAATAAAACTGACAATCTAAGTAAATGGGCCAATGTTTCCAAAAGAATAAAATACACAGATTGACAAAAGAGGAAATGGAATACTTAAACAATTTCATCTCAGAAAAAGAAATTGTACAAGTCATCAAAGAACTCCTTAAGAAAAAATCCCAGGGCCAGATGGATTCACAAATTAATCCCATCAAACATTTGAAGAACAACTAATCTCCTTGACTGGAGAAAGGCACATTAAAATAGCTCTGAGGGACCACCTCACACCTATCTGACTGGCCAATATGCCAGTTGGAGGGGCATGGCAAAATTGGGACACTGATGCATTGTTGGTGGAGTTGCGTTCTGGAAGGAAATTTGGAATTACACCCAAAGGGCTATAAAGCTGGCAGATGCTTTGATGCTGTAACACCACTACTAGGTGTATATCTCAAAGAGATATAAAAAGAGGGGAGAAGACCTGTTTGCACAAAAAGATTTCTAGCTGCTCTTTTTGGGGCTCCAGGCTGAACAAATGTGGTGTCTGCTGGGGACTGAGTACTCTGTGCTCCAAGGAATGACAAGCAGGAGGATTTGCAGATGAGCTGGAAGAACCTCCACGAATGGATGCCGAGTGAAAGTAGCAGAACCAGAGCAGTTGTACACAGCAGGGCCCCAAGGACCTGTGATGGGCGGGGCTCTTCTCAGCAATAGGCTGACTCGGAGGCACATGGGCTGAGGAGGGGGACTTAGCATGGAGCACGTGGTCCCCTCGCCCATAGCTTGGTGGCTTTTCGAAGCTGCTTCTTTCGCCTGGCGGGATGGGCAGAACCCAGTAGCAGCAGGAGCACCACCATGCCTTAGAGGAGTAGCTGCTACAGCCTTACTAGTAACAAAAACCGTTGATTTAGTATTGGGATGCCCATTAACAATAATGTGCCCACATGAGATTGAAGCATTATTGATAAAACATAGAACACAGGCATTCTCGGATCAGAAAATTACAAGGTATGAAATAACCTTATTAAATAGTGAAAATATTACCTTGAAACGCTGTTCAACCCTTAATCCTGCCACCTTGCTTCCAGATTTACCTACTTCAGGAGAACCATTACATAACTGTGAAACATTAGTGTCCATGGCAGAAAAGCCTCGAGATAATCTCTTGGACACTCCCTTAGACAATGCAGATCTGACTTTATTTACCAATGGTTCCTCTTTTATGAGGGATGGCATACGTTACACTGGAGCTGCCGTAGTCTCAGAATTTGCCACTGAATGGTCAGCTTCACTTCCTTCTAACATTAGCGCTCAAGGAGCAGAACTCATAGCTCTAACACAAGCTTGTATAATTGCCAAGGATAAAAAGTCAACAATTTATATGGATTCTAGATATGCTTTCGGCATTTGTCACTCAGTCGGGATGCTATGGCTCCAAAGAGGATTTTTAACCTCAGCTGGAAAATCCATAGCTAATGCAGAAATTATTCATGAAGTTCTTTCTGCTCTCAAACTGCCTAAAGCCCTAGCTGTAGTTCATTGCTCTGCCCGTACAGGTGGCTCTGACCCTGTCTCTAGAGGAAATGACCGAGCAGATGCCGCTGCAAAACTAGCAGCCATAGAAGGACCTGGATTAATTTTAACATTAACAACCACTGATAATTTAAATTTATCACTCTCCTATAATGAAAAGGAAGTGGAAAAATGGAAACAAAAATTTAAAGCAAAACAAATTAATGGAGTATGGGTGTCATCTGAAGGAAAACCCCTGCTCCCTAGAAGTTTCTATAACCAAATTTGCCAATCTATTCATAAAAATGGTCATTTTGGCACCCAGGGCATCGTGGACTCTGTCAAGAGAGTATGGATAGCCCCTGGTATAACTACAGTAGCCTCTAAAGTATGTTCAGCCTGCTCTACCTGCCAGGCATATAACCAACATGCATATCGTGGGAAAGCCTTTGGGGGACGTCCTCTGGCTTACACACCTTTTGAACATCTACAGATAGATTTCATAACGATGCCAAAGGCTGGACGTTATAAATTTTGTCTAGTAATTGTAGATCAACTAACCAGATGGCCGGAAGCATTTCCTACGACCCAAGCCACAGCAGATGTTGTTGCAAAGATACTTTTAAAAGAAATTATTCCTCGTTTTGGCCTGCCAGCACGTATTGACTCCAATAGAGGGAGTCATTTTACCGATTCTGTCTTAAACCAAATATATTCTTGCTTGGGGATAACTCCCAAATTCCATGTTCCACATCACCCCCAGAGCTCAGGCCAAGTGGAGAGGATGAATAAAGAACTTAAGACTATGATTGGCAAATTATGCACTGAGACCCATTTAAAATGGCCTGAAATTCTCCCTCTGGCCCTATTTTATCTTAGAAGCAGGCCTAGAGGAGACTTACATATTTCACCATTTGAGATGCTTTTTGGACATCCACCTATACAGGCTAAGCCTTTCTCCCCGGCTTATACATCGCTATTAGGGGGAGATATTACTATTGCTTCCTATATACAGGAGTTACAGCACAAACTACGTGAACTTCATGAATCCGGAGCTGCAGTACAAGCTGGACCATTAGACTTTTCTCTGCATGACCTGAACCCAGGAGATAAAGTTTATATCAAGAATTTCAAGCGAACTGGAGCAACTGAACCTTCCTGGGAAGGACCATTCCAAATATTATTAACTACTCCAACATCTATAAAGATTGGAGAAAGAGACTCTTGGATTCACTGCTCACATGTGAAGAAAGCATCTTCTGCTGAGACTGATTGACTGTATCCTATCATATGAATTGTGACTCTATCTTATCATATGAATTAGAGATAATAATCCAAAGACAAATGGATGCTGTTTTTTCAAGAATATATTGAATTACTGATTTTTTCCTTAATTTTATTATTTCTTTTCTTTTATTTTTTGATCAGAATATTTGATTTTTTTCTCATTTTTAATACTGAAGGTACACATAATTAATATTAATATTTTTTTCCTGCAGTAATACAAGTTAATATATATACTCTTGCTATAATATCAATATATGCCTAAAAGCTTTAAACTATGGGAACCTGCCATTTATTGATAAAATATTATAGGACTGGGATTAATGTTTGTGTCTGATTCCAGGAAAAGGGATAAAAACAAGGAGCACAGACTAAACCTGAATAGCGCCAATAGAGCACACAAGAAATATTAAAGTGAGACTCGAGGTTGCGACGCTTAACTTATGTTTAAGTCGTAGGACTTCCTTGTATCTACACTCTTTTCGAAGTACTCAAACAAGTACAAAGCTTGATAATCATGCTGGCTCCCTATATCCCTGAGGAAAAAAAAATCAGACGAGGGAATGATATTTCCCCATCAAAATAGAATTCTAATTCTTTTCTTCTTATATTATGGCAACTTCCTGTAGTCTTGGCTACAAATGGCTAAGTGAAATATCACTGCATTCTGTCCTACATACTTGTGGGATAGAAATTACTTTAAACTGGACTTTTATACAAGGCCTATTTTGAATTTTTCTTATGTCTTTGATTATTTTTCTATTCTTTTGATAATTGACACATACACCCCCATAACTGAACATTGCATTTTGAGCTAAACTTGATATTTTTTAAAACTTACTTCAGGGGGGATTGTATTTTAATTTAAAATCCAAGAATTTTGAATTTTGTTTAAGATTTTACTGTTATAAAAATCAAAGATTTTGATTCTGTTCGAGAAATGATCTTCAAAAAAGAAGCTTGAAACTTTTATATCCAGAGAATGAACTGTTGCAGAAAGATGCCGAAAACCTACACTTCATCAAGAAGATCAAGAATGAACTTTGGATGTGATTTGATTGGACTAAACTTTTGATTGAACATTTATTGTAATTGTACACATTTATGCCAAAAGGGACTGCCCCTAATTTGGCTTTCTGTCAATGTGCCTAGAAAAACATTGGTTTTGCTTTCTTTTCTTTTCTGTTTCCTCTCTCACTATTCTAATTTCTCTTAGAAAATTGAATATTGTGTATATCTATAGTTAGAAGTGCATTTAGAACTACAAAATGATTATGTTAAATGATCAATGGGGAGACTAGTCTCCCAATGATCATCAGGGGGGAATTGTAAACCTTAAAATTTCTTAGACTTATAAATGTTGGAAATTTCACCATTGGGAAATTTCATACTTGGAAAATTTCTTACTGATAGTCTATTGGAATGTGAACCCCATTGGCATGGGAGGTTCCTCCTCCTCCCTTCTTAAGATTACTTTAGGACAGAAACCTTTTGCTGAACAATGGAAAGGGCTTTGACCTATGCTTAAGCATAGAACAGGAATTTCTTTGAGTCATGATTGATTTTAGAATTGATACAATAGAGATACTTGGAATGACAGAACCAGGTCTTGGAAATTACAATCTCCACCCTACTCAGTCCTAACAGGATTTAGGAAGGGCTGCAGCATAGATCAAAATTTAATTATTCCAATCTCTACCCTACTCAGGGTAACAGGATTTAGGAAGGGCTGCAGCAAAGGATCAAGATTTAATTATTTGAGAATATGACCTTCAACAGACATGTGCAAAGCCACAGACCTCTGGGTGGTCCTGAGTTAAGCTAGAGCCACCATTGGCACAGGGAAGACATGGACAGTGATTGGTAGATGTGAGAACTGAGGGGAGGGAACTTGGATGGTTTTCTTAAAGATAGTGGGGTCTGAGGACTCGGGGTGGTTTGTTGGAGAGGTTTTGCTCTGAGAGGTTGTGCTCTGAGAAGCTTGCTCCTAAGGAAGCTGGAGGTGGAGGCCCCTGAGACTGTTTCTCCATTTTGGTCATGTGAGTGATAGGGACTGATCTCTTTTCTTTGCCTCAGCTATCTAAGGGCTTGGGCCTTTTGGCCCAGCCTAAACAGAAGGGGTATTTAAGCCCTATTCCCTTCTCTCCCCTTTCTCTCTCCCTCTCTCTCTCTCTCCCTCTAATACCTTTCTTCCTCCTGTTTGTAATTAAACTCCATAAAAGGTTGACTGCTGACTTGAGTTTTCATTTAGGAATTACATAGCTGAATTCCTTGGCGACCTTAAATTAATATATATCAGTCTTTTAAAGTTATTTCCTTGTCACACTAGCCCTTACCACTCTTCTGCCTTGGAGCCAATACAAAGTATTGACTCCAAGATGGAAGGTAAGGGTTTAAAAAAAATAAAGAAAATTCTAAGCCAATACAAAGGATTTGAACCTAGTGTGAGACTTGAGGTTGTGAAGCTTGGCATGAGTTAAGACGTAGGCCTTCCTTGTATCCACACTCTTGTGAAAATGCTTACAGACAAGTATCTCAAATTTGGCTCCTCCCTGGCTCCTATAATCTAGTTCCTTTGCTGTCTTTCATAATGTGGCAACTTTTTGTAGTCCTGGCTACTGACTGGGTAAATGTTTACTTGCCTATATCATTTTAATTGGACCCTGATTCAGGGATTTATAGATTATATAGATTATAGATTATTTATAGATTTATTTTTATAGATTTATTTTTCCTTTACTTAGACTTTTTACAGATAAGACTTTGATAGTCTATATTTTATCCAGAAATTATTTCTTTATTTGGATTTTTTAATATATGTATTTTTTATTTCTCTTGCCAATTTATTCATATACCTCATAACTCAGCCATGCATCCCTAAGTGATCCCTGAGTTTTTCAATCACCTTCTTCAAGGGGGAATGTAAAATTATTATTATTTTAAATTGCAAAGTTTAAATTCTTTGAGAGAGAAATTTTAGGTTAAGAAACATGCTACTTCTCCAAATCCAGAAACTGAACTGTTTGGAGAAGACACCATGAAGATGCCTCCACAGACCACAAGCTGCAAGAGAAGATCAAGAATGAACTTTGGGTGTGGTTGATTGAACATTTATTTGTATGTATACTTTCATGCCAAAGGAGACTGCCCCCTAACTGGCTTTTTTGTCAATGCATCTAGTATTTATTGGTTTTGTTCTCTTTTCCTCTTATCCTCAAATTATTGTAATTTCAAAATTGGTATATTTATAAGACCCAGTGGAGAGACTAGTATTCCTCGGGCCTCGGGGGGATCTAAAATGGAGATTTGAACCCTAGACTTCAATTCCCAGAAGTCCTTGGTATTTCCCAGAATTCCCTATAATCTCACCTGAGTCTCCACCTGAGCAAAATCACAATGAGTATTTAACTGGTGGTAATGCCTACCTCTGCTTTTTCTATGCTTACGCTCACTCTACTCAGCCATTGCAATGGTGTAGTAAGCAAGTTAAGTGCAGGCATTCTAAATTGGCTAATCAGCCATGGGCATGTGGTGTATTTTCATTATTCCTTGATTTTCTAATAATCCTTAATAAACCTCACAAAGTATAATATTTCTATTACTAGAGACTAATTTAATTTAAAAAAAAAACCAAAAATATGAAGAAAAAAATGGAAGAAAGTTAAACTTTTGGTAGAAAGAAAAAAATTCAAAATCAGAATCAAAATACCAAAATCTATGTATATAAAATGTTGAGTAAGCAAGAATAAATTCATAATAGGCCCTTGTATAAGTCCAATTTAAAGTAATTTATATCCCACAAATCTGTAGGACAGAATGCAGTAATATTTCACTTACCCATTTGCAGCCAAGACTATACAAAGTTGCCATAATATAAGAAGGAAAAGAATTAGAATTCTATTTTGATAGGGAAGTGTCATTCCCTGGTATGATTTTTGTCATTCTCAGGGATATGGGGAGCCAAGATGATAGTCAAACTTTAGTACTTGTCTGAGTACTTCACCTAGAGTGTAGATACAAGGAAGTGCTACTACTTAACATATGTCAAGCGTCACAACCTCGAGTCCACATTAGTATTTCCTGTGTGCTCTTTTTGGCACTTTTCAGGTTAAGTCTGTGATCCTTGTTTTTATCCCATTTCCTAGAATCAGACACAAACATTAATCACAATCCCATAACATTTTAGCAATAAATGGCAGGTTCCCACAGTTTAAAGCTTTGGGGTATGCATTGATATTATATCAAGTATATATATCATATATATACATATATATATAACTTATATTACTGCAGAAAAATAATATTAATTGTGTGTACCTTTAGTACAAGAAATGAGAAAAAATCAAATATTCTAATCAAAATAAGAGCAATAATAAAAATAAATAATAAATAATTTGGTTACATTAAATTTAAAAGTTTTTGTACAAATAAAACCAATGCAACCAAAATTAGAAGGGAAGCAACAAATTGGGAAACAATCTTCATAACAAAAACCTCTGACAAAGGTCTAATTTCTCAAATATATAAGGAGCTAAATCAATTGTACAAAAAAATCAAGCCATTCTTCAATAGATAAATGGGCAAGGGACATTAATAGTGAAATAATTGTATATAACTAAAATAATTGTTTCTACAAAGATACCTGATGGTAATGGGATTTTAGTGGGTTAAAGAATGATTGTTTAGGACCAACATCAGAAGGACACAGGGTGTGGGAAGCCAACAGGATAAAGCTTACAGCATATCAAATGCTATTAAACAGGGTTTATTTAAGATAAGGGAAGGAAGGGAAGGGAATTGGGATGATCTATCTAAAGATTCTAAATAAACCTCCCACCAAATCTAGTTGGTAGCTTCAGAGAGATGGTATCTGCACTGTCAATTAGCTCTCTACCTAAGAGTCCCAATTCCTATAATAAAATACACATCACTATCCCAAATTCCCCCTTAGATGGTGACAGAGGTAGTAAGGTTGGAAGGTAAGCAGAAACAGGGATCAAAGGGAAGGTGTCCCTGACTGATGGCTTCAGGTGCCTCAAGCAGTTCTGTAGGAATATCTCTCAGTCAGCATCAACAAGATACACAGAAACAGGTAGTAAGATGGATCACCAGGTAAGCCACAGGAGAGACAACAGCTAGTTCACCAGGCTCACCCTAGGAGACTAGACAAACTCAACCTCCAGCTTAGCTGTCTGTTAGAAGAAGCAACAGTCCTGTCACTTCTTCAGAATTCTGGAACATTCTTGCTTCTTCATTTGCAGCATCCCCTCCTGCTCATTTCCTTATAACAATAGCCAATTTTCAGTCAAAGAAATCAAAGCAATTAATAGGTGTGACAAGGAAATCACTTTAAAAGACTGATATATATTAATTTAAGGTCACCAAGGAATTCATCTATGTAATTCCTAAATGAAAACTCAAGTCAGCAGTCAACCTTTTATGGAGTTTAATTACAAACAGGAGGAAGAAAGGTATTAGAGGGAGAGAGAGAGAGAGGGAGAGAGAAAGGGGAGAGAAGGGAATAGGGCTTAAATACCCCTTCTGTTTAGGCTGGGCCAAAAGGCCCAAGCCCTTAGATAGCTGAGGCAAAGAAAAGAGATCAGTCCCTATCACTCACATGACCAAAATGGAGAAACAGTCTCAGGGGCCTCCACCTCCAGCTTCCTTAGGAGCAAGCTTCTCAGAGCACAACCTCTCAGAGCAAAACCTCTCCAACAAACCACCCCGAGTCCTCAGACCCCACTATCTTTAAGAAAACCATCCAAGTTCTCTCCCCTCAGTTCTCACATCTACCAATCACTGTCCATGTCTTCCCTGTGCCAATGGTGGCTCTAGCTTAACTCAGGACCACCCAGAGGTCTGTGGCTTTGCACATGTCTGTTGAAGGTCATATTCTCAAATAATTAAATCTTGATCCTTTGCTGCAGCCCTTCCTAAATCCTGTTACCCTGAGTAGGGTGGAGATTGGAATAATTAAATTTTGATCTATGCTGCAGCCCTTCCTAAATCCTGTTAGGACTGAGTAGGGTGGAGATTGTAATTTCCAAGACCTGGTTCTGTCATTCCAAGTATCTCTATTGTATCAATTCTAAAATCAATCATGACTCAAAGAAATTCCTGTTCTATGCTTAAGCATAGGTCAAAGCCCTTTCCATTGTTCAGCAAAAGGTTTCTGTCCTAAAGTAATCTTAAGAAGGGAGGAGGAGGAACCTCCCATGCCAATGGGGTTCACATTCCAATAGACTATCAGTAAGAAATTTTCCAAGTACGAAATTTCCCAATGGTGAAATTTCCAACATTTATAAGTCTAAGAAATTTTAAGGTTTACATAGGCACATGAAAAAGTCTCTAAATGTCTTATAATCAGAGAGATGCAAATCAAAACAACTCTGAGGTGTCACCTCACACCTAGCAGATTGGCCAACATGACAGCAACAGAAAGTAATGAATGCTGGAGGGGAAGCGGCAAAGTAGGGACATTAATTCATTGCTGGTGCAGTTGTGAATTGATCCAACCATTCTGGAGGGCAATTTGGAACTCTGCCCAAAGGGCAATAAAAGACTATCTGCCCTTTGATCCAGCCATAGCACTGCTGGGTTCGTACCCTAAAGAAATAATAAGGAAAAAGAATTGTACAAGAATATTCATAGTTGCGCTCTTTGTGGTGGCCAAAAATTGGAAAATGAGGGGATGCTCTTCAATTGGGGAATGGCTGAACACATTGTAGTATATGTTGGTGATGGAATACTATTGTACTAAAAGGAATAATAAAGTGGAGGAATTCCATGGAGACTGGAACAACCTCCAGGAAGTGATGCAGAGTGAAAGGAGCAGAACCAGGAGAACATTGTACACAGAGACTGATACACTGTGGTACAATTGAATGTAATAGAGTTCTCTACTAGCAACAACACAGTGATCCAGGACACTTCTGAGGGACTTATGAGAAAGAATGCTCTCCACATTCAGAGGAAGATATGTGGGAATAGAAACAGAAGAAAAACAACTGTTTGATCACATGGATCAATGGGGATATAATGAGGGATGTAGACTCTAAAAGATCACCCCAGTGCAATTATCAATAATATGGAAATAGGTCTTGATCACAAGATTACACAAGTAAAACCCAGTGGGATTGTGTGTAAGCTACAGGAGGTGGGGAGAGGAGGGGAGGGAAAGAACATGAATAATGTAATCATGGAAAAATATTCTTAATTAATTAATTTTTATGAAAAAATTAAAGAAGTTAAACCTTGAATTTTAGGATAATTATACAATCCCAACTTAGGAGGGTGTTGACCAATATTAGAATCACCCTGGGATACATGGCTAGGTTATGAGGTATATGAATCAATTCTTAAAAGAAAACCAATTTACCCCCTCCAAAAAAAAAACAAATAGAGAAAAAATTAAATTCTGGGTAAAAAAATATGTATCTCAAAATCTTATGTATATAAAATTATGATGAAAAAAATAACAGGTCCTTGAATCACCAGCAAGACCCAATTAAAGTGACTTATGTTCTACAAGCCTGCAAGTCAAGTGAAGTTACCCATTGGCATCTGGGACTACAGAAAATCACCATATTATTAAAGAGAAGGGACTAGATTCTGAGGTAAAAAGGAAGTATGATTCCCTGGTCTGCTTTTACTTTTAATCTCAGTGATAGGGGAGCCAAAATGAAAGCCAAACTATGATACTTGTAGGAATCTGGCATGGGGGAGTCCAGTTTCTGGATCTGTCAAACAGCTGCTTTCTTGAACCTCAAAACAAGTCCTCTGGCTTGGCGCATATCCCTAACCCTACTCCACAAGGATTGTTGGTCTCTCTGACCTTGTGCTTCTTTGCACTGTGAAGTGGCTCTTTTGTGATCCCTTCTTCTGAAATCAGACACAATTATTAAAGTCCCATAATATTTAACGACCAATGGCAGGTTTGCATAGTCTAAAGCTTTTGGGAATGCCTTGGTATTAGGGCTAACAGCTATTGTAAACTTATAATTCAAAATAAAAAAATATTAATACTGATTCCATATACTGAAATAAAAAATAAGAAGAGAAAAAAATCAAATATCCTATTGAAAATATTAAAAAAACAACAATAACAATGATAATGATAACAAATCAGGAATTCACAGTTCACATTCCATGTGACAATGTGTCAGCCAAACAAAGGCATAACACAAAGGTTTCTCATTTCCCTTAACTTGATGTAAGTGTACATAATTTTTTTCACCAGGTAAAAGCTTATTATAAACAGTAGTACAATAACCAGTGTCCAAATTATAAGAACCCATTTGTGACAACTGCAAGCAAACCTGTTCCCTGCAGCCATGAGACATTCTACCAGTTTTCATTAGGAGTCACATGAGTCTCCATAGCCACTTGCTGTGTTATTTAAAATCCTTTGAAGCTCATGGATATTTGTCACAAATTTTCCAGATCTATTTAGATAAGAACAACAGGATTAATTAATAAAGGAACAAGCACCTACAGATGTGGTTGTGAGCTTGTCAAGGGTCAATTGACTTTGTAGAACTGTTTTTGCTGTAGGTAAGAGATGACCTTAGTAGTTTTGGAGATGGCTTGAGCTGTGTGTCTTGAGCCAGTCTTTCAACTTCGGGTGAGATATTTCTAACAGTTTATTACTGCCATCATTCCAAAATTTGGCAGGAGAGCCCAGAAAAACCTCTGTACTGCTGATGAATTTGGCATCGACCTATTGGGTCTAGAATGCCACCAAGAACCTAGATTCCTGGCAGTGGACTGGTCTACTGGCCAATATAGTGATCACGCACGGATACAGGTGGACTAATATAGGCTAAACCACAAGTACCAAAGCATCCTGGTGGAAGCGTAGAGTAAGCTGAAGAGTTACAAACATCGAACTGTCCAGGGGTCACCAAGCACCATGGGAAATCCTCCCTCTGGGATGAGATTGTAACAGCCATAAAAAGCATGTATTTATACATCCCATCCATTGCATTTCTAAACTGTTCTTTAGCACATATAAATGTGGAGGTAGGGAATGGAATGTTGTGGTTGCACTTCACTTTGTCACCCATGTATTTACTACTATTCAATGGACCTTTAGCTCTTGTCACACACAAGTCAAAGGTAGGTGAATGATTAGTCAGAGTTAGTGGTGCTCCTAGATATCTAAAAATCACTTCTGAAGACCCGTTAAAATTAATTGAAATTTTAGTTCTTTAAATTATTCAAAGTCACTGATGTAGGCTGTAACCATTTTGATGGAGTCCATCCATCCTCATCTATGTGACAATTAACAAAAGGCAAAAGGAGCAAAAGGCTGTTTAGGCAACATGTGACCTCCTTGTGTTGCAAGCTGTGGTAACATCTCATTACTGTGGACTGCAATTGTTGCCCCTGACAAAACAGAGCTCTGATGGATCTGGTAACACACCCAGCATCCATAAGGACCTATGGCTTTGCCATGGAAAAGAGCTTGTCTATGGGCTTTTATAATGGCATTATCTCCAGCGCAGTCATAGGATGAGGGTACAAAGAAAGACAATGTAATGGTGCATATATCAAATAGCCAAAACACAGTAACTGTAAGTGACGTAGTGTAATGGAATATTTTAGATTAGATTAGATGTAAACTTAAAAACAAAATTAAATCCTAAAATAAACAAGCAGCCAATACAATACATGTGACAGGATACAGTCACTCAGTGTCAGTACAAGGTGCCCATTTTATATGTGAGCAATGAACCCAAGAGTCCTTTTCTCCAATTTTGATAGCTATAGAAGTGGTTAGCAGTACTTGAAATGAACCTTCCCAGGCAGGCTGAGTTCCTCCAGTGCTCTGGAAGTTCTTTATGTAAACCTTGTCTCCTGGGTGTAGATCATGGAGTGAGAAGTCTAGAGGTCCTGCTGGTACTGCAGCTCTGAATTCATGGACTTCTTGCAATTTGACCAGTATATCCTGTATATAAGAAGTAACAGAAGTGACCCTCCCCCCCCCAATGATGTGTATGCAGGAGAAAAAGACACATTGATTCAGACAGGGGAACCCATTTTACTGATTCTGTTTTGTCTCAGGTTTATTCTTGTTTGGGCATCAATCCCCAATTCCATATACTCTGTCACCCCCAGAGCTCAGGCCAAGTTGAGGGAATGAATAGAGATCTTAAAAATATGATTGGAAAATTCTGCACTGAGACTCACTTGAAATGTTTTCCACAATGGCCACTTTGTCCTGGTGGTTTCCCAGGACACCATTGCCAAGAAGCAGGTCAGTCCTGAGAACATCAAGCTGGGCTACGTGCCAGGTGGGTGCTCCCCGACCCGGAGGACAGAAGACTTTGTGGTCTGCTTTTCTGTCACCCAGTGTGACACCACCATCCCGGTGGTCAACAACCAGCTCATCTATGAGAATCAATTGGTATCGGATATTGCTATCCAGAAGGGGCCAGATGGTGTGATCACTCAGGACAGCACCTTCCTCCTCCATGCATGCTGCATCTTCAATGCCAGAAACTTCCTGCCCCTCCAGATTGAGGCTTTCTGAGTACCACCACCTGCTCCCATGGTCCAGTCTGTCCCCTTGCACCTGGAGCTCCAAATCGCCAAAGATTAGAAATACAGCTCCTATTACAGACTTAGGCTGTATGGAGGAAAGCATCTCAAAATGGTGAGAGGTGTAGATCTCCTCTGGGCATGCTATGAAAATAAAACAGAGTTAGAGGGAGATATTCTAGTGTGTATGTGTGTGTGTGTGTGTGTGTGTGTGTGTGTGTGTGTGTGTGCATATAAATGAATCATTGAGTGCTGGAGGGCCAAAGTGAGGGACAATGTCCCTCAAGAGCACCTTAATAACAAAAGGTGATGTCGCCTGGGCACTAGGAAAAGAGTGAATTCACACCTTCCTCCCACACATGGAATCCATTCTCAAGAAATAGAATATTATCGTGCTCTAAGAAATGACAAGGTGTGCCAATTGTAATGAGTGGCCAGTAAGAAGGTCACTCACATATAAATTGGGGAACTGGAGAGAAGGAGAGAAAGGGTTAAAGGAATGAGGGGGGAGAAGAGGTTGACCTTCCCCTCTCTTCCCCTTGAGGAGGGTAACCTGGTTTTGTCTCCTTAAGGCACAGAGTAAGTCTCCTCAGAGAGTGGTTCTGAAAGGTGGAGGTTAACTTAGAGGCAAGAGCCTTAGTGAAATGGCTCACTGCCCCCCTTTTTTTGAGAGGCAGGATAAACTTTCCTGCCTCTGAGTCCTTCCAGTACCCCAACTGTCACTTTTCCCCCTTAAGACTTGATATTAGGGGGCAGCTGGGTGGCTCAGTGGATTGAGAGTCAGGCCTAGAGACAGGAGGTCCTGGGTTCAAATCTGGCATCAGACACTTTCCAGCTGTGTGATCCTGGGCCAGTCACTTGACTCCCATTGCCTAGCCCTTACCACTCTTCTTCCTTGTAGCCAATACACAGCATTGACTCCAAGATAGAAGGTAAGGGTTTAAAAAAAAAGACGATGTTATTCCTCAGCCTAGAGGAGAAGATTGCTCTTTAGATATAGCTGTTGGGTACTTAGGATCCTGGGCTAACCCTCCTCTTTGGGAAGAGGTATAGTTTTCAAATCTTCAGTCCCCTTCTTCAGTGTCAGAAACTAGGCAGATCAGATTTAAGTAGCAACACTTTATTTGGGATCACTCAGGGAAGAGAGAAATGAAGTTTTGGGTGAGAAAAGTAGGCAGCTGGAGTCCCTATAGATTGGCAGACTGACCCCCCCAAATCTTGGGGGTCTGGGCTCTCAACCTTGACCCCTCTTCTGGTCAGCTGCTGGTTTGGTCCCTACTCCTGGTCTAATCTAGTTAGAGTAATTGAGTTCAGGATAAGTTGGGAAGAGAGGTGAAGAATAAGCTTTGGAAAGGCATTTACTCTGTATATGGCTTTCTATAAGATCCCAATCTACAATATTTATGCTGAGTGAAAGATTTCAAGGGGAAGTAGTTGTTGTCCAGAGGGACCCCCTAGCCTCAGAGATTCTCTTTTCAGGTTCTCAGCTGGAGGAGTGAGATGAGCTGGCAGTTTTGAGTTTTCTCAGCTTCTGTTCTCTCATTGGAATCTTGAGTTTTTTCCTTCTGCCCTTCCCCCTTATGGGCTGCTCCTTGCACCGCTAGATCTGATTTCTCTCTTTTCCAAGTTCATCTCTTACAGAGGGAATCAAAAAACCTGGAAAAGGACAATCCAAGGGGACTTATGAGAGAATGCTATCCACATCCAGAGAAAGAACTGTGGGAGCATAAATGCAGAAGAAAAACATAGGATCAATCACATGGTTCAATGGGGCTGTGATTAGGGGTTTAATGTTAAAAGATCTCTCTATTGCAAATATGAATAACATGGAAATAGATTTTGAACAATGATACATGTACAACCCAGTGGAATTGCTTGTCAGCTCTGGGAGCAGGGAGGGAAGAGGGAAGGGAAAAATCATGACTCATGGAATCATGGAAAAATATTCTAAATAAAAAACAAACAAGCAAAAACCTTGGGAAGACTTACATGAATTGAAGCAGAGTGGAATAAGCAGAACCATGAAAACACATTATACACAGTGGCAAGAACACTGTATTGTGAAGAACTGTGAGTAACTTCACTATTCTCAGCAATATGATGATCTAAAACTATCCCAAAGGACTTATAATAAAAAATGCCATCTGTTTCCAGAGAAAAAGAACCAGCAGAGTTTGAATCCAGACCAAAGAAAACTGTTTTCACTTTCCTAATTTTATTATTTAAGTTTCCTTCCAGAAAAGAATTAATATGTTGCATATGTAAAATCTATATGAGCTTGCTTACTATCTCAATTTGGGGAACAGATTGGAGGACTGGGGAAGAAAGTGAGAGAGAATTTGAGACCCAAAATTCTTTGGAAATGTTGGAAACTATTTTTTGTGTGTAAATGGGGAAAAATAAAATAAAATTTAGGGGAAAAGAATTATTAGTCCACTAGAAAGCCATAATTAGGAAAAAAAGGCCTAGGCATCATATTAAAAAAATGATCCCCCCCAAATGGCCTGCTATTCTTGAACAAGAGGGTAAAATACTAATTGAAAGAATCCACTGATCACCTCCCAGAATACATCCCCAAATGATAGCTCCCAGGAGTTGTGAAATGATTTAGTCATTCTTGTGAGCAATTTGGACCTACTGCCAAAGGACTATAAAACTGTACATGCCCTTTGACCCAGCAATGCCATTAATAGGTTTGTATCCCATGGAGATCAGAAACAAAAAGCAGAAGGACCTATATGTACAAAAATATTTAAAGCAGCTCTTTTTATATACGAATGTAAAATAGAAATGGAAAGAATCCACTGATCACCGGCCAGAATACATCCCCAAAAGACAACTTCCAGGAATATTATAGCCAAATTCCAGAGCTTCAAGACCACGGAGAAAATATCACATACAGCTAGAAAGAAACAATGCAGATATGGAGCTACAATCAGGATTACACAGAACTTAGCAGTTTCTACATTAAGGGATAAGAAGGCTTGGAACATAATATTCCAGAAGGCAAAGAAATTAGGTTTACAACCAAGAATCACCTACCCAGCAAAAATACGTATATTCTTCAAAGGGGGGGGGGGGGGGAGGATGCTCATTTAATAAAAATAGATTTCCAAGCATTCCTGACAAAAAGACCAGATCCAAACAGAAAATGTGATGTTCAAATACAAGACTCAAGGGAAGTATAAAAAGATCAACAAGAAAGACAATTTAAGGGATTCAGCAAGATAAACTATTTATATTCCTACATGGAAAGATGATATTTATAACTCTTGAAATTGTAATCATTATTAGAAAGAATATTCATAAACAGAGGCTGTGGAAGCCAGTTGATTAGGATAATATTATATCACCCCCCCCAAAAAGAAACCAAGGGGTGAAAAAGAGAATTGCATTGAGAGAAAAGGGAAGAAAGAGATAAAGAGGATAAATTATTTTACCTAAAGTGGTGTGGGAAAACTATTACAATGGAGGGGAGGATGAAGGTGGAGACTGGAAATGCTTAAACCCTACTCTCATTGGAATGGACTCAGATGAAGAATAAGCACCATATGTATCCGGGCATTGCTAAGGGTAAATTTAGGGGTTTTTGATTGAATATATTATACTTGTGGTTGCCAGGGATTAATTCAAATCCTAATAAAAATACTCAAGTCAGTTTGGAAATTTTAGGGTGTTTTAATTAATATAGAGGGAAGGAATTAAGAAGAAGAAGAGAGAGAAAAAAGGGTATAAGATTTCTCCAGCCTAGCCTAAGCCAAAGGAAGTTCAGAGAACTCAGCCACGAGGCCTTCTCAGAAGATTAGGAGCTTCCTTAGAGGATAGTGTTTTGGAAGGTAAAGGAAAAAGGAATCAGCCTAAACTCACTCACCTAGCACGTTCACGCTAAGCCACCAAGACCCAAGATGCCAAACATCACCCAGAACTCCCCACATTGTCGACAGAGACCAACTACTCCACAAGATAGAGACAGAGCGAGAGCCACATCTCCATAAGAGTCAGAGCCACGTCCTGCGAAAAAGACCAGAGAGAGGAAGTGACATGAAATATATAGACCATTTTTACATCACTTCCTGCATCTCACATGTACCAATGGTAGCTTAAGCTTGACTTAGGGCAGCCCAGGGGGGGGGTCTGTCAGTTGTTTCTTATTTGTCACTTGCTAGCACACGTCTGTCATAGGTCAATCTCCTCAACACTTAATCCTTAAGTAGGGGTGTAGACATTCTTGGTTGATAGACTAAGCAGGGTGGAGTAAATCTAAAATTCACAGTATAGAATCTTATCTTATCCTCTAGAGAAATAGGAGGAAACAAGATAAGAGGGTAGGAAAGGGTTTAACAGAAGGAAGGGGAAGCTGGGGGGGCATTATTAAAAGCAAAACACTTGTGAGGAAGGACAGAATGAAAGGAGAGAGAAAGAGCAAGATCAAAAGGGGAAAATAAGAAAGAGGGGAATACACAGCTAGCAGTCATAACTGAATGTGATTAGGGTGAACTCATCCATAAAATGGAAGTGGACAGCAGAGTGGATTAAAAACCAGATTCTGGGGGCAGCTGCGTGGCTCAGTGGATTGAGAGCCAGACCCAGAGAGGGGAGGTCCTGGGTTCAAATCTGTCCTCAGACACTTACAAGCTTTGTCATCCTGGGCAAGTCACTTGACCCCCACTGCCTAGCCCTTGCCATTCTTCTGCCTTGGAACCAATACATAGTATTGATTCTAAGGCAGAAAGTAAGGGTTTTTTAAAACAAAAACAAAAACCAGATTCCTATGATATGTTTTATGAGAAACATATTTGATACAGGGACATGCATGCCGCAGGCAAGGTCCAGCCTCACTTGTGACTCCAGGAGTTCCTGACAGGTGGTGAACAATGTAAACCTTAAAATTTCTTAGACTTGTGAATGCTGAAAATTTCACCATTGGGAAATTTCATACTTGAAAAATTCCCTATTGATAGGGGGAATTCTATTGGAATGTGAACCCCATTGGCATGGGAGGTTCCTCCTCCTCCCTTCTTAAGATTACTTTAGGGCAGAAACCTTTTGCTGAACAATGGAAAGGGCTTTGACCTATGCTTAAGCATAGAACAGGAATTTCTTTGAGTCATGATTGATTTTAGAATTGATACAATAGAGATACTTGGAATGACAGAACCAGGTCTTGGAAATTACAATCTCCACCCTACTCAGTCCTAACAGGATTTAGGAAGGGCTGCAGCATAGATCAAAATTTAATTATTCCAATCTCCACCCTACTCAGGGTAACAGGATTTAGGAAGGGCTGCAGCAAAGGATCAAGATTTAATTATTTGAGAATATGACCTTCAACAGACATGTGCAAAGCCACAGAACTCTGGGCAGTCCTGGGTTAAGCTAGAGCCACCATTGGCACAGGGAAGACATGGACAGTGATTGGTAGATGTGAGAACTGAGGGGAGGGAACTTGGATGGTTTCCTTAAAGACAGAGGGTCTGAGGACTGGGGTTGTTGGTTGGAGTGTTTTGGCTCTGAGTGGTTGGAGAGGTGCTCTGAGAAGCTTGCTCTGAAGGAAGCTGGAGGTGGAGGCCCCTGAGACTTTCTCCATTTTGGTCACGTGAGTAATAGGGACTGATCTCCTTTCTTTGCCCCAGCTATCTAAGGGCTTGGGCCTTTTGGCCCAGCCTAAACAGAAGGGGTATTTAAGTTCTATTCCCTTCTCTCCCCTTTCTCTCTCCTTCTCTCTCTAATACCTTTCTCCATCCTGTTTGTAATTAAACTTTATAAAAGGTTGACTGCTGACTTGAGTTTTCATTTAGGAATTACATAGCTGAATTCCTTGGCGACCTTAAATTAATATATATCAGTCTTTTAAAGTGATTTCCTTGTCACAACAATCAGTCAAAAAAAAAAAACCAAAAACAAATGAAAGACAGCTTTATTACAGCCATGGGACTGCTTTGCATCTGATAGTTGCTCCGCCATCCTCAGGCCTGGTGTTTATTTTATACCCATTTTCTTGGCACATAGATACATTACCCAACACACACGATCTAAGAGAGATAATTGGAAAAGTGATACATTAACTTTTAACAAATCACTTGATTAACATTCTATATTCTTATATTGTGATTACAGGCAGCATACAAGATAAATGATTTCATCACAGGTGGCTTAATTTTCTCATTACCCTGTGAGAAGTTTTGAGCTTACAAACAATCAAAGAAAATTACTTATTGCTTTTAATAAAATGGAATAATTAATCAGAAGTTCTTAAAGACAATTCAACAATCGTTGAATCATTGAGGTTGAGGGGTACTGAGAACACAATTCAAATTTAGACTGATCATTTTTCAGGGTTTTACTAGGGAGTTTCTGAGTTACTAATTTGTGTAATTAAGTCATTGATGCATATTGAAGCTTAATGTACTTGTACATTTTGTATGGGCCTTTATGATTGATTTGTGTGTTGGCTCCATGAGAGGCCATGTTTCTGTGAGTGGGAAAGTTCTGGGCTTGGCTTGTAGCTTCAGTTTTACTGAGAATTATGTGTCTAAGTAAAAGTTAAACCATGATAGTCTTTTGGGATTGGGTTTGAGGGTCAGGGTATACGTATTTTCCTCTTGCATTATTCCTTCTGAGACTAGGGGGAATAGTAATCATGTCAATTCCATAGGTAAGGGGCATTGATGAGAGAGGTTATGCAAGGGGGACTGTGTGGCAATCACATCTTGCCAAGGGCCATTCTGTGGCCTCCTTAGCTACCACACTGTGAACCTTAAAAATTCCCAGATCCTACTTCATAAGATTGGATTAAGACCATTCCCCATTTGGGCAGTGGCCTCTACTTAGATCAGGAATGTGAGAACTCTACTTCACCTACTTAAGTCTGCCCTAGGGGATGATAAAGTTGTAAACTCTTTTCTGAACAATGAAAAGTACTTAAACCCATACTTATAATAAGGCAAAAGGTTCTTAAGATAAGTACCTATAAAGGTCAAGCAACTTGTGAACTTACAAGGAACAAAGAGCTGAGAAACTTACTCAGAGCTTTCCTGGTGTGAATTACTCAAAAATCCACACCTTCTTAGGTGTGGACTAAGAATGGTCTGTCCTTTGAAAAACACCTACTGTGATTAGTAGATGGAAGAACTTAGGGGAGGTGACATAGGAGGAAATTCCCTATATAAGGAGATGACAGGCTCTTAAAAAAACCAGTCTCTAAGGAGGCTGTTGGGAGAGAGTCTCTTGAAGGCAGTCTCTTGAGACAGTCAGAAGAATCCCTCTCTGGAGAAGCATGGCTGGCTGAACTGGTGTCTATATTCTTGCTTGGACAGATCTTGTGGTGAGTGATTAAGGACTGACTGATCTCTCTCTCTTAAGACTCAGGTCTAGGCCATGTTGGCTTAAGGCCCTTCATACTTATTCCTTTCTTACTCTTTCTCTCTTTCTTTAATTCCTCATTGTATTAATTAATTAAAATCTCTATAAAACCCAGCTGACTTGGGTATATTTTAATAATTGGGAATATTTCCCTGGCGACCACCTTATATTTGATTTAAAACAAGACACTGTAGTGAAAACATATTTTCTGTGGTCACAATTTATTCATCCACTCTTATATCTACTACAATTTAAGTCTTCCACTATTTTAATCATTACAGTTTATGACAACAACTATTTTAATTGCCACAACACTCTGTGGTGACTCTGTCAAGGTATCGTGGCCTGATGGCTCCCAGCAGATGCACACAGAGTAAAGGTAAAGGACTGGATCAGAATTTATTTTGCTTTAGTTAAAGTAAAAAGAAAACCAGGTATCATGATCTCAAGACATAGTTAATGCAAAAATAGATCTAATTAAGAGAGTGAAGGAAAGAAATTACATCTTGATAAAAAGGCATCATAAACAATGAAGTGATACCAATTCTAACCATATTATATATATATATATATATATATATATATATGTATGTATGTATAAACATATATGCACAAAATGATGGCCTCTAAATTTTTAAAGGAGAAATTAAATCAGCATGAAGAAGAAATAGTAAAGCTATGCTAGTGGGAAACCTCAAACTTCCCCGCTCAAAACTTGATAAATCTAACCAAAAAATAAGCAAGAAATAAGTTAAGGAGATGAATGAAATCTTAGAAAAAAATAGATTTATATAGATATCTGGAGAAAATTGAATGGTAATTGAAAGTAAATATTATTCAATATATTAGTCAATGGGGGGAAGCTGGGTAGCTCAGTGGATTGAGAGCCAAGCTTAGAGATAGTAGGTCCTAGGTTCAAATCTGGCCTCATACACTTCCCAACTACGTGACCGTGGGCAAGTCACGTAACCCCCATTGCCTAGCCCTTACCACTCTTCTGCCTTGGAACCAATACACCAATACACAGTATTTATTCCAAGATGGAAGGTAAGGGTTTTATATATATATATATATATGTGTGTGTGTGTGTGTGTGTGTGTGTGTGTGTGTGTGTATGTATGTATATATATGTATATGTATATATACATATATATAAACACATCACACAAAAACTGACCATGTGTAAGGACATAAAATTAGGCATAAAAATATCACAACTAAGTGCAGGAAAGCAGAAATAATAAATGCATTCTTTTCAGATCATAATGCAATAAAAATTACAATCAATAAGGTCCATGGAAAGACAAATTAAAATTTAAGTAGAAATGAAATAATCCAATTCTTAAAAAAGGGTAAGTCAAAGAACGAATTATAGAAACAATCATTTCATTAAGAAGCAAGGTGATGCAATAACATGTCAAAATTAATGGGATATAGGCAAAGCAGTACTTAGAGGAAACTTTATATCTCTAAAAACATCAATAAAACAGAGAAAAAGTATTTCAATGAATTGGGCATGCAACTTAAAACTAGAAAAAGAAAAACTGTAAATCTCCAATAAAGATCATATTAGGAATCCTAGAAAATCAAAGGGAAAATAACAAAATTGAAAGTAATAAAACCATTGAACTAATAAATAAGACTAGAAGTTGGTTTGTGTGTGTGTGTGAACAAATAAAATACAGTATTGTTTAATTTGATTTTTTTAGAGGAAAGAAGAAAATAAAATGATCAGTATCAGAAATGAAAAGGGTGGGGAGCGGGGCTCAGTGGATTAAGAATCAGGCCTAGAGAAAGAGGTCCTGAGTTCAAATCTGACCTGACACTTCCTAGATGTGTGACCCTGAGCAAGTCACTTAACCCCCATTACCTAGCCTTTACTGCTCTTCTGCCCTTTAGAACCAATACACAGTATTGACTCTAAAACAGAAGATAAGGGTTTAAAAAAAAAGAAATGAAAAGGGTTATTTCACAACCAATGAAGAGGAAATGAAAGTGATCATTTGTAGCTATTTTGCCCTACTATATGAAAATAAATCTGACAATCCAAGTGAAATGGATGAATATGTCCAAAAATATAAATTGCCCAGATTAGCAAAAGAGAAAAATAAAATACTTAAACAATCCCATCTCAGAAAAAGAACTCGAACAAGCCATCAAAGAACACCTTAAGAAAAAATCCCCAGGGTCACCTGGACTCACAAGTAAATGCGATACAACATTTAAAGAACAACGAATCCCAATACTATGTCAATGATTTGGGAAAATGGGCAAAGAAAGAGTCCTACCAAATTCTTTTTTTTTTTAAACCCTTACCTTCCGTCTTGGAGTCAATACTGTGTATTGGCTCCAAGGCAGAAGAACGGTAAGGGCTAGGCAATGGGGGTCAAGTGACTTGCCCAGGGTCACACAGCTACCAAATTCTTTTGTGACACAAATATGGTGCTGATACCTAAGCCAAGAAGAGCAAAAACAGAGAAAGAAAATTGCAGACCAATTTCCTCAATGAATATTGATGTAAAAGTGTTGAATAAAATACTGGCAAGGAGATGAGAACAATATATCACAATATGAATCCAACATTCAGGGGGATTCATACCAGGAATGCAAGGATGGTTCAATATTCAGAAAACCATCCACATAACTGACTGTATCAATAATGAAACCAACAGAAATCACATGTAGACGCAGGAAAAGCCTTTGACAAAATACAACACCCATTCCTAGTGAAAACACTAGAAAGTATAGGAATAGAAGGGCCTTTCCTAAAGATAACCAACAGTATCTATCTAAAACCATCAGCAAACATCGTCTGCAATGGGGACAAACTAGAAGCCTTCCCACTAAGATCAGGACTAAAGCAAGGGTGCCCATCATCACCACTATTAAGTACTATTGAAATGCCAGCATTAGCCATGAGAGAAGACAAAGAAATGGAAGGAGTTAAAGCAGACAACGAGGGCACTAAACTCTCCCTCTCTGTGGATGGTACCGTGGCAAAGACAGAGAATCCAGGAAAAAACTGACTGAAACAATGAATCCCTTTAGCAAAGCTGCCGGCGGCCAATAAGCCCTGTAACTCTCCAGCGTTTCTCTAGATCTCGAGCCCAGCAGTAAGCGCCAGAAAGAACAATTCCACTTAGGAGCTCCTAGCTGGGCAAGGTGCCAGGAAGGGCCTGACCTAGGGATCTCTAAAATTAATGTATGGGTTGTGGGAAAATCACACATGGTTCTTTAGTTTCTCTGGACAGTTGCCCTGAAGTGATTCCTGTATGGCCTTGTCTTAGTCTTTCAGGGGGCCTAGGTCCAGATGACACAGCTCTGATTTATATTACTATGGAGCTACTCAATTCAGCACTCATGTTCTTTATTCCAGGTTTTGTGGCTAAAGTGTGATGTGTAAATTCTTGCCAAAATACCTAAGAATAATTGAGCGATCAGTCTTGTAGGGATATAAAAAGCTTGTTTGGGGGTATGGAGATTTGTTTCTGAACTGCTGATCAGCAGAATTTCTCTCAGCTCAAATGGGTGAGACTTGTCTTTTAAAGCAAAAGAAGGCTTCTGGCACCTTGCCAAAAGGGCCCAGTGCCCTTGCACTTGTGAGTCCTCAGGTGTGTCCACCCTGAGACCTTCCTGGGGAATAGATTTCCCCTCCGGGGACTCCAATCCCCTGTAGTTCCGCCTCCTGGCTTCTCAGCTCTTGTGAAACCCTTTCCCTCCCTCTATCTAGCCAAGTTGCTTCCCGGTTTTCTTGACCTGTTCTCTTGTGGGGAGGAAGAAACTTCGGCTTCTGGGATTTAATGGTGACAAAGTACACCAAGGACAGAGAATGTCCTCGGATGGTTACAGAGGCCTATTCTGGGCTCACCTAGGAATGGACCTTTTCTGACCATCTAGGCTATTAATTACTTGTATGTGAAGCCACTCACTGTGTCCTTTGGGACCTGAGGTGACTTTGGGACCTTGGTGACTAATTCCCATGATCAGCACATAATGCAAATTGTGAAATTAAAGTGTCCATTTCCTCAAGCAACCCTAATAATTGAAAATTCTCAAATTCTTAGGAACATACTTTGAGAAGTAGGTGACGTTTATTCATAGATGGTTTGTATTTGCAGCCTTAATTGACCACAGTTGGAGTTTGGATCTTGAGCTTGGAAATATAGCTCAAAGCTTTCTTGAATTTCCCCCAGAATCTGGGGCAAAGGAATACCTCTGTAAGATATTGTTACTCCAGTGTTTATAGATGCTTATAGTTAATGTGTACTCTGCAACAGGATATTCTTTAACAGACACATCACATACCAGCTCTGCAAACAACTCAGGCATCTGATTTCTTAAAGGGATCTATCCTGACAGAAGATGATTTCTGAAGATGAAGTCTGTTGGCTAAGATACCCAAATGCAAATGTGTAATGCCAATTACTGTTGTACTAATTCTCTGTTTCTATCTGGTGTTCTAGTGTAGAAACCAGTCCTGCTTTGTACACTTCTGTCTTAGGGGCTGACTCTCCCCCTTGTGACCTGTCTGCCCATTGGGGAAAGTGGTGGCTGAATACCCTTCAGATCTTCAAGCAGGTCTCCACTGACCTGGAACCCCGGCATTCACTGAGGATACACCCCTAAAGACTTGGTGTCTGCAGCCTTTCTCTCCCTGTTCAAGTTCTGGCTACTCCCCTGTGGGATATGTATTGGTATGCATTTGCAACCTCGGCAACCACTCCAGCCTGAAGCCCTGGACATTGCCAATCCCTCTCTCATGACCATAGGCAGGGACAGCTCTACACCCATTCTCAGCTCTGAAGAAGCTACAGAATTCAGAGACCTTTGCCCTTCCTCCCTTAGATACTTGGAGAGGGGAGGGGATAGGACAGCAGGGGGCACTGAACCAGGTGGGGTCTGAGATTCTGGCCCTCCTGAAGGCTGTGGGGTTCCCCTATGGATGGCTGGGCCTGCCAGATGGCAGGACTCACAGAAGTAATGGGGAGACAGCTAGCAAAAGGAATACAGGACATCACACATAGGAGAGGCACAAGACTCAGTGATATGCTGGACAGAGACTTTGTCTTTCATACTATGCTCAGAATCTGCAAAGACGTCACTTAAGGATGTGAAACATGTGCGTGGGCTAATCAAAAGGGGGGACCAAAGGAACTGGGGAGCACCTGGTAAAGAGGGCTGGAGCCAGGAGAACAGAGGGAGGTAGACTTTACAGAAATCAAGCCAGGGAAATATGGGTACGGGTGCCTTTTAGTCCTGGTAGACACTTTTTCAGGTTGGGAAGAAGCATATCCAACAAAACAGGAAACTGCCTCAGTGGTCGTTAAACCGCACCTCACTTCACTGCCAGCTGCTGGCTTTGCCTGGATTCCTGACCACCATATTAAGACGTTCCCCCATCAGGAGCTTCCTGGGCCTGCACCTCCTCAGGATGGACCCCTTGCATCTCCTCCTTGACCTTGTCCCAGGACCCCAAGCCTTGTATCCTCATCACCATTGTGCCCCGAGTACTATACCCTCCGGGGACAGAGCTGCTGGACTATTGGGAACATCGAAGAACCAGCCGCCAGACACAGGAACCTGTCCTCACCCTGCCCCCAGGGCTTGGCACAGGTATAGCCTCCCTCTTTCAAACAGCAGACCTGAGGCACCTACACCTGGCCGACCTCCAGCGTACAGACGCCCTGAGACATCGCTGTCCTCCCTGTCAGAAATTGTCCTCCAGAACTGAAGGGGCCTCGATCTCTTGTTCCTAAGGGAGGGAGGCCTCGGTGTCGCCCTCAAGGAAGAGTGCTGCGTATATGTGGACCACATGGGGGTAGTCGGGGAGTCAGTCATGGTCTAGATGCTGGAGAACGCAAATGCACTCACGCCCAGCCTTGGTACCAGCACGCGTTTGCGAACTCCCCCTGGCTCAACACCCTCGTCTCCACTAGAGCCGGACTGGTGTTCATTCTCCTCCTCCTTATCCCTTACGGGCCTTGTATAGTCCCCCGACTGGTCCACTTGGTGAAGGCCCAGGTCCACACAGTCCAGCTTGTGGTCCTCCAGCAGCAGTATCAGGTCCTGCCAGGCCCCCAATGGCTGCGCCGATGCCCTGCCCCTGGAGGTCTTGGCTTGCCCCTGAACGAGCATTGTAAAATAAAAAGAAGTGGGGAATGAAGGGAAGGGGGGGTCACACTGCGTCCAAATGAACAGTTCCTGGTAAAATGGTGAGATGCTCTGCCCAGGGCCACAGCTGTTGAGACAGACATCCTGCTTATCTTCCCCATAGCTACTCTCTGCCTCCCATATATATGCACTCCCAGCCCTGCCCCGGTGCAGCTTTCCTTGGGTGGTCGCCCCTAGCGCGCTAGCAATAAACCTCTCCTGTTGTCTTTGTGTTGTCTCTGCATGTTCGTGTTCCTTTGCGGGGTACTTCCACTCGGACCCTAACACCTCTTACTGCTGGAGGAGCAGCTCACACTGAATGCCATCCTTGAACCCGGGGCCTCCCCGCCACAAGAACATTTGGTGGCTGCAGGAGGGCCTGTCGATGTCCAGGGAGCGCCTGGGTGATGGGGATGCTCAGCCACAGCAAAGCCTGGCCAGCGGATGGTCCTTAAGAGACATCAACCCTCCGTGTTCCCATCTTTAGTGGCTCCAGGAGGGCACAGACTGTCTTTTGCCTCTTCATGGATTCCCAGCATTTGGCATGAGGCCCTGCACATAGTAGGTGCTTAAAAAGGAGTGACGGACTGGCTCCTCCTTGGCCACCTCTGATTTTCAAGAAGTTTCCCCATTGTTCCACCTCTGCTCCCCCTCTTTCTGCTCTTTCCCATCGGCCCCACCTCTGCTCCCCCTTTTTCCACTCTTCCCCCCCCCCACGGCCCCACCTCTGCTCCCTGTAAACCTTAAAATTTCTTAGACTTATGAATGTTGGAAATTTCACCATTGGGAAATTTCATACTTGGAAAAAATTTCCTACTGATAGTAAGAACTCTATTGGAATGTGAACCCCCTTAGCATGGGAGGATCCTTCTCCTCCCTACTTAAGACTACTTTAGGACAGAAACCTTTTGCTGAACAATGGAAAGGGCTTTGACCTATGCTTAAGCATAGAACAGGAAGTTCTTTGAGTCATGATTGATTTTAGAATTGATACAATAGAGATACTTGGAATGACAGAAGCAGGTCTTGGAAATTCCAATCTCCACCCTACTCAGGGTAACAGGATTTAGGAAGGGCTGCAGCATAGATAAAAATTTAATTATTTGAGAATATGACCTTCAACAGACATGTGCAAAGCCATAGACCTCTGGGCGGTCCTGGGTTAAGCTAGAGCCACCATTGGCACAGGGAAGACATGGACAGTGATTGGTAGATGTGAGAACTGAGGGGAGGGGACTTGGATGGTTTCCTTAAAGATAGCGCGGTCTGAGGAGAGAAGGACGAGGTTTTGCTCTGCGCGAAGTTGCTCTGAAGGAGGACCAGGAGAGAAGGCTGGCTCGGAAGGAGGAGAATTCTCTGGAAACATTTCTTGAAAGGAGGCTCTCTTCAAGGTGGAGCCTGAGGTTGGCATGAGAAGCCTTACCTAGAGGGATCTTGGGTGAGTGATAAAACCAACTGACTGATTTATTCATTCTTATTCCTTTCTTACTTTCTCTCTTTTTCTATTGATTAATCAGTGTATTATAAATTAAATTTCTCTATAAAACCCAGTTGGCTTGGGCATACTCATAAATTGGGAATATATTCCCTGGCGACCACCTTATATTTATATCAACCCAAGACACAGTAGAAACATATTTCAGCGGTCGTAATTGATATATATATATCTCCCTTGCTCCCAAACATTTTAATGATCACATCCCCCTTTTTCCACTCTTCCCCCACTACGGCCCCATCTCTGCTCCCTCTCACCGCTCTCACATGCCTTTGGTTTTCCCATGAGTTTTTGCCCTCTTCAAAGCCTGGCTTCATTTCTTCCAATGTCGAGGCCCAACTCATGGGGGCGGCACGCTGGGGCCAGCCTTGGCCGCTGGCGTGTTCTCTTCCTCTTGGGCTTGGGGGTCGCTGGCTGTCCCCCAAGCACTCGTCCCCCCCCCCACACACACTCTGGTCCCAGCTGCTCTGGGCCGTGCCTGGCCCGAGCCTGTCCTCTCAGCTCCTTCCTATCTCAGGCTCCTGAGCTTGGGTTGGTCCAGGCAGCAGGGAGGGCCCAGGCTGGCCGAGGAGCCGCAGACCTCGGGCCCTTCCGGCTCCTTCCGGGGACCTAGCCTGTTCCGTGCCGCCCTGACCGAAGCTCGGCTGGGTCAGCCAGGAGGCCCCGATTCCTGCCCTCAGGGTCCCTCGGGGGCTCCTGCCTGGTTTCTCTGCATTTGTCTTTGCACCCAGCGGGCGCCCCCTCCCCCCCAGGGTCTGCGGGAGAGCCCCGTCCGGGTCGGGCTTTGGGGCGGCCTCGGTGGGCAGGGCTCACGCCCGGCCAAGCCCAGCTCTTCTCTGCCCCGCTGTGCTAACTGAGGCTGGAAAAATGCCTTCGTGTGGAGAAGGGCGTGGGGGGGACATAGACGGGGCCCACTCATGGGGGGGACATAGACGGGGCCCACTCATGGGGGGGGCATAGACGAGGCCCCTCGTGTGTGGGGGGCGCTCTCCAGCCCCTTCACCGACACTGCCCAGTGGGCACCTCCTGGTTAGATTTCTCCTGGGGCCCTTGGATCGAGGGTGCCCTTTACTGGCTCTGCCGTGGCTCCTCCCCCGAGAAGCCGCTCCCTCCCCTCAGTGAAGCTGTCAGGGGGGCAGGAGGGCTGCTCAGCGGTCACTGCCCGGCTGGGATCCCCAACACTCGCCTCGGGGCAGCCCCCCACATCCTGCAGGCCCTGCAGAAGAGGACCGAGACGCTAGGCAAGCTCTGCATGGCCGCCCTCCGGCGCGGCTCTTTGATCGGCATGAGGACAGAAGCGGAAGATCCTTTTCCGAAGAGGGCGTGTGAGCAAAAGATCAAAACATGCATACAGACAATGGCCACGACCCCCACGCACACGCACACGCGTGGGCACCAGGAACCCGCCCCTCCCCCACGTAGAGATCACTACTCATCAGAAAAACTCCAGGTGGAACAATCCCGAGTTCTCTCGCCTCCACCGCCTGCTGGACGGAAATCCTTCTCCAGCCTCTTCCCTCTTGGAATGGGGGGGCCGCCGAATCAGGGCCGGGGCTGCCTCTGGCCTCTTCCCAAGTGCATCGACTGGCCAGCTCTTTGGGGGACTATCGGGGAGCTGGGGGCGGCGGGGCCGAGGCTCCAGTGCTGGGCTTGGGGCAGGAGCCGTCCGTCTTCCTGACTTCAACTCCAGCCTCGGGCACTTCCTAGCCGTGGCTCTCAGGACAAGTCCCTGGGTGGCTCAGTTTCTTCATCTGTCAAATGGCCCCAGGAGGGCATGGACAACCACATCGAGGAGCAAGAAAAGCTGAAAGAGGGTTCCAGAGTCAGCCTGGACTGCCGGCCGGAGCCCTCTCTGGAGAGACTTTGGCGCCCTCTGCTGGACCCTGCCAGTACTGCAGCCGCCACCATGCTGCCTAGTTCAGGGCTCCTGAAGCCGCCCTGCTCTCAGATGAGCCCCGACCTCCACACTCTTGGCTTCACCGTGACCCGCTGCTGTCCGACCACTTGTTTCGTGACAATCAGGAAGTCCTGAGTGCACATCTACGAAGCCTCAGCCAGTCGTGCGACCCTGGGCGAGACATGTTGACTTCCTCAGCCTCAGTTTCCCCGGCTGTAAAATGGGGAGCGGTGAGCATCAAGCGAGGCCACCTCCGTAAAGCACTCTCCCACCGCCTCCCTCGGGACGGCCCGTCTGCGGCATTCCGCTGGCCCTCCTTCCCACGGGAGCTTGGCGCTGCAAGGGCACGTGCCCAGCCGCGGGTCGCAGAAAGCCTGCGCTTCCGCCTACGCTACCTGGGTGCGCCCGGGAATGGCTCGGCCCCTTTCCCCGAAGGGAGTTTGGCCGGCTAGAGCCTGACCGCCAGGGTGCTTCCTTGTCCCCAGAGCAGCGGCGACCCCCCCCCCAGCCCTTCCCCCACCTTAGTGGGCGCCACCCAAAGAGTGTTACCGAGGCAACGCCGAAGGCTCGCCCGGCAGACCTGAAGAGGCGGAGAACCACCCAAGGTGGGAAACGAAGCACTTGAGGGCATCAAGGCGATTGTACAAACAAAACCAATGCAGCCGGTTGCAAGGAAAGGAAGGGACTAGGAAGAGAATAGGGAACAAACTCCTCCCCCAGAGAACTGGCTCATCCGCAGCAAAACCGACATGTTCCAAGGACAGGATTAGGCAGTTCTCGCGGAAGGCCATCCAGGCCCGGAAAACGAGGCGCAGCAGATGGGCTCTGCCCGGCAAAGCAAAGTGAGCAAGGTGGGGCACCTGTGCATTGTTGGTGGAGTTGTGACCGGTTCTGGAGGGCAATTTGGAGCTAGGCCTGAAGGCTTTAGAACTGGGCCGACCTCCGGTCCAGCAATACCACTGCCAGGTCTGCCTCCCAGCGATGGAAAAGGGGGACCTGCTGCCTTTGGGGAGAGCAAAGAAGTGAAGAGGAGGGGACGCCCCTCGGTGACAGAGTGGCCCAGCAGCTTGTGCTACGGCTAAGGGAGGACCAAGGGGAGGGTTTCAGAGACGGCCCGAAGGGAAGGAAGCAGACGCCGGGCCGCGGTGAGCCGGGGTCCTCCCGATCCCCCGCCGGAGCTTCTTCGCTTGTTTCTTTGGGCTGTGGGACGACTCGCCTACCCGACTGAATGGCCTGCAACTTCAGAGCAGGAGGGGAAGTTTCCTCAGCTGAGGTTGCGGAGCAGGAAGGCCTGAGTGCCTGCGGCCTTGGCACTCAGCCCCTCCCGCTGGGTCCCGCCTTGCTCTTCTTATCTGGGCCCTCAGCTTTTAGCCTAGCGCCTGGCGCAGGGGAAGGCCTGGATTCTCTCCAGTCAGTCATGTCCATTCATGGTCCAGCACTGGGATGTCCGAGGAATTCCGGACGGCCCCATGGCGCCCTTTGGCAAGGTCCAAGCGACTCTCCGGGCCATCGGGCCCACCATCATCGCCGGCTTTCTCCTTGGGTCTTGGGTGAGCCACCTGGGCAGGAGCCTCTCTCCTTGGGCCAGCTGCCACCCATCACTGAGAAGGGAGCCGGATGGCCGCTTCTCGTTTTCCTGCCTTCCCCGGGCCATGTGACTGGAGTTCCGGCTGCTGCTCCCCATCACTGACTGGGCTCTGGGCCATCTTCCCTCTCCCTCTTGCCTGCTATTGGCACTGTCTCCCCCTTCCAGGCCAGGCTCTCTTCTCTTGATAGATGTCAGCTCCTAGAGGCGAGGGATGATGCCATTTTCTTGCACTGAGATCCCCAGAATTTAGCAGATCCCAAGAGCTTAACAAAGATGTTCCTTCCCTCTCTCCTCTTTCGCTCTCCCTCCCTCTGTCCCTGTCACTCTCCTTGCTCTGGCTCTCCCTCCCTCCTCCTTCCCTCTCAGTCTCATTCTCATTTCCTCTCTTTGTGATGCATTCTCTCTTCCCTTTCTGCCTCTCTCTTCTCGTTTTTCCTGTCCATGTCATTGTTTCCTCTCTGCCTCTTCCTCCCATTTCCCTCCCTTTGTCTTTCTGCCACTTCCTCTCCTTTCTCCATCTCTCTCCCTCCATTTTTTTCTCCCTCTTCTCTGCCTTTCTTCTGTTCTTTCCATCAGAGGACCAGCTCGTGTACCCACCTAGTCCATCATCCTGCTCCTTGTCAGGAAATGGAAGGAAGGGAACAACCTACTTCTCTGGGATCCGTCACTGTGCCCCCCCAACACCGAGAGCTCCCCGGGGAACTGTGAGGGCACTGCGCTAACTTCTTTCCGGCCTTTGGGGAAGGAGCTGGGGGAGAAGGGCTGGGAGAAAACAGCTCTCCCCCACAGCTCGGGGCCGAGGACGAGAGATCTAGGCGCAGCGATGGGGAAAGTCGGTGACTCTTGGAGAGTCCCGAGGAAGGAGAGCCAGGCCTGGCCTCAAACGCTCCACAGAGTGTATGGACCCTTTTGGTAACTATCCAAACAGAGGCAGAGGAGATGCTCGAGGACAGAATGCTGAAGACACGTACGAGCCCAGTGAGATCTTGGGGGTGCGGACGGGCTGCGGGCTCCTTTCGACCAAGCCAAGCTCCGTGCCTTTGGTGCAGTGCTCAACCTTGTCCAATTGCCAGGCTGGCCAGATCTCTCAGGACCTTTGTTTGACCAACAACGATCCATGTACTCAGCTATCGGACAAACTCATCCCTGCCAACTTGGCAGGCCCTTCCCCCCTTCCTTTCTGTCTCCCCAATAACAAGGGGCGAGGAAGCTCCAGTCCATCAGAGCCTACTGCTTAGTCTGGTGTCCTTTGTTGTGCTCCCCCTCCCCGCCCTCAGAGGAGCCCGGGTTGTTGATTCCGGAATCTGAGTCTTTCTTCCTCGATGGCCGCCTCTCCTTCTCCCTCATCGCCCATTCTCCCTCAGTCTTCAACCTCCCTTCCCATGCATGTATTTGCTGTGGCCACTGAACCCCAACACAAGGGAAAGCGTCCCTGTGGAGAGGTGAGAAAGGAATTCGTCTCCCTTCCTTCCCATTTAATCAGCCAGGCACCTGGAGGTCCTTTGGGAGGTGCCAGGAGGCACATGCCATGGGGAAAGGAAGTTGAAACCAAAGAGACAGGAAATTGATCCCACAAGCACTGCCCGCGGCCCCTGCAAATTAAGGAACTATGATTGGTTCTTGAGATGGGACATGGGAGAGCCAGTGGGTGGGGAAAATGGCTTATAAAGGCGTTTCCAGAGATCTGAAGCCACATTCTTGTGTCGGTGACATGCTTGCTGGAGACACGACTGCACTGGTGACTGGCTGGAGATTGGGCCCGAAGGAGCCTTTGTCGGAGGTGAGCTTCCTCCCATCAGGATGCCATGAGGGTATTAGCTCTTTCCTACATTTCCCTCTTTCCTATCTACTTTGACGCAATGAAGCCAAGAGCAGCCTCATCACTGCATTTTAATGATCGCCATTTGGCGACATCGCCCGGAAAGGCCAAGGTGGATGCCCTGAGACGTCCCCCAAGCCTAGAGGACGGATTTCAGAACAGGAGACACAATGGGCTGCGGATGGGGGGCCCGAAGGGTTCGTTTGCCTTCCTATAGCTGCAGTGGGACTGCTGGAAGGGAGGAGCCACAAGCTTGAGCGCGGAGCTGCTCCGTTCCCATCTCCTTTCTGGTTTCTCTGTGCTTCGGGGAGGCAGGACTGAGAGGGCTCACCAAGGAGCGGATCCCAGCGAGGAGGAGACAGTAAGAGAGCAGCGCACGGCCCCAAGCCGGGACCCTGGAAGCACAGCCAGCGGGATGGACACGTGGGAGGACATTCTGGGTCCTCTTCGTCCACTGTGAGTTTACACTTGTAGAAAGGGATCCTGTGCTCGCTTTGTTTTGTTGGTGTTCACGCCGGCCGGCAGGCACTCAAAGTACCCCTGCTGGGGCTGGGTGGGGGTGCTCGCAAACCCCTTGGAGAGTTCACACTGCATCAGCCAGGGGTCTGGGGGCTCTTGACGGGGATTTGTCTCTCCAGAGGGAGAGATGTGGAGCATTCACAGGCTTAGCTTGTGAACCTGCTGATGAAAAATTGGCCTTCAGAGGCCTTTGATCAAAGAGCTGACACCTTTGGGGGGCCAGAGGGGTGAAGCTCACAGACACCGCCCATGGGCGCGCAACCTTTTGGAAGCTGTGCTTGCCTCTGTGGAGAGGGGAGGAGACAAGAAGCCACTCTCAAAGGCCCCGGATTTCTGGGGTGAGGGGGTTGACCATCCTCTTGAGCTGCCTCCTGGAGGGACCTTGGGTGAGTGGAGGGACAGCTGGCTTTGCCTTCCTGGCTTCTGGAGAGAGTTTGATTCCCGTTGAAGGTCCTCAAGTCCTGCACAGTCGAGCCCTGGACAGGCTAAATATCTTCTCCATTGTTTGTAGGTCTCTGCTTTCGCCGCCCCCCCCCCCACTACTGAAGCCATTTCCGATTTTACCATTCAAATGCGACCCTTACAACGGGAGGGGCCTTATGAGTGGGGAAGGGGAAAAGTCTGCTTTTCCCGCGAGCAGAGTGGTCATCCTGGCTCCCAGTCACACTTACATGCTAGGCGACCCTGGACAAGCCACTTAACCCTGTTTGCCTCAGTTTCCTTATCTGTCAAATGAACCGGAGAAGGAAACAGCAAGCCATTCTGGCATCTCTGTCAAGAGCAGCCAGGCCAGGGCCAAATGACTGAATGATGACCAGCAGAGGTGTGTTTGGGGTTCAAGCTAAGCTTGGCTAAGTTTTTTTTTAAGCCCTCCCCTTCCGTTTTAGAGTCAATACTGTGTATTGGCTCCAAGGCAGAAGAGGGGTAAGGGCTAGGCCATGGGGGTCAAGTGACTGGCCCAGGGTCACCTAGCTGGGAAGTGTCTGAGGCCAGACTGGAACCCAGGACCTCCCGCCTCTAGGCCTGGCTCTCCATCCCCTGAGCCACTCAGCTACCACTCAGTTGCTCAGTTGAATGAGAACTTTGATATTAAATGGCATGAATTACGTATTTCTGCTTTGCAGGGAGTCCCCAACGGCTGCTTTGCCTGTGGACCCCAAGGGCCGCGGCACTTTCCCATCTGACCTGTGGCTGCAAGCTTCCAAGTGTGGCGTCTCCCCAGCTAGAGGGGAGCTCCCGGAGAGCCTGCCTTTTCTGCGTCAGCCCCCAGAGCTCAGCACTGGGCGGGGCGCACTCTCTAGGGTACCCAGGAAGAGACCCAGCCAGCCTGCTTCAGAGCCAATCAAGCCCGCTGGTGACCTGGCAGGGGAAAGCAGGCAGGCAGGCAGGCAAGGGAAAAATAAGGGAGCATCTGGGGGCTCCGTGGATAGAGAGCCAGGCCTAGATGGGAGGTCCTGGGCTAAGGTCTGGCCTCAGACCCTTCCTAGCTGGGTGACCCTGGGCAGGTCACTTAACCCCTGTAATGGTTATACTGGTGCTTTGGCTAACGCGGATCATTATCCCTGAATTGTTTAATTGGAGTACAAAGAGGGGAGTGTGGAAGGGAAAGAGGTAAGGAGGCTGCCTCGCCTATCCTAACTGCTGACCCTCGCTCCCAGAATTCCAGGCTCCACCCGGGAATCCTAGTCACTCGCCAGCAAGCTGGGCACGATGCGGGCAAGGTCGCAATGCAGAAAAACCCCGGAGAGCTCAGCTCAGCTCACTGAGGCATCAGTGAGCCCACAAGAGAGCCCCAGACTCCAAGAAGCTCCAAAGCTGAAAACTCCAGTCGGATGGTTCAGAGCTCCACGTCGAAGTCTCCCCAAGGCGCCATCCTCCAAAGAAGAGGATCCAGGGAGAAGCCCCCTGGACAGGAAGTTCAGGACTTTTATAGTCCTTTTCCCACGTCCCTTCCTGTCCCTTCCCCACTTTACAGGGACCAATTGCAGTCTTTTAACTTCAATTTCAAGGAGGGGGAGGGCAGTGGCCCCACTCTAGCAGGTGACTTGTGAACTCTCCTACTTGGTGACTGCTAAGGTACTAAGTAGGGGTACCTACTGTGTTTTGGATTGACTTAAAAGTTGCTGATTGATGGGCAAGTTTGATTCCCTCTTCACAAAAGGAAAGCGAGTGAGCTATAAGGGCTTCCACCTCTCATCCGGAAAGAAAGACAACAAAACCATTGGGAGAAGAGAGCAGAGAAGCCCCTCCCCTTTCCAGAGATGGAGAAGGAAGGGGGCAGAACACCCCAGACAAACTCTGGGCAGGCATCAGTTGTGCTGTTGAGCTCTGATGAACTGAGGGTTTTGGTTTGTCTGTTTTTCTTCTTTGCATTCTTATAAGAGGTGGGTTTGGGGGGGGACAAGGGAAATGGAGGGATGGAAGAAGCTTGAAGACAAAGAGAATTTTTCAAGTGTCAATCCTCCAAGGTAGAGAGGACGGCGCCCTGTTTGAGTCACTCTTCACTCTGCCTCTCTTCTGCCTTGGGAACCAATGCACAGAAGGAAAATAGAGCTTGTTTGTTTATTGGGGAGAGGGAGGGAGAGGACTCTGGGAGCCCAGCTTCACGGCATCCAGGCTGCTCCAGACCTACGCCTGTTCGATGCGCCTTGCCTCTAGGAAGGACCACAAGACGATGGGGAGGAAGTGACTAGATTGGGACGAAGGTTCTAGGCAGGGGAGTGAGAATGGAGAGGAACCAAAGCAGGGGTCAGAGGGCTCTGGGGCCAGTCTGGCTTGCCGAGGATGGTAAAGGAGCCCATCTGTGCCCACTTGACCCAGCCAGAGGGGGGAAAGTCCCGTGTCTCCTCCTAGGGCCATCTCAGCAATGGGCATTTGGAGGGTCCACGGTTGCATGGTTCACCTTTGTTTCCTTGCTGCAGGTTTGCTGGAGGAGCAGCGAGAGAGGATAAAGCTCAGCTCCACAGAGAAGAGGGTGAGATGGTTTGCCTGGGCTGGGTCACCTTTGTGAGGTGGACTCTGCACTCCGTGCTCTATACCACACACTTGGTGCCTTTCCCTTTGGAAGCAGGACAGGAGAGGCACCGGGGAGGAAAATGAGCCTGGAAGTCGGGGTGTGTAGCAGGGTGAGGTGGAGGGTTTGCCTGGCAAGTACATGCTTCCCTTTCTCTGGGCCTCAGGAAACCAGACCGCCCTCCCCCTCCGGGGGGGATATAGACAGGCAGAGAGCTCAGTAGGTAGACGTATGGGTGGGGAGAGAGATGCTAGGTGGAGATGGCTGGGAATCGCTGCCATGGCTCTATAGAGTCCTGTGCCTGTAGGTGCACATATGTTACCTCCAGGGACCAAATGAGAGAACGGTGACATGCCCAGCATGCATGCAGGGGGAAAGGAGCAGTTTTAAGGCTTCGTATATGCCAGGGCTTTGGAACAGTGTGTGCAGAGATCCTGCCTAGATATTCATCCAACTATGACAGTGGTGGTGGGCCTACGGCACGGGTGCCAAAGCTGGCATGCAGAGCACTCCCCCTCTCTACACTCACTGAGGACATTCCTCACTTCACCCACCCCTCCATCCAGCAGCCCAATGGAGGCACTTCCTCCCTCCCCTGTGAGGGCATGCCTGGCACTCGGTGGGGGGAGGGGCCCAGCACATGGTCTGGGGGTGGGATGGGGGCAGGGCCCAGCACTCCATCTCTAAAAGGTTTGCCATCACTGACCTATAATGCCTCATCAATATGGCTGTCACCCATCCATGGTCTATCAAGGTCCCTATCTGTCTTGCTTCTTGCTCTGCCCACTCCTCTATCTACCTACCCCCTCCCCCACTTTTTCCGGGTTCCTTCTTGTACTGCCTCCAGCCCATCGCCTTCACGCTGTAACACCAGCCTCTTTGTATGTTCCTCTGAATTTGGAGCATTTTCTCTGGTGGCCCTACCTAGGCACACGTCTACACTGAGAGCTCTCCCTCCTCCTCGTCTCTACCTCCTGGCTTCCTGGCTTTTAAGGCCCCACTCAAACCTGGCTTCTGCCTCAAGCCTTTCCCGGTCTTCCCCGGGCCCTGCACTAACCTATCACCCCTCTGTCTTCTTGGTACACGGTTGTTTGATGTCTCCCCCTGGGGTCCCTGGCAGAGATCCACGCGAGCAGGGGCCCTCCTTCCCCCTCTGGGCTTGCTAGAGCCTGGCAGTCTGTACAGACCCCAGATGTCTACAGAGAAGAACGCTTGGCACGACTCGTGTGTAGGATGTGGACGTGCCCATCTGCGGCAGGGGGGCGGGCGGTCATCTCCATCAGATTCTCCACATTGGTTCAGTGCCAATCCTGGACAAGGCCTTTGGCTTCAGCCAGTTCAAGGACACAATCTCTGCCCCTCCCCCGCTCATGGATCCCCCACCAGGCAGGCCACTCACTCCCTGGAGAGGCTGCCCTACAGGGGCGCTCAGGTCGGTGCCTTCCCTGTGGGTACAGAAGCAGAGTCCAAGCCTCCTCCTCCGAGGCTTTCCTGACCATTTCAATCCCTCCTCCACTCCCAGCCTGCACGATTCCTTGGAATTATTCCTCCTACTTCAAGCTCTCCACATATGCCCGTAGTGAGGGCTTCCTCTGTTCTCTCCAGAAAGGAGCATCTTCCTCCCCTCAGCGACTCAGACCGGGGGACCTGCGGGGCGGAAGGGGCTGCAGGCCGGGCCGGAGACACAAGCCTCTGCCCCGAGCCCTGACCCTGCTTCGCTGGGGAGTTGTCCCCCCCACACAGATGGGGACCCTCTGTGCAGGAGTGAGCTCTGGACGGCTCTGCACAGCAGCGTGCTAATGATGACCACGCGCAGCTGCAGAAGCCCGACTCGAGCAGGAAGAGGGCGCCCTGGAGCCTCTCACCCTTCAAGGCCGCCATGCCTTGCGCTGCCCTGGTACATGGGGGCTGGCTATGACTGGGCACTAGGGATTTGGTGGGCTTGAAGAGGCTCCTTCCACCAGACTCTTAGTGAGCCCACGAGCCCATCCAAGCATCCAGCAAGATTTCATCCAATGGCCTGGGACAGTGGCCACCCCAAGGGAAGGGTCCCCCCAGTTCCGGAACTATTCTCAGGGAGAGTTGGGAGGGCAAAGATGGGACTTCTGGCAGGGATAAGGCAGACCAGGGAAGGCCTGGGGGAGTGGCAGACGTCCCATGCCACCAGGGGAGGGGAATCCTGAGTTCACCAAGTGAGGCTCTACTTCCTGGTCCTCAATCCAGGAATTCAGAGGAGAGTGGGAAGAACCCTGCCTCCTCCCCCATGACTAGCCCAAGGTGACCAGAATGCGTATTCCGTGCCAGCCAAAGACTGGGCAGATGCTGGGCTCCAAAAGCTTGGCCATAAGGGCCTCTTCGGGGCCCTCTGGCCATCATCCCCAGGCCTGGAACACTTTCCCCTCCCTTCTGTCATAGCCTGCTAAGAAGTCCCTCTGGAGCCGCTCCTCCCTGGAGAGAAAGCCCCGAATGTCCATCCTGGAGTTTCCACCAACTGCCTCAAAGCAAGGCATCGTTCTTGGTGCTCAGCTCCCCCCCTCCGAATCTGCTGCCTTTTATGGAGTGGCAGAAGGGCGATGGAGCCCCCTTTCCCTGTCGGTGAGGACCCCCAGCTATCAGAGCCCCGGTCCTAGGCACACGGGACGATTCGGCAATGAAGAACGGCTCACTGGGGTGGTACAGCTTTTGGAAGTTTATTTCGGAACACGAACATATATATATTACTTTTTTTAAACATAATCACTTAACATTTATTTCAATGACTAACAAGCTTTTTGATTCCACCAAAGAAATAGGATTCAGAGAGGAGAGTAGCCCGTGGTCCAACAGACTGAACAGCCATCTCATCATGAATTCCGTCCCTGAACCTCTGGGGAAGCTCCTTCTCTTCTTCCTCTCCACCCCTCACAAGCTTCTTCAGTGGCTCCAACACAAAAAGCCAGGATGATCCAGTTCCAACTTGCACCTGGTTCAACATCACAGGGCATGGTGGGAGCAGTCTAATTAATGGTCGTGGGTCACAGGAAGTTCCTCGCACCACAGAGATGGGGTGCACACGGGGTCAGGCCCCTGCCGAACCCCTCTCTCTTCTGGGAGATGACTGAGCGTGCCTTTGCATGCTCCCTCGGCGCCCGGCATCCACCCGGGCACACTCCTCTGGCCGGCGTCCGAGGGAGGACACGCTTCTTCGTGCCATCTTGAATCCCGATCGACGCTCCTCTGGCGGTTCTGTTCCCCATCAAGGACTCCACTGCTGGCTGTTTCACTGCTGAGATACGATTCACTACGAACATCGACTCCCCTGGACACACCTCGGAGGCCGCCAACCCGACACGAGCACAATCGCTACCACGCGGACACTCGGACAACAGACGACGGTCACCATATCGAGACACACCCGTGACACACGCGACTCGGCTAACTCTCCGACATGGAGAATGGAATCAGTGGCGGTGGGGAGAGGGGGGCGGGGCAGCTGTTTCACAGACAGGAACAACAACACGACCAACACGGATTACACACCGGACATGCAGCACTGAGGAGGCACGCAGAGAGAGCGTGGGACAATGTTTCCGAAGAGTGAAGTCGTGGCCCGACCGAGCGTGGACAGCTCCGTCGGCATTTCGCTCGCTCGTCGGTTCTTCGCGGTAGGCAGTTGGCGACACACGAATGTTCTGCAGGGCAGAGTTTTGGCAATCGTAGACTTTGAGTGGGCGCCAAATCGCGTCCCTGGGCCTGTCTCTGCTCTGTTTGCTGGACGGAGGAAGGAGGGCTCGGGGCAGCCACAGCGCAGCCGGCAGGGTCCACGCAGGAGCCAGGGAGGGTCCAGCAACATTGAGCACTTGGGAGGCGACTGATTCGAGAGAGCAGGCCAAAGTGGCCCGGCGGGGCCCTGGGGCGTCCCGTCACGGCGCAGGGCCCGGGGCTCGCCCAGACCTTCCCTTCCTAGTCAGCCTAAGACAAGCTGGTGGGCGTGGCCCCCGGAGAGCCTGTGGGCTGCTGGGGTGCAGTCTCTGAACTCTCCCGAGGGGGGAGATCGTGAGCAAGGGACGCGCTTGGGCGAGGGGCCGGCGGCCCTTGGCTGGGGGGGCAGCCGGATGGGCCGGGGGGGGGCCGCCGGCCGGACCGCCACACAGGGGGCGGGTGAGCCTCGGGGAAGGTCCTCGTCCCGGTCCTGGGATGCCCCCCTCCCACGACTCCTTTGGTGGCTCACACGGACCGGGTGGAGCGGGATATTGATAGCAGGACGTGCTGGCAGGAGGGGGGCGCGGGCAGCGCGGCCCCCATCCTCGCACCGTAGAATCTCGAACGAGTCTCGAGTGTGGTAGAGCACCCAACAATCAGGAATATAATAGCGGCGAGCCACTGGGCCGGGGCTGGTGACGCACGCCCAGTGCGTGTCACTCAGGCGAAGGGCGGGCCCGGCCGCCGCGTCTTGCAGTGGTCACACAGAGTCACGCATGTGGCCTCGTCGAGCCGAGGCCAGCCCAGCCCCTGGCCGGAGACCTCTGGCTGAGGACAGCCAGAGGACGTGGGTCTGCGCGCTCCCCGATGGGGCGTAAAGGCACGACCGAATGCGCATGAGCACCTCGGAATGAGCGTGTTCCCAGGCCACAGGTGCTTCGTGGCCCGGGGCTCCTCCTCCTCCTCCTCCTGCTGCTGCTGCTGCTGCTGCGGAGCCCCTCCTCTGGGGATGGTGGCGCCCAGGACGGCTCCGCCTTCTACGTCCGGGGGCTCCCTGGGCAATGGGTGGGCCAGACTGGGATGCGTGTGACCTGGAGATGAGACAGAGACTCAAGCCAGTCGGGAGAGGGGGCTCACCTCGCTTCTGGGGCCCCAAGAGCCGGATTGGGAAGAAGCTCCGGTTTGGAGGGAAGGTATACAGAGGGGGGAGGGGGAGGAGGGAAGGAGAGAGGGAGGGAGGAAAGAGGAAGGGAAGAGGAGAGGGAGGGAGGGAGAGAGAGGAAAAAAGAGAGGAAGGGGAAGGGGAGGGAGGGAAAAAGGAAGAAGGGAGGTTGGAAGGAAAGCAGGGAGGAAAAAGGGGAGGGAGGGAGGGAAGGAAGAAGAGAGGAAGGGGAGGAGAGAGGAGGAGGTAAGGAGGAAGAGAAGGGAAGAAGGAAGGGAAGGAAGGGAGGAAGGAAGGAAGAAGGAAGGGAAGGGAGGGAGGAAGGAGAGAGGGAAGGAGGGAAGGGAAAGAGGGAGGAAGGAAAGAGGAAAAGGAGGGAAGAGGAGGAGAGGGAGGGAGGGAGAACAGGAGGGTGGAGGGAAGGAGAGGAAAAAAAGAGAGGAAGGGGGAAGGGGAGGGAGGGAAAGAGGAAGAAGGGAGGTTGGAAGGAAAGCAGGGAAAGAAAAAGGGGAGGGAGGAAGGGAAGGAAGAAGAGAGGAAGGGGAGGAGAGAGGAGGAGGAAAGGAGGGAGGTAAGGAGGAAGAGAAGGGAAGAAGGGACGGAAGGAGGGGAAGAAGGAAGGGAAGGGAGGGGAAAGTGGGAGAAGGGGAGAGAAGCAGGGAAGAAGAGAGAAAGCATCTTCACTGGACAGCAGATCATTGGATCTAGGCTCTGGAGCAAAGGGTGGAGCCTGGGCGGGCGAAGGGATGGCCTTTGTGGACTGGAAGGGGGTGGTCGGGCGCTGGGATTCTGGTGTTTGGGTCCCGATGCTCCTCCGTTCACCCTTCCGAGCTCTGGACGACGACGACGACGACGACGACGACGACGACGCGCCGCCCGGGCTTGGCTGGTCCGGGATTGGTCAGGATTCTCAGAGGGCTGAGAACAGCTAAGGGCACTGTCGAGGACACTGGGGGAGTAGCCGAGGACGATTTGGGGACGCTGGTTGGGAGCGCTGCGGGGTGGCCGGCCCACACAGCGTCTCCTGGCTCTGGAATTCTTACTAAAGGCTCTGGAATGGACACAACTTTGATCTGGGGGGGGGCCCTAGCGGAAGTTGCAAAGGCCACTGACGAAGGGGGGGGGTCTCGGGGCAAAGCGGGGCTGGGAATTCATTTCCCTGCTCTCCTGGCCTGGATGAGCTAGCCGATGGGATGACGAGGGCCAGAGGGCTGGGATGGGCTTCCGGACCTCCTGACAGCCCAAGGCCTGCGGTGTTGGGGCTCGGCCGGGCAGCAGGAAGGCCCGCTCGCCGGGGGATGGCTGGGAGCCAGGGGGGGGGTTCTCGGGGGGCCGTTTTCACGCAGTCAAGCAGCACAGAACCGTAAAGGTGAAAAAGGGCCAACAAGTCCAGCCCAGTCTCAAATGAGTCCCCTTAAGAGAAGCCCCACCAAGCATTTGTCCAGCCTCCATGGGAGTTCCTCCAGAGGGGGCAGCTCCATCCTCCCTCCTGCCAAGCGGGTGTTCACGAAGGAGGCTCCGAGGGGGCCCAGGGGTCCCCGAGGCCTGTGGGGGCGGGGCTCGGTCTGGGGGAGGGGCACAGAACAGGATTCCGGTCCGGACGACCAGAAAGACTAAGGCAGGATCCCGGGAAGAGGGAGACGAGGGGGGGGGCGAGGGGGACCCGGCGCTGGCAGTAGTGTACAGGGGGGCCAGCGGGGGTCTCGCGCCCCACAATCTTCTGTACAGGATGGTGGGTTTTCACAGGCCTCCCTCCGAGAGGCCGGATTGATCTCAGAGCCCTGGACGGGCTGAGCACGGCGGCGCCGGACGCGCCGATCGAGGGACCAGCCGGGCTGCTGGTGCTGTGGTGGGGGGCTGGTGCGGAGTCTGGGTTTGGCAACAGGCCGGGCCGGGCGCGCCGGCCACCTCAGCGCGGGTGGGCCGTGACCAGGAAGGGGATGAGGCACAGCTTGCCGCCCGCCTCGCGGCCCAGCACCGACCAGGTGGTGTAGCCGGCCGGCGAGTGGCTGCGGTAGATGGGCGCCGCCTGTAGCTGGTAGAGCACGAAGGGCGCGGCGGGCGGTGGGCACTGGCTCCACACGGCCACGGCCCCGGGGCCGTCTCCCAGGTAGAGCTCGCCCACCCTCTTCAGGAGCACGACGGGCGCTGCGGCGGCGCAGCACAGCCACTTGGTGTTCTTGGCCAGGAAGTCCCGCACGGCCAGGAGCTCGGGGTCGGCGGCGGCGGCGCAGGGGCAGCCGCAGGGCGCGGCGCAGGGCGCCGGGGGCGGGGCCGGCGGGGGCGGGGGCAGCTCGGGCGGGCGGGGGGCGGCGCGGCAGTGCCGCTGGCAGTAGTCCGAGTCGAAGACGATGGTGCGCGAGCTCCACACGATGGAGGGGTTGTGCTGGGCGAGCCAGCGCACGCCCAGCACCACCGGGAAGAAGGGCGACTGCGTGACGTCGAAGGAGAGCCGCTCGCGGTGCTCGCCGATGTCCACCAGCAGCTCGGGCGTCTCCTGTGTGACGGGGCCCGAGGCCAGCGGCCGCCCGTCGATGGCCTCCACCAGCACCGGCCAGTACTTGATCTGGACGGGGATGCCCGTCTGCGCCACGTAGTCCTGGTCGATGAAGTTGCCGGAGGCGCCGGAGTCGATCATGGCGCGCACGGCGCAGTACGAGCCGTCCGGCAGGTGCAGCGTCAGCAGCAGCTGCAGGTGCGAAGATGACGCGTCATCTGGGGGGGACCTTTCTGTTTCCGGCCCGGGCGCTGGGGGTCCCTCTACAGCGGGGCCGGGCAGTTTCCCACCCCGGGGCACTTGGGCTTCTTGGACGGGCAGCTGTCCACGTAGTGGCCGGCCAGGCCGCAGTACATGCACAGGTTGAGCCGGAGGCGGCGCTCCCTCTCCTCGGCCGTGAGCTGGGGCCGGGCCGGGGGCGGGCCGGCCTCGGGGGAGGGCGGGGCGGCGCCTGCGCGGCGCGCGCTCAGGCGGCCCTCGATGCGCAGGCACTGGCTGATGAGGGCGGGCAGCGAGCGCGCCAGCTCGACGCGCGCCAGCTCGTCCTGGATGGGGTCGCTGAGGCCCTCCAGGAACTGGTCGATGAAGGCCGGCTCGTTCCAGTCCAGGTCCTGCGCGCACAGGCGGAAGGCGCTGGCGTAGTCCAGCACGGAGCCGGGGCCCTGGCGCAGGCGCCGGATCTTGCGGTTGGCCGCCTCCTTGCGCTGCGGGTCCTCGAAGGCCTGCTTGAGCTCGTCCAGGAAGGCCTCGTAGTTGTGCAGGAGGGGGCTGGACTCGAGCAGGTAGGGCGTGGCCCAGCGCGCGGCCCGCCCCTTCAGCAGGCTGGCCAGGAAGCAGACGCGCACGTGCTCGCTGGGGAAGTCCTCGGGCCGCAGCTCCATGTAGAGGCGGCTCTGCGCCAGGAAGCTGGGCAGCATCTCGGGGGTGCCGTCGAACTTCTCGGGGAGCCCCACCGGGCACTTGCCGCGCGGCGCGCCCGACGGCCCGGGGCCGGCCTGCAGCTGCCCGCGCAGGCTGGCGTTCTCCTCGGACAGCTGCAGCAGCTGGCTCTGCAGGCTGCTGTTCTCCTCGCTCTGCTGCAGCAGCTGGGCGCGCAGGGCCTGCACCTCCGCCGTGAGGTCCTCCATCATGCAGCGGTGGGCGCTGCCGGGCATGCTAGAGGGCGCGGGGCTGGGGGAGGGTCGCTCAGTGCCCGCCGGCCAGGGGCTGCCCCGGCCCCGGCCTCGACGAACCCGACCTGGCTCTGAGCGCGATTCACATCCTCTGGCCGGGGTCCTCCTCTTCCTCCTCCTCCGGGGAGCCCTCCCCCCCACCCCGGGGTGGGGGGTCTGGTGGGGCGCCACCCCCAGGCGCGGTGGTCTGCTCCGAGGTTCCTGCCATGAGGGAGACAGAGCAAGCGTCAGGGGGACGCGGGGGAAGGGCGCAGCCAGGAGGTCCTGGGTTCAAATCTGGCCCGAACCCCGCCCCCCCCCAGTGGGCTGCCCCTGGGCTCAGGGAAGGTGAGGACTAAAAGGAGGCGGAGTGATGGGGAAGGGGCTGCCTGCAAGGCAGGAAGGATAAGCGAGGCGGGGCGGGGCATCGGAGGCCAGATGGTAACAGTGATGGGGGGTGGGCTTGGGGGCCGATTCCAGAGGACCAGAGCGATTGCGATATTTGGGGGGGGCAGAGAGTCATTTCGGAGTTTGAGGAGTCAGATTTTTGGGGGTTGGTTCTAGATTACTGAAAAATGGGGAGGGGGTTTGAAATCAGAGGACTGACGTATGGGGGGCAGATCCTAAATTAGGGGGGTTAGGAGAGAACTTTTTGTATGGTCTAGATTGTTGACCATTTAATGGGAATAGCAACCAGAGATCTATCATGTGGGGGAGGGGTGATTTTAGAGGAGGGATTGGGCTATTCTGGGGGGCAGATAGTAAATTGGGAGGGATTTGGGGGAGAAAAGATAGTTTTGGAAGATCAAAAATTATTCAAAAACGGGGAGGGGGTTTGAAATCAGAGGACTGACGTATGGGGGGGGGTGATTCTAGAGGACCAGAGTGATTTGGATATTGGGGGAGGCAGGTTGTAAATTGGGAGGGAGTTTCAAGAGATATTTTTTTGGTAGGATTTAGAATATTGAAAAAATGAGGAGGGTATTTGAAATCAAAGGTCTGAAGTATTGAGGGTGAAGTAGCCCCCCAAAAAACAAAGATGGAAAAATTAAAAATAAAGCAGACCCCTGTCTGCATTTTTAGGGGACCGACCTGGCTTCACTTCCCTCCAGGAGATCAAGCTGTTTAGGCACATAACAAACTGGTTTCTGCTTAGCTTGGGTGGCAAGAGACAAAAGAGGAATTTCAGGAATATCAAAGGGCCAGCGAACTAACATTTGGCTAATAAAGATAAGCACCCCTTGGATAACAGCCCCCTCGTAAATCTAAGAATTATCCCCCCATCTCGGACCCCACATTCCTGTGTTAAGGTTTGTTTGTTGTCAGATAAGAACTCTGTAATGTATATAATCTGTTCCTTAATGTCAAACCGCATAGTTTTCCATTAGGGAATTCTGCCCCAGCTGGTAGATTCTTTCTCTCTTTTATTAATAAATTACGGTTCCAATAATTGAAATTCTAGGTGTTTGAACTCATTTGTGAAGTGTCCCACTTTGGGGGGAGGTTGATTCTAGAGGACCATGTGATTAGGACATTCTGGAGGGGACAGGTTGTAAATTGGGAGTTTGAGGAGTCAGATTTTTTGGAGTTGGTTCTAGATTATTGAAAAATGGGGGAGGGGATTTGAAATGAGAGGACCCGAGTATGAGGGGGTGATTCTACAGGAATAGAGTGATTAGGATATTCTGGAGGGGCAGAGAGTCCATTGGGAGGGAGGTTGAGGAGTGAGAATTTTTCTTTGCCAAGTCCCAGATTATAGAAAAATGGGGAGGGGATTTGAAATCAGAGGACTGACGTATGGGGGGCAGATCCTAGAGGGCCAGAGTGATTAGGATATTCTGGGAGGGGCAGATCATAAATTAGGGGGGGAGGGTTAGGAGAGAACTTTTTGTATGGTCTAGATTGTTGACTATTTTGGGAGGGGATTTGAAATCAGAAGGCTATAGTATTGGGAGGGGTGATTCTAGAGCACAAAGCGATTAGGATGTTTGGGGGTACAGATGTTAAATTGGAAAGGAGTTTGGGGAGAGAGGATAGTCTTAGAAGGTGAAAAATTATTCAAAAATGGGGAGGGGATTTGAAATCAGAGGACTACTCTTTAGGGGAGGATCCTAGAGGTCCCTAGTAATTTAGGATATTTCGGGGGGCAGATAGTATAATGGGTTGGAGTTTGGGGAAAAGGATTCTTTTCAGGGGGGCTAGATTATTCAAAACTGGACAGGAGATTTGAAATCAGAGGACTAGAGTATGAAGGGCTGGTTATGATGGGGCTGATTCTAGAGGAACAAAGACATTAAAATATTTTGGGGGGCAGACAGTAAATTGGGAGGGGGTTTGATTCAGAATTTCCCCCCTATGGTCTAGATTACTGAAAATATTGGAGGGGATTTGACATCAGAAGGCTATAGTATTGGGAGGGGAGATTCTAGAGCACAAAGTGATTAGGGTATTCTGGGGGGGCAGATATTAAATTGAGAAGGAATTTGGGGAAAGAGGATAGTTTTGGAAGGGGAAAGATTATTCAAAAATGGGGAGGGGATTTGAAATCAGAACAATTGTGGGGGGGGCGGATTCTAGAGGACCAGAGTGATAAGGATATTCTGGAGGGGGCAGGATGTAAATTGGGAGTTTGAGGAGTTACATTTTTGGGGGGTTGGTTCTAGATTATTCAAAAATGGGGAGGGGATTTGAAACCCGAGGGCTGAAGTGTTGGGGGGCTGATTCTGGGGGACAGGTCGTGGATTGGGGGGTTGGGGAGGGGCTCATTTCATGGGAGGCCTGCACTATGGGGCAGTAACTGGGCTATCCTGGGGGGGCAGTCAATGGGGAGGGGCTGCGGGAAGGCTCGATTCTTCCCACATGGGGTTCTGAGATACTGAAGGGGGGCTCTAGATGCCTGCAGACTCAGGCAGGTTGGGGTGCTAGATGACCAGAAACGAGAGCCGAGACCCCTCCGAGAGAAGAACCGGGGCCCCAAGTGTCAAGGGAAGGCTTGGAGGTCGAGGCGGGCTGGACCTTGCTGCGGGAGGGGGCGGGGCTGGGGTTCAGTTCAAGCTGGACTAGGGCAGGCAATGGCGCCCCCCTGCGGAAGAGTGCTGTAAAACTGGGGTCTCGAGGTTGCCCAGCGGCCGCCAGTGAAGACTAGATGGGGGAGGGGGGCTGAGGTAGCCTCGCAGGCATCCCCGTAGAGGCTGGTTCCAAGGGGGGGGCGGGGCGGGGGCTGCAGTTCCCATAGGAAAGCCTCGCTTTTTCTCTGGCGTCCGCAGGGGGGGCGGGGGGGGGGCGCCGCTGGGCTGCGGCAGAAATCGGGTGGGGTCCGCAGTGGCGGCGGCCGGCCCACTTCCGGGTATCGGTGGTCCAGCGCAGGCTGACTGCAGAGGAGGGGGCGGGGCCGGCCACTGCGGCTCAGGGGGCTAGGCTGGGAGATGCGGTGGGGGCACTGCAGCAAGGAGCGGGCTGACAGCTCCCCAGGGGCGGGGCTGGCGGCTGGCAGAACGAGGGTCCGCATTGGCCGCTTCCGCATCTGCAGAGGTCTGCAGGGGGGGGGGGAGGCCCAAAGATGGGAGGGGGCTGCGACAGGGCTAGGCTTAGAGCGTCAGAGGGGACGCCCCTCCCTAGTGCGGCACTGAGCACCCAAGGGAGGGGTCGGAGCCCGCGGTCCGCCGCAGCGGCCAATGAACCATGTGTTCTTACCGCATTACCTGGGGCCTTAAGGCTTCTTCCAAAAGCTTCCCCCATTTTACAGAACAGTAAACTGAGGCACAGAGGTGAAGTCTGCGCTTCTGCAAAGCCGCATCGGCGAAGCCACCGATGACGCCAATGCACCACTTGGAGCCCGCCCACCCCGTCCCCTCTCCCCCTCCTCCAATCTCCGCCAGCCAAGTCCTGCTCCTCTCCTCCCTCCCTCACTTCCTGGTCTATGCGGCATTTGCTCCACAGACCCCCCTCCCCTCCCGGGGTCCCGCCCACCTGTCTGCTGCAGCGTTTCCACCCAGATTTTCCACGCAGTTCCAATTTCTCTGCACCCCCATCCCCCCTTTCGGACCCTTCTCGGCTCCATTTTCTCCGTTTTTCAGGGATCTCGCCCGCTCCCCTGGGTCCAGCCGAGGAGCCGCGGACCCTCCACCAATCAATGCCGCCGCCTTAGCCCCCGCCTCGCCCCCCCCTCTTTTCCGAACTTGGCGGGGGGGCGCTTTCCAGCCTCCGCAGCAGGTGTGTAACCTGGTCCTCCGCGCCGCCAAGGCTCTCCCCTCCGCCCTGCCCCTCTCCTATCTGTTCCTGGCATTGTCAGGGCTCCCGCAGACACACGCTCCCCATCGCCACTCACCTGGACACCGCGGAGGGCTCCTTCTGCGGATCCCTGGCTCCGGGCTCCCCCCAAGCGCCGAGGGCTTTCCACGCTCCCCCCCTCCCCGGGGGCTCTCGCCGCCCCTCTCCTATCGAGCCCGACGGCCTTCGGGCAGCTCGCTTGCCGGGCTGACCACCTCTAACCCTGCCCTCCGCACCTTTGTCCAGCTCGTGGGGAGCCCGGACCTTCTGCCACCCTCCCTCCGTCACTGGAGCCCCTCAAAGCCAAGTTACTCGGTAGCCCTACTCGGGCCAGCTGGGCACAGCCCTCCGCGGGGCGCCTCCTCCCCCCTGACTGAAGCGGTGGGCGTCTAACCCGCGCCCGTGGAGGGCCTGGAGAAAGGAGCTGCGGGGACTGTGAGGAGGCCGCTGGCCGGGGCTGGGGGCTCCTCCGACGGGGGCGGAGGCACCGGGGGACTGCCCTGCTCGAAGGCGGGCTCCACCTTACCGACTCCCGGCTCTAGGACAGCCTGCGCTGGTGGCTCGAGGCTGGCACGGGTCCGGCCCCTCGGGAGGCGCCGGCTGGGAGCGGGCGGGCGGGCCGTGGGGGAGCCCAGGGGGCGAAGGCGGCAGGAGCGTCGGGAGAAGCGACTGCACGAGGCGAGACTCGACTCCGTCTGGGCAGAGCAGAGCGCGGGGAGGCGATAAGAAAGCTAACGCGCATGCGCGGGACGGGCTCCGCCCCTCCCCGCCCGGCTCCTAGCGCCTGCTGCTGCAGAGGCGGCTGGCGGGGGCGGGGCGGGCCAGGGAACTGCAATGCTAATGAGCGGCCGACAGGGGGAGCGCGAGAGTAAGGCTGGCCCGGCCGGGCGGGGCTGAGTGAGGCCGAGTGAATTAAGGAGCCTGGGCTGAGCCCGAGCTTGAGACTGACCAGGAGGATGCTGCGGGCGCCCGGAGGAGCAGGCGGGGGACCCTGCGTGGGCAGAAGCTCCGCCACCGCCGCCGCTCTGATTCTGTTCACAGGTGCGTCCGCGTGGATCCCCGGGGAAGGACGGGGTGGGATGTGTGGAGGAGGTGAGCGGCCGGGCCGGGTCCCACCCCGCCCGCGTCCCGTTTGGGCCAGAGGGCGGCTAGCCCCCTCCCTCAGGGAGGGGCCCCGTATTCACCGCTAGCTCCCGGGCCTGGGCCTGGGCCCCTCCCACCCACCCGTGTTGGCAACTGAGCGCAGCCCCAGCGCTGCTGCCCCCTCCTCTCTTCCCCCGCCCCTCCTCCTCCTCTGGCCGCTCCCTCCCTCCCTGAGGCCCCCCTGCAAATCCGTCTCCACCAGTGGGTGTTGGGGGGACCCTCCCCACCCTCTGCTGGCACCCACCGCAGCATCCTGCCTTTGGGCCTCGTGCCCGCCGTGCCGAGTGGGCAGAGACGTGGGCACGCCCCCTGCTGGCTGCCCAGCCAAAGCTCCGCCCGGTCCGGCGGGCCTTTCCTTTGGGGTGGTGAAGGCCTGCGGGGGATCCAATGGGCCCCGACTGTGCCCCCCGCGCCAGCCATCCCAGGAGGCCTCCCTAGTGGTTCTGCCCGCCACACCCACACGCGGGGACACGCGTGTATGCACGCACCCCTCCCCCACACCCTTTGGGGCAGGAAACCGCTTTGCTCGGGACCCTCCGCAGCAACTCTCAGCCTCTGCTCTTCCGCCCAGGCGCCCCCCCGCCCCAGTCAGGAAGAAGCCGAGGTGGGGAGGCCCAGGCCGGCCCCCTTCTGGGCTCTCCTCCTTACCCGGAATGAGGCTTCAGGAGCCCCTTCAGCTGCCTTCCGGGGAAGAAGGGGAGCCTCGGGCCGCTGCGGGGCTGGAGGACTCACGTGCCTGCAGTGCTGCTCCCAAGGAATTCTGCCCCGCCCAAAGCGCAGGCCCCGCGCCAGGGCCTCTGGGAGCCGCAGCTCGTCCAAGATGGCGGCGCCACGGCTGGGCGGCCCGTTCCGGGTTGGGCAACCCCCGCTGGCAACGGCGGCCCGAGGCTGCCTCGTCCCTCCACCTGGGCTCAGGTGAGCGGAGGTTCGGGCCTCCTCCGGCGTCTGCCAGCTCCCAAGGAGCCAGGAGGAAGCCACCTCCCGGGGGCAGATGCCCACCAGCCGGCGCTTGGGGACCCTCGCAGGCACTTCCCCAACGTGCCGCCACCATCTCTTAGGCCAGTGCGAGCCGCCGTCCTCTGGCCTCGAGCGCCCCGACTGACTCTAGGCAGGAAAAGGCAGCGAGGCAGAAGGGCTGGGGGACCACCGGACCGCTGCCAGCCCAGCCAGGGCAGCCAAGCCTTCCCTGCAGGCCGTCTGTGGCCCCTCTGCGGGCTCCGGGCTCCGCTCACTCCAAGGGCTCCCCCCTTCCTCGGCCATCGGCCAAGCCTTGGTGGACGGTCCTCGTTTCCAGGTCTTTGTCAGCCCACACAGTGCCGTGGCCGGGCCAGCCCGTGGCTGTGGCCATTCCCCCAACAGGTAGGAGTTTGGAGCATTTTCCAGCAAAGCCTTCCATTCCCCAGCAGCAAACTGCCCTTCCCGTCCTTTGGCGACCATCGCTGGGAGCGGAGCGGCCCTTCTCTTCCTCACTTCCGCTTGGGCCGCTTCGTTGGACATTCCAGAAAGGAGGCTTTTTTCAGGAAAATTTGCTGTAGACGACCCCCCCCCCCCCCATTTCCTGCTTCCTTTCTCACTTCGGCTGCTTCAGTTTAATTTGTGGAAAAGCCTTTTAATTTCATGTAATGGAAAGGATCCATTTCACTTCCCATGATTCTCTCTGTCTCTCCCTCCCTCTCTGCCTCTCTGTCTCTGTCTCTCTCTTTCTGTCTCTGTCTCTCTCTGTCTCTGTTCCTCTCTCTCCCTCCCTCTCTCTCCCTCTCTTTCTCTCTCTGTCTCTCTCTCCCCCTCTCTCTGTCTCTCTCTCCCTCTCTCTGTCTCTCTCTCCCTCTCTCTCTCTCTGTCTCTGTCTCTCTCTCTCCCTGTCTCTCTCTGTCTCTGTCTCTCTCCCTCTCTCTCTGTCTCTGTCTCTCTCTCTCCCTCTCTCTGTCTCTGTCTCTCTCCCTCTCTCTGTCTCTGTCTTTCTGTCTCTCTCTGTCTCTCTCTCTCTCCCTGTCTCTCTCTCTGTCTCTGTCTCTCTCTCTCCCTCTCTCTCTGTCTCTCTCTGTCTGTTTCTGTCTCTGTCTCCCTCTCTCTCTCTCTCTCTCTCTCTCTCTCTCTCTCTCTTTCTGTCTCTGTCTCTCTCTCTGTCTCTGTCTCTGTCTCTCTCTCTCTGTCTCTCTCCCTCTCCCTCTCTCTCTCTTTCTCTGTCCCTCTCTCTGTCTCTCTCTGTCTCTCTCTCTCTGTCTCTGTTCCTCTCTCCCTCTCTGTCTCTCTCTGTCTCTCTCCCTCTCTCTGTCTCTCTCTCTCTGTCTCTGTCTCTCTCTCTCTCTCTGTCTCTCTCCCTCTCCCTCTCTCTCTCTTTCTCTGTCCCTCTCTCTGTCTCTCTCTCTGTCTCTGTCTCTCTCTCTCCCTCTCTCTCTGTCTCTCTCTTTCTGTCTCTGTCTCTGTTCCTCTCTCTGTCTGTTTCTGTCTCTCTCTCTCTCTCTCTCTCTCTCTCTCTCTCTCTGTCTCTCTCTTTCTGTCTCTGTCTCTCTCTCTCTGTCTCTGTTCCTCTCTCCCTCTCTGTCTCTGTCTCTCTCTGTCTCTCTCCCTCTCTCTGTCTCTCTCTCTCTCTCTGTCTCCCTCTCCCTCTCTCTCTGTCTCTCTCTCCCTCTCTCTCTGTCTCTGTGTGTGTGTCTCTCTGTCTCTCCTTCCCCCCCCCCCCCAGTTCAGCTTTCGGTTCTCTCCTGTGTTGCTTCTGTCTAGAGCCTGTCCTCATTTGGACCTTCTTTTGGCCTAGAGCCCGAGCTCCGAGAGTCCACATGCCAGCGTTGGCAGCCACTTGGGTGGGCGCTTGGATCTCGGGGCTCATTGCAGACGCCCATAAGTCCCGGCATTCCCCGCCTGCTGCTCCGGGAGGCGGGCTGCGATCGGGCGCTTCCCCCATCGACTCTCTTCTGTTCTCGGCCTCTGCGTCTTCTGGATGTTTTCGCTCGCAGAGGGATTCTTCCAAGGGTTTTCTAGAGAACTTTAGCGGACAGATTCTCAAGGCGCAACACGTGGAACATAAAGATGCTGCAGACCTTCCCGTCGGCTCGCCGACCGCGGGGTCGTTCTTTCGGAATGAACTGAGATCAGCCCGGCTGCTGTGACCCTGCAGAAGTCGAGCTCTCAGGCTTTCGCCTTCCCGGGGCCCACGAAGGTTTCTCCTTTGCTGGGTGTGTCTCAGCGGGGACTCCCCATCTTGGAGGCACCTGCAGCCCCTTGGCTGGGCGCTTCTCTGTCTGCGGCTCCCCCGAGCTTTGTCGGCATCCTGGAGCGAGGGCGCTCCCTTTCCTTGGGGTCTGCTGCAGCTTTGCTGGGGGGGGGGCAGGGAGGGGGACTGTTTCAGCAACACCTTCCATCGTGTGCATGTCACGTGCCGTGTCTTTCCGTTCTCATTGCTTCCGGGGCCGCCCGATTGCCTTCTCTCCCTGCTCAGCCCTCTTGAGGTGGGATCCCGAGCGCTGGGGAGGCCTCCAGTGGTTGTAGGTGGAGGCTGCGCTCCATTCCCTTCGGCCCCTTCAAGGCCTCTCTCCAGGCTTTTGAACAGGGAGGGCTACAGGGTGACTGTTGCCACGTGTGTTCCGCCCAGTTTGCGCAGCACTGAGCCAGCCCTCAGCTCCTGGCGGCGTCCCAGCTGCTCCTCCGGGGAGCTTGTGCTCGTGCGCGGCCCGTCCTCAGTGTTTGGGCATCTGTCCGGGAAACCCATCAGCCCTTTGGCAGCCTGTTTCCGTCTCCCGGGCTCAGGGGCCCACCGAGGGAAGTGAGCAGTGGGTGGGCCCAGGGGCCTCTGTCGTCACCACGGTGGCTGGCATTGGCGTGGCGAGCCATGCGGCCGGCGGATTTTCTGAGCAACCTCACCAAGGACTTGCTCGATGCATTTCTCCAAGAAGGGTTCATTCAAGGATTTGGTGGCGGCTCTTGTTAGCCTTTTCTGCAAATAGCCATCCGTGTCCATGGGGGGGGCCTTGTCACCGTGGCTCACTGTTCCCCTTCGCACTCTCCCGTGTGCTCTTCGTTTTGATTCTGCGTTGGCTCCTCTTGTTCTCTAACCAAATGAAGCCGTGGTGTCTCTAGTGGGGGGGGGGCCCTCCCCCAAACCAGCTCCTCCTTTCCTGTCAGTCCAGTTCGTTTGACACTCAGCTTTAGTCCATCTCCTTTGCTTTTCGGTGCTTAATCAGGGCTTTCAGCTGGCTCTTTTTCTAGGCTTTTCCTTGCTCGCCAGTTCATTGGCCTGTTCTTCCTCTCTTCTATCCGTGGATGCACAGCTTTGGCTGCATCCCACACGCTCTGCTTTGTGGTCTCGTTGTCACGATCCTTACCAAGAGGATGGATTGCTGGCTCCGTGGATGGTCCGGGGTTCAAACAGGACTCACGACACTTCCCGTCTGTGTGCTCTTGGCCAAGTCACTTGACCCCACCTGCCTAACCCTCACTGATCTCCCAAGTCAAGGTAAGAAGGGTTTTCTGAAAATAAAAATGCATTGACTGTTTCTATCATTCATTCTTTAGGGTTAGAGTCTTTTGTTTCCAAGTCATCTTTAATCTGTGCTTCTGAGGTGCTTTTTTGGTCGTACTTTTCACTGCATGGTAGTGCTGCTTCAGTGGAATCTTAACAAAAGGGTAAACTGAGGCAGATCTCCATGTAAGATGACAGGGGCATGCAACCTGTCAATACATGGGGCAGAAGCACAGTTCTGCTTTTATAGGCTTGGGGGAGCCGGGGGGACGACACGGAGGGACTGGGGATGAGACGATTGTCCACAAAGCTGAGGTGCAGGAACTGACTGGTTCAGAGTTCGGGCATGGGGCTGGCAACAAGGGCCCTCCCCCCTGCCAACTTATCCTCCTGGGAGCAGTGTTCCGTTGGAGACTTTGGGATAGCAAACCGCATTCTTGAAGACTAGCTCGGCTACTCCCGCCTTTTCACACACTCCCAGAGCTAAGGAAAATTTCCTGCAGCCTGATGAGGGCAGTGATTTTTCAGTCGAATCTATACTTACTTACTGAATTTTGAATTCAGTTCAGAGACTTAAGCCGTTCCCAGACAAAATCAGTTATTTTCCAACAGAATCAGTCAGTCAGCCATGATAGAGAATCCATTTTTATCTTCTCGGGCCCCAAAAGGCGCGGAACGTTTCTGCCTTCATCAGTGCGGTGCGAGTGTGCTGTGCACAGCCGAGTGTCCGATTCTCATTCCATTTTCTGCTCTTCCTGTTTTTCTCATGGTTAGACATGTCTGACTTGGAGGAGGTGAAGGAACCCCAGGGGACTTGGACCACCTTATTGAACTTTTCCTTCTGAAAACCGGATGCCGTGCCGTCCATTCCGTGCTGGGACCACGGCACTGGCCACGGCACCTTTGAGCACAATGTCCTCCGCTTATCTCTTCAAGGAAGTCATTTTTTCTTCCCCTGACGTTGTACGAGGTCACGTGCCAGTCCTGCCTCTTTTACTTCGGCGGAAGCATAATAGATTACGTTCCAGACTCTTAGTTCAACTGTGTGTCTTTCTGCTTTAAGTGTGTTTCTTGTAAACAAACATATTGTTGGATTCTGCCTTCTAATCCGTTCTGCTGCCTGCCCTTGTTTTACGTATGAGCTCCCATTCATGTCCACGGTTCTGCATACGACTTCCCTCCATCACATCTGCTTCTAGCTGTCCTTCTTTCTCTCTTTTTCCCCTTCCCCTCCTTAAGTCTGTTTCACTTCTGACCAATCAATACCTTCTTTACTGTCCTGATCACTACCTCCTTTTAGCCTTTCCCCTCCCACTTACCCACTGGGCATTCTACCCCCTTTGAGCCACTTCGGATGAGCGTGAGGTTCAAACACCCTCCCTCCTCTTCTCTGTGCCCTCCTTTTCTGGGAGAGAATTCTCCCCCGAATCCCAGCGCCGCCTTCTTTCTCACATCATAATCAGTTCCTCCGCTTGCCTTCTGCCAAGAGAAACTCCCTCTAATGATCACGTTCTTAGTAGTTACATGCCTCGTCTTCCCATACAGAAATGTAAACAGTAGTTCCTTGTGATTTCTCTTTCATGTTCATCTGTTTATGCTTCTCCTGCGTATTGGGTTTGAATGTTCTATTTTCTGTTCTGCTCTGGACTATTCACTGGGAATGCCTGAAAGTCCTCTCTCTCGTTAGTGCCCATTTTCCCCCTTGCAGGATCATACTTAGGCTTGTTAGGCAGGGTATTCTTGGTCGAAATCCTAGTTCCTCTGATTTCCAGAATGTCATATTCCAAGCTCTCTTCTCCTTAATGGTGGGAGATGCTAAATCTTATGTGATCCTGCCTGCAGCCCTGTGTTGTTTGAATGGTTTCCTTTTTGGCTGTTTGCTCTGTTTTATCCTTGGCCAAGGACCCTGGAACTTTTCCTTTTGGGATCTCTTTGAGGAGATGATCGGTGGGTCCTTTCCATTTCTGTTTTGCCCTTTGATTCTAGTATACTGGGGGCAATTTTCCACAATAATTTCTCGAAATATGATGTCTAGGCTCTTTTGCTGATCATGGTTTTTAGGTAATCCATTAATTTTAAAACTATTTCTCCTCATTCTATTTTCCAAGTTAGTTGTTTTTCCAATGAACTAGTTCCCATTTTGTTCAATTCTTTTCCAATTTTCTGACTTCTGTTTTATCATTTCTTGATGTCTTGTGGAGTCATTAGTTTCCATTTGCCCAATTCAAACTTTTTAAGAGGTGTTTTCTTCAGAAGACTTTCGTGCCTCTTTTTCCATTGGACTGATTTTGCTCTCGAAGAGGTTCGTTTCATTCAGTAAGGTTTTGTACCTCTTTTACCATTTGGAAAAATGAAATAAAATTCAGCTGGAAGAATGAAAGGTCAAGAATTTCAAGGGAATGATTGGCCGGTGGGATGGTGGGAGAGGAAGGAGGCCTTTGCCATGGAGTGGTCATCGTCAGGCTGAGAAGTAGAAGAGTAGGTCGTTCCTATTTGGCTTTTGTTTTGGTTCCTGTTAGCCCCTTCCTTAATGTCTTCCAGGAATTATTGTTGCTCTTGCGTCTAATCTGCCTTTGTTCTCCCTGGACGCTTGGCTTGTGGGGCCTTGCACCTCAGTATGTTCTGAGTTTTCATCGAGTTGCCTCACCACTGTACCTTTTAGAAGTCCGGTTATTGTTGCTGTTTGCTCACGTCTCCCCCTTTGAATTGCGTGCGCTGTTGGCTGTGCTCATCCAAGGTGGGGAAGGTCCGTGTCCCGGCCTTCTCACTGCGCTGTTTTGGCTGCTTCCGAGAGGTGTGGCGCGTGGTGCCTGCTGCTCCCCAATTCCCTTTGCCCCGTGTCCATGGCGTGGAGAGGACGGCGTTGGCTGGCCCTTGGTAGGGCCTCAGGGGGTGCTTGTTGATTGCCAGAATGGCATCTGTGTGGGAGAGGCCTCTTGGAAGGGCTTCACTGGGCAAAGGCAGATGCCATTCAGGAGGACCCCCGAAGCAGAGTGGCATCTCTTGGGTCCTGGGTTCCACGTGAGCCGCTTTTTCTTATTTGCATTGTGAGTGTGGAGGATTCACCAGGCAAGGGGGAGAGAAACCGGTAGAGCTGCAGAGCCCTTTCCATGGAGGCTTCCCAAGCAGCCACTGGAGACTCGTGGGTGGGTAAGCCGAGAACTCTACGGCAGAGCCTCAGGAGGCATCTCTGAAGGGTGGGAATCCTGGACCGAGTCTTGGAGAATGAGCTGTTCTCTGGGAAAGGCCCGGAGCCCGGAGAGAGGAGTTGGGATCCCCCAACACTGACTGGCAGGAACCTTCCCGAGAGGCCATCCCTGCCAGCGTGCGGGCCTCAGCCAGCTTGGGTTCTGAGCAGGAGCCGGCTCTGGGGAGCAGCGGGCCGGGGGGGCCTCATCCCGTTGAGCCCGCTGCTCCCCGCTTTTGCCATCTCTCACCTCGTGTTCCTCGTTCCTGTTTCCAATCCCCTCACAGTGGGGTCTGCGCACAGAGAAAAGTGCTTCGGGAGATGAGGCCGTCCCAGAGCCTCCCTCTGCGGCGAGGAGAGGGGGCCAAGGCATGGGCATCTTTGTCCCCGAGGCCCCTGAGGGAGGGATCCCCAGCTTCTAGCGGGGTCACGGCTCGTGTCAGAGCCCAGTGCTGTTCCGTGACCTGAAAGCGGGCTGACAAAAAGGAAGTAAAGGTCCCTGAGGTTCTCGTCACTCCCGTACTGATTCAGGTGCTGCGGGGTCCCTGCTGACCTGTGGGGGCACAACGGCAAACTGGGGAAACCCTTAGGAAACGGAGCTTCTCACTGGAAAGCGGGGAGCCTGTTTGTTCCCAGGCCAGCAGAGCTGGACATGTGCCGGGTACTGGTGGGGTGGCTGGCTTTCAGGGTTCACCTGATAACAAAGTGTTTTCCCCAAGACCGAGATGGCCGTCTTGGTGATGTCTTGGTTTGTTGCTGAGGAGCCCGACCTTTAATGGGGGCCAGACAAGAACCAGGAAGGTAGCCTGAGGAGGGGCAGCCTCCTTGGGACAGTTGCTTTTAGCCGGCACCTCCCGTAGAGGCTCAGGCTCACTTGAGGACACTTTGGGCTTCTGTCCTGGGGGCCAGGGAGGGGGTGGGCGCGTTAGGCCAGTTGGGCCCACACTTCAGCAGGAGGCCGCTGGAGCTGTCGAGCTCCCATGCAATGTGCTTTCCAGCCCTCCTCTGCTCTTCTTTCCTGGGACAAGGCATTTACAAGGCCTTTCACCACCTCTCACTCCTCTCCACAAGGTGCTCTTTAGCACACCTCAGCTTATTCTCATTGGAAGCCTGAACCAGAGTCCCGTCAGACATTTACTGGCTGGGTGACCCTGGCCAAGTCACTGTCAGTTCCCTCACCTGAAAAATGAGCGGGAGAAAGAATGAGGAACCCCTCCAGAATCTCTGCCAAGGAGACTACAGGTGGGGTGGGGCACTGAGCGGCAGAGCCCTAGCTGGGTCACCATGGCACAGGACTGATCCTAAGAAAAGAGGCCTCCATGGCCGAAGGACAAACCCCATCCCTCTGGGCAGCTTTGGGGCCTCCAGGCTGCATCATCCCACTCATTGCCCTCATTTTTATGAAGACAGGCCTTTGTCTGCCTCTGCCCTGGCCACTGAGGCCCGCCTTGGTTTTCTCCCCCTCACTGCCCCCATCCCAGCGCCGCCTTCTTCATTCCGGCTTTTTCTCCTCTTCTTTGGAATCCCCATGATGTCCCCCAGAACACGCCTGGCGCTGGAGCTCCCCCCTTGGGGCCCTCCTGACTCTCCATCACTTGGGAAGTCACTCCTCGCTTTGTGCCTTAGGCTGAAGGGGGCCAAAGGAGGGGCCCAGCCAAGCCAGGGGTGGCGGATGGATCCAGAGGGATGCCGCAGAGTGACGGGGCCGCCCCAGACAGGAGATGGGAGCGGCCCCTCCCCCTTCTCTGCAGAGGTCGGGTGCCATGGCAACGAAGTATAGCATGCCAGCCGCTGGAGCTAAATGCTGTTTTTTTCCCTTTTTTTGGTGGGGGAAGGGCAGGCATCCTGGCACCCCGGGGAAGTGTAGATGGCTGGCAATGAGGGTGTGGATACGATTCAGTGGGGATGTGTGTAGAAGTGGCCGCCTGGGCCAGGCCCCCCACTCCTCAGTTTGCTTCAGTTCCTCGTCTCCCAGGGGTGGGGGCGTCCACGGAGGCCCTGCTTGCTCTCTCCCGGCTCCTCCTTCCCTCAGGGAGCCCCACCATGGCGGGAGGGAGGCTGGAGGCTGCTGCAGAATGTGCAGCTCCAGGTCAGGCAGCCCAGCGGGCAGCTTCAGGGGAGGAGGAGCTCGTCTTCTGGGCTCTGGGCTAGCAGAAAGGGGGGGACATCCTGGTGAAAGGAAACTGCCTCCCCCCATCGGATCTGCCTCAGCAGGAATGGGCCGAGGGAGGCTGGAGCTTCGGGGCAGCCCCGGGACTGCTGGGGTCATGCACAGCTCAGAGCCCAGGAGGCCCCAGACGCAGAGGCCAGGGTGAGCCCAGGACCCTCTGGTTTTCTCCCGGCCCCAAGGGAGGCCGCCTCTCTGGCCCCAGCCTAAGGGGAGGCCGCCTCTCCGGCCCCAAGGGAGGCCGCCTCTCTGGCCCCAGCCTAAGGGGAGGCCGCCTCTCCGGCCCCAAGGGAGGCAGCCTCTCCGGCCCCGGCCCCAAGGGAGGCCCCCTCTCCGCCCCGGCCCCAAGGGAGGCCGCCTCTCTGGCCCCGGCCTAAGGGGAGGCCGCCTCTCCAGCCCCAAGGGAGGCCGCCTCTCCGGCCCGGCCCCAAGGGAGGCCGCCTCTCTGGCCCCGGCCTAAGGGGAGGCCGCCTCTCCGGCCCCAAGGGAGGCCCCCTCTCCGCCCCGGCCCCAAGGGAGGCAGCCTCTCTGGCCCCGGCCCCAAGGGAGGCCGCCTCTCTGGCCCCGGCCTAAGGGGAGGCCGCCTCTCCAGCCCCAAGGGAGGCCGCCTCTCTGGCCCCGGCCTCAAGGGAGGCCGCCTCTCCGGCCCGGGCTAAGGGGAGGCCGCCTCTCCGGCCCCAAGGGAGGCAGCCTCTCTGGCCCCGGCCCCCCGGCCCTGGCCCAAAGGGAGCCCTTGATTCGCTCAGCATCGATGGAGCCTCCTTTGGGTCCCCGCCAGGCCGCCTGGCTGAGCTGAACAGCAGCCTGGCTGGCGCCGGCCCTCGGGCTCCACAGTGGCCCCCGGCCGAGTTTCGGGGTGCGGCTGAGCGCCGGGGACCCCCAGAGCCTTCCGGCGCCGAGGTTTCTCCGGCTCTCCTCGCCCGCTTCCCCCTTTGCAAGCTCGAGGACAGACGCGGACTCGGACCTCAGGACAGGCCGCTCCGGGTCTGACGCCTCCTTTCTGTGCACGTTTCTCCCGACAAGCTTTCGGCCTAAGCAGCGCCGATGACCCGGGGGGGCCGCTTCCCCCGAAGACCGGCCGAGCCGACGGCTTCCTCAGCAGCAGAAAAAAGGCTGCTGGGACGAAGGAGGGTGAGTCGAGGCGCGCCCGGAGCCGCCCTGTCCGCTGCCCCGCTCCTCGCGCTTTCCCGGGCCTGGCCGCGCCCAAGCTTGCCCTCCTGTTGCATTCGTGCTCTTAACCCTGTCCACGAGGCTCTGCGGGGGAGGGGCCTCCGAGGCTGGCCCCAGGCCGGCCTTTGGGGCTCTTCCCTCGGGGCTGTGGGATGAGCTGCTTCCCTGGGCCTCCGACCTTCTCTTGTCTGTCTCCATCCTCCCAAACGGCCTCCTCTTCCCCCCCCACACGGACCTCTCAAACAGCCACGATGGCCGGGAGGAGGCCGGGGGCACGCGGAGCCCAGGCGGCCACCCGGAGGGCGAGGCCGCGCCGGCTGCCACGGTGAGGAGGGCGTCCTGGAGAGCAGCGAGACCAGACGTCGGACGGGGCAGCCTCGGGGCGAGCCAGGAGGACTGGGAAGGGGCGGCAGAGAAGACGACACCGAGGGTCGGGCTGGGCCCCCAGCCTGGAGACTCTTGGGCCAGAGGGTGCAGAGGAAGAAGGGGGGAGGCCCGCGGTGAGGAGGTGGGACCGCAGTGGGGCTCTGCCACCGAGACCTGAAGGACGGAAGGCCCGAGCCCTGCAGGGCTCGTCACTGGATTAGCAGGCGGCTTCGCTCGCTGCAGGAAGAAGGGAAGAGGAGGAAGCCCCAGCGAGATCCCCCGCCGGCTGGGAGGCCTCCCACTGGCAGTCCTGGATCTGCACAGCCGGTTCACTCCAATGGAGGGAGGCCTGACAAGCCCACAGCCCTGCCTCCCCCTCGAAGGCCTGCTTTCGCTTTGTTCAGGACCGGGGTGCTGGGGAACCCCCCCAGCCTTGGTCTGGCCCCCGTGTGGTCAGAAGGTGCCTTCCAAGCAAAGCAGGAGCCCCCAGGCTCCCCCTCTGCGAAAGGGCCGCCCCAGAGGATCCCGGGGTGTGGCGGGGCGGGGCTTGGCCCTGTTACTAACCCGGATGTTGAGCCCAGCTCCCGTGGCCGTGGCTCACCGCCCTCTCCCCTCCTCCCTTCGCAGTGTACACCATCCTCGCCCGGGGCCGGGCCGACCGCAACGTGTACCCCTCCGCTGGAGTGCTCTTTGTCCACGTGCTGGAACGCGAGTACTTTAAAGGGGAATTCCCGCCCTTCCCAAAGCCAGGTAGGCCCCGCCTCTCGGGCCTGTGGGGAGGGCGCCCAAGGGGAGGGGCAGAGCCGGACTCCTAGAGGGAAGGGGAGGGGCTAAAAAGAGAGCGCGCCCCTCCCCCTTCCGCTGGCTCCCCAGGCAGCATCCTGGGCTGCTGCCCGGCCTCTAGGAAAGCCCAGGAAGCTGGACCCTTCCCCAGGCCTCTGGCTGGCGCCCTGTTCTTGGGGATGCCCCGGCCGGCCGAGCCTCCACAGGCTGCTCTCCGGAAGCCTGGGAAGGGCCTGGCTGTGGGCCCAGGGAGAGAGCCGGAAGCTGCTGCCCGTGACCCCGCCCCTTCCTCCCGCAGGCGAGGTCAGCAACGACCCGATCACATTCAACACCAACCTCATGGGCTACCCGGACAGGCCGGGCTGGCTGCGCTACATCCAGAGGACGCCCTACAGCGACGGCGTGCTCTACGGCTCCCCCACGGCCGACAGCGTGGGCCGGCCCACCGTCATCGAGGTACGCGGCTCGGCGGAGGGATCTCGGGTTGGCCGCGCTTCCTCCTCCCGGGTCTGGGCGGGGAACCTTGTCTGAGAGAAGCCAAGGGGGAAAAGACCCCCGGCGGCCCCCGCCTGTGGCCCCGCAGACAGCCGAGGGGCCGAGCAGCCAGGCGGCTCAGTGGGTAGCGAGCCCCACCCAGAGCCAGGCCATTCTGGGTTCCCATCTGACCTCAGACATGTCCCAGCTGTGTGACCCTGGGCCAGTCACTCACCTCCCGTGGCCTAGTTCTTCTGCCTCTGGCCCTGCGCAGCCCTGGTGCTGAGCTGGAAGGGGGGGCCGGAGAGGGCCCCCAGATCTGTAGAACCAGCCGGTGGCTCCCCCCCAGCCGAGGCCTCTTGGGCCGCGGGGGACGACACCCCAGAACTGGCACCCAAAGGTGCCCTGCGAGACGGCCCTGAGCCCCCGGGGTGGAAGGTTTCTAAAGGCGGGGGAGCTCCCAGAGCTGGGGTTGTTTGGGACCCCAAAGGGTGGCTCAGAGCGGCTGCTTCACGGCCTTCCCCTGCGGCCACCATCTTTGTTTCATCCTTTCCACGGCAGTGGAGGTCGCCCTGGGGGGGGCCTGGGCAGGGGACTGCCTGGCTACCAGAGACGTCGGCCCCCCCCAGGCTCACCCAGGAAGGCGTCCCCCTCCCACCCTCAAATCCAGGCCGGCCGCGCCAGGGGGCCCAGGCCGCGGGGGGGCTTCCCCGGGGCTGCAGGCTCTCCTGCCTGGGGGTGGCCTCGGGCCCTTTGTGGCAGCGCAGAGATGGAGGAGGTCTGCGGCGGGCAGCGGGGACGGGGCCCCGAGCTCAGGAGGGGCCAAAGACGGGCCCTTCCCCGGGCTGCTGCCGCGGCCGTTCAGGGGGCCTTTTCACAGCTCGCCCTTTTCTCTCCTGCCAGATAACGGCCTATAATCGGCGCACCTTCGAGACGGCCCGGCACAACCTGGTCATCAACATCATGTCAGCGGAAGGTATGGCGGAAAGAAGAGCGGGTTGGGGGGGTCGAGACCGCCCCGAGAGCCCGGCAGAGCTCGTCCCTGGCTCGTCCCTGCTGCCTGCCACCTCCATTGGCTTCCCTGGAGAGGGAGGGACCCCGAGGCCTGTGGCACTGGCCAGCGTGGGCTCCCGGAGGGCGGCTACGGAGGCCGTGGGGAGGTCCCTCGAGCCCGGACGGCCCGGAAAGAGGGGCCGATTGGTAAGGGAAGAGGTCGAGGCAGGCCCAGACCGAGGAGCCGCTGACTGGCTTTCCCCTCTCGGGACCAGAGACGTCGAAGCCAAGCGTCGTGCGAGGAGACCGACGGCTTGGAGCGAGTGGGGAGCGCCGAGGGAGGAGAGGGAAAGGCCCAGCCCGGCCGTGCGGCCACCAGAGCTGAGGCACGCAAACGAACTAGCCTTGCTTGGAGACCCAGGGCTCCGGCTCGAAGAACAGACCGGCGAGGCGAGAAGCCATTTTCCTCCAGGCGGGGCTGTGTGTGCGACACCATCCGCCGCGGATGGGCCGCCCCAGCGCTGCGGATCGGAGGAGAACGAGCTCTCCGAGACTTCCCCATCAAAGGGAGGCAGCGCCGTGCATGGCGCATCCAGCTCAGAACAGAAGAAGGATAAACGAGGATCCCCGACTGAGCACCCAAGTCAGAAAGGCTGAGAAACGGTCCAGACGCCACTGAGCTCCGGCGCGAAAGGAGGGGCCGGGCTCAGAAGGAGGCAGAATGAAGAGTCGACAAACCCTTGGTTAATGCAGTGGAAAAGAGAAAAAGTGAAGCTGAGGACCCAAAGGGACAGGGCGGATCTGCCCCTCACCAAGCGGCCCAGGGCGGCTCCATCTTATACTCGAACGTCGCGGCGAAACGGGAGACTCTTTACGAGGACGAAGAGAGCCCGGCTGAGCGGAGGTCAAAACAGGCTACGGAGGAAAATCTTTCTGGAAAGGAGATTGGCCAGGCCCTCCGTGGGCTTCCTGCCCAAGCGGCCGGGGGAGGCACCACGCCTTCACCGGGGATCCAGACTGCTGTGGAAAGATCACCGTCAAAGAGATCATCTGGAATGCGGGGCAAAGAAGGGGCCAAGCAGACTCCGTCCCTGAAACAAACATGGTGCTGAGGCGCCAACCAGCGAGAGCAAGAAGCGAGAAGGAACGCCTGGGCCGGTGCAGTGAAGGAGGCCGGAGAACCCTAGAGCAGACGCTGGTGAGGACGTTCCGGCAGACGGCGCCAAAGACTCCGCAGTTGGACTGGGGGTCCCGGGACGACTTCGCAGAAGGAAAGCTCTGAGCAGTCACTTCTCAGGAACAGAATCCTACGAGAGTCTCAGTCGCTGCAGGAAAAGCCGTTCCCAAACCCTCGGGAAGCCTCCACTAAGGAGCCTCTGCCTCAGCCCATCAGGAGACGCCATCTGCGCAGGGTCCTCCAGCAGACGATAGCAGCAATGCCAGAGAAAAGGAAATCGGAGGGGTCCGAATGGGCAATGAGGAACAAAGCTCTCTCTTCCCTCGGAAAGTCCTGGACACTCGACTAAGCTAGCTGAAACCAGGTCGGTGAGGTGGGGGGACAGAAAACGAGTCCAACAAAGCCCTACAAGAAGTGACTGGAAGAGGGGACAGCTGGATAGCTCAGTGGATGGAGAGTCAGACCTAGAGACGGGAGGTCCTGGGTTCCAATCTGGCCTCAGACACTTCCCGGCTGAGTGACCCTGGGCAAGTCACTTCACCCCCATTGTCTGGCCCTCACCACTCTCCTACCTCGGAAGCAATACGCAGTATCAGCTCCAAGACGGAAGTGAAGAAGTGAGCGGAAGAGACAGAGCAGCCCAGACCACATGAACTGCCCAGGGCAGAGCTGTCCTGGGACGGCTGAGGTGCCAATTCTCCCCCGACGAGCCTGCTCCCTCGGTGCCAGCCCGGTGACCCCCCGTTCTTTTATCGGGCAGGAGCGTGAGCGAATCCCAGGCGGAAGGAAAGGGGGCGGCCCAAGGGCAGTGCTGGCCCGGAAGCAGAGCAGGGAGGACCCGCGGGCTGGAGAACGTGGCCCCTTCCGGCAAGCACGAAGATCCTGGCTTCCGGGACGAGAACTCGCCGTGTGGCCAGCCGGCAGCCACGCGCTCCAGACGCACGGCCTGGTGCCCGGGAGCCATCGCTGGCGGCGAGAGGGACGGAGGAGCCGGCGGGAGGGAGCCTCGCGGGCCGTGAGAGGGGCCGCCGCGGCCACGTCGAATTCAGAGGGGTTTGTGCAAAGGAGGCTGGCAGGAAAGGGGGGAGCGCCGAGCCCTGCGGGGCCCCACTGGCGGGCGAAGAGCGTGCCGGCTCCTGGGCCGCCCGCGGACGTCCGCGTGAGCCGGCGCGCCACGGCTTCTCTTCGGAACGTGGGCTCTGGGGCAGGAGCCTGGCCTGGGAAGGTGCTCCGGCTGCCGCGGGGCCCAGAGCGCGAGCTCTGCCGGTGCGGAGAACAGAGCCCGGGGGCCACGACTGGGAGGCGGACGCTGGGGCTCCATTTTGAATCGGCTCCTCCGCCTTCGCGGGCTCAGTGGAAGCAGCGCCAGGAGCAGAGGGGAGTCCGGGTGGCTCGGGGGCTGCTGGCAGCGTCCAGGCTCCCCTCGGATGCTTCCGGCTGTGTGACCCTGGCCAAGTCACTTGCCCCCCTCCCCCCCAGGCCCTGGGAAGCCAGCCTTCCTGCTGATTCTAAGACCGAAGGCAAAGACTTAAAAAGGGGTGTTCACAGAGCCGGGGGGGGGGGCGGGGGGGCGGGGGGAGAGGCGGGTGGCCGGGGGGGGGGGCCAGGGGGAGGGGGCCGGGGGGCTTTTACGCTCCTGCTGGCGCCCAGCCCAGCCGACGCGGCCCCCGTTCTCTCCCGGCAGACTTCCCGCTGCCCTACCAGGCCGAGTTCTTCATCAGGAACATGAACGTGGAGGAGATGCTGGCCAGCGAGGTTCTGGGGGACTTTCTGGGGGCCGTGAAGAACGTGTGGCAGCCCGAGCGGCTGAACGCCATCAACATCACGTCGGCCCTGGACCGCGGCGGCCGGGTGCCGCTGCCCATCGGCGACATGAAGGAGGGGTGAGCGGCCGGCCGGGCGGGCGGACGCCGGGGTTCTCGGCGCCCCTCCGGGTGGCCTGGGGCCGCCGGGAGAGGGCCTCGGCCGGGCCTCTGGCCCTCCCCTCCCCCTCTCGCGAGCCCCCCGCACCGCCTTGTCCCCCCGCAGGGTCTACGTGATGGTGGGGGCCGACGTGCCCTTCTCCTCGTGCTTGCGGGAGGTGGAGAACCCGCAGAACCAGCTGCGCTGCAGCCAGGAGATGGAGCCCGTCATCACGTGCGACAAGAAGTTCCGGGCTCAGTTCTCCATCGACTGGTGCAAGATCTCCCTGGTGAGTGGGCCGAGGCCCCGGCTGCGAGGTCGGACCCGAGTTCGAGCCAGCTGGGCGGCACGAGGCCCCAGAAAGCGGGGCTCAGCCGACGTGTGCGGGGCCCCCGAGGGGGCTCCCCGCCGCTGGAAGGAGAGGCCCTCGGGCAGAGCACAACTTGCGCCCACGGGCGCTCGGAGGCAGCCCCGGCCTCCAGGGCCCTTCAGGCCAAATCCTTTCTCCAAATGGGCCGCTCGGGAGGAAGCGGGGCCGGGCCGCATTTCTGCCCGCTAAAAGCCCTTCCCGTCCTTCCTCGGATCCGTACCGTGTCTCGCTTCCAGGACAGAAGAGTGGTAAGGGCCAGGCAGTGGGGATGAGGGACTGGCTTAGGAGGTGGCTGAGGCTCGATTCGAACTCGGGGCCTGGCTTGCTATCGCACCCCCTCGGGCGGCGTTCTGCCCCCCACTATCGGGTCCTGGGGACGGTCGGTTCTTGCTTTTAAGTCCTCTTTTGTTTCCCCCAATCACACGTAAAGACAAACTGAACATTCACCGAGTTCCAAAGGGCCTCTGCTCTGCCCACCCCAGAGTTTACGCTTCCTGGAGGTCTTTCCCAGAGGGCGGACGGGGGCCTCTTGGGAGCCTGTGGGCGCCTCTGGGCCCTCCTTGCTCGGGCACAGCGGCGCAGCCCACCCGGGCACCGTTCCTGCGGGCAGCTTCTCCGCCTTTGGCTCCTTTCAGTCGGCATCCGTTCGCGGAAGTCTTCCCTTTTTGCGTTTTCCTGTTCCTGCCCGACACATCCCAGCGCCGGCTCCTTTCGGAAATCCTCCCGCTCGCCGTTTCACATCCGTCCCCGGCGCGGGCCCCGAGAGTGCAGCTGGAAGGCTTTCCACGCCAGTGGCTCCCCCCATGCTCACGCCCTCGGGGATCCAGGCCCAGCCGTGCGAGGACTGGCACCCTTCGGGCAGAGCGTGGCATCCGCGGCAGGTCGTGTGTCATCCCTCGGTCTTCCGGGACTCTTTCTGCCTCGCTGTTGCCGGACGCGGGGCCTGCACAGCCTCACAGCCCTTTGGCCGCGGCTCCCCACCCACAGGGCTCTCGGCCGTCTCCCCACACCCCTCCGACGGATCTTTTTCCTGTCCTGCCACAGCAGCCCGTGTGCTGGCTGCGAGGAGAGACCACAGGGCAGGTTTCATCCGCAGTTTTGTCCTGGGACTCACCGTCCCTCAACCAGCCCTTTAAAGCCAGCTGGGAGTGGCTTGGATTGGTGTCCCCATGAGGTCCCGGCTGGAAAGCTCGTGCCCTTACGATGGTGACCGGCTCGAAGAGGGTCCAGAGTGGACCGCCTGCCACCTCCGAGGGACCCTGCCTTGGCTGCGTCGGCTTTGTCCCTGGCACGAAGCCTTTTTAATCCAGTATCTTCAGAATGCTGCATCTTCTGATGGTCTCTCGCTCCCGTCGAGTCCCAGATTCTTCCCTTCTCTGTAGACTTGACGGGGAAACCCTTCCACACTCCCCCGACTGGCTCACGGTGTCACTCTCTACTTCCCCTCGATGTCCCTCGCTGGTCTCTCCCCAGGCTCTGCCATAGCATTTTCCAGGTTTCCCGATCGCTTTTGTCAGGTAGTGAGCTCTCGTCACCGAGGCCAGGCCCGTTGGACTTCTCAGAAGCAACCTTGCTGTGTCGCTTGTGGATTCCCCTGCTCCAGGCTGGGCTGCTTCTCAGCCAGTGCCGAGTCGCTCCGATGGTTGCTCTTGGGAGGACAGCTCAAGATCAGGGTGCCAAGTCACCCTCCCTCCTGTTTTTGGCCTCGATTCCCCAGAGAGTCTTGATTCTTTGTTCTTCCTGAAAAATTGTCATTTTTTCCTCGCTCTGGGAGAGGATTTGGGGCCCGGCGTCGAAGAAAGAGATCACTTCGCTGAAATGGTCCTTCTTGGCCACATTTTCTCTGCGAGCGGGCTGTCCTCACATGGAAGTGCTCCAGCTATTATTCTACCTGTTGCCCCCCCCCCCCCCCATGGAGCTCCCTCCCCTCTGCCTCGAGTCGGCCTGAAGGCCAGCCAGCCTCCTTCCCGTTCTGGCAGCCCTCACTGTTTTCAGTCTCCTCATGCCTGAGACTCAACACCCCCAGTTCCTTCTGATTTGAAATTCTCTGGCCGGGATGCCCAGTGTGAGGATAATTTAGGGTTGTGACCTAATCTAAGTCTGGCTTTTGGTTGCCAAAGGGATATCCCAAATAAAATACCCAAGTCATTTTGGAAATTTATGGTGGTTTAATCAATATAGAGGGAAGAAATCAAGGAGAGGGAAAGGTATAGGATTTCTCCTGTCTGGCCTGTGTCAGGCAAGTCACAAGGTCCTTGAAGATTAGAGGATTCCTAAGAGGATAGTGTTTGGAAGGAAAAGGAGAGAAAAATCAGCCTAAACTCCAAGAGATCTCAGAAAAGAGCCTCACCTGAACTAGGTTACTAGGCTTCCTCCAGGATGCTATCAAGGATAACTCACCGCTAAATGTGGACAATAGCAGCCACCATGCCAAGATGCTGACACACTCAGCAAGCTGCCACCAGCCACCTCTCCATTGTCCAAGAGGCCAGAGAGAGGAAGAGACACGAACTATATAGATTCTTTTTTTTTACATCACTTCCTGCATCTCATGTGTACCAATGGTGGCTTAAGCTTGACTTAGGACAGCCTAGGGGTCTGTCAGCTGTTTCTGATTTGTCATTTGCTAGCACATGTCTATCAGAGGCCATCCTCCTAGATACTTAATCCTTAAGTAGGGGTGTAGACATTCCTGATTTTGTTAGACTAAGTAGGGTGGAGTAATCTGAAGTTCACACCAGAGAGGTGGTCCTAGAGGGGCCAGGACTAGGCCTGGGGTCTAGAACATCTGGGTTCAAATCATGCCTCAGCTATCTCCTGGGCAAGGAAGGTCCTCGGTTGTGCAGTGAGGCAGATCCACTCCTCAGTGTTCTGCCAGGACCAGCTGTGCTGGGAAGCATCTCTGGTTTCTGGCATAAGAACTACAAATGGTACGGGCCTCTTGTGGTCAGATCCCAAGGAGGCATTTGCTGGGCGTGTGGCCTCCCGGGTCCCCTGGAATTCAGGAGTCTTCCCTCTGGAAGTTTCTCTGCCTTCTCACTGCCTTTTCCACGGCCCCTGGCTGGTGTCGGCGCTAGGCTCCAGGGGCTCTACGAGGGAGAAGAGTTTCTGCTGTTGAGGGTGAGAGCCTTGTCCAGGGACCACTGATGGCTTTGGTGACCTCTCTGGGCCCTGTGGCTTCTCCAGCATGACCCTGAGGAGGAGCCACGTGGGACTGCTGGGCAGCGTTGGCCTTGGCATCAGCAGGCACTTCTCTCTTGGTCTTCTGATCACCGAGAGCTCAGGGCCCTGCTGCGAGGGAGACGGGGATCTTTTCACAGGGTGGGGCCCCGTCCGAAGGGATGACGAGAGCCCCCGCCTCTGGGTCGTTGGGAGGCGCTCCGAAAAGCGAGCCCTCGCCCGCTGGGGAAGCTTAGGCGGCTGCCACCGGTTCACACGTGTGTCGCCATTTTCTCTCTCGTGCCAGGTTGACAGAACGAAACACGTGTCCACCTTCCAGGAAGTGGTCTGTGGCGAGGGGATCCTGCCCGACGGTGGGGAGTACAGGCCCCCTCCGGCCTCGCTGAAGAGCCGAGACTACTACTCCGACTTCCTCGTCACACTGGCCGTGCCCTCGGCAGTAGCGCTCGTGCTCTTCCTGGTCCTTGCCTACGTCATGTGCTGCCGCCGCGAAGGCGTGTGAGTACCTTAACGCTCTACCGTGCAATGAGTGGCCGCGTCTCCTCAGGCACGACACACCGGCTCCCACTCAGAAGGAACTTCCGTAGGCCATCCGTGCTCCGGAAGCCAGTGGCAGCCACGTTTCCTCTTCAGCCTGGCTCCCACCCGCTTCAAAACTCTTGGAAAGGGACGTAGGAGGTCTGATGGCATCGGTGGGTCTGTGGGAACGCGGCAGCCGGTGCGGCGCCGGCGAGACCCAAGCCTGTTCTGGCTCTAATTCGGTCCGGACTGAAACGGAGCGGCCCCGAGGCGCGGACCTCTGCTCTTGCGGCTCTCGCCTCCCCCGTGCGGATGGGCACGAGCAGACGTTCGCGTCGGACTAGGCTCGGCGCGCCGCTGGGCCGTTGGATCCGGGAAGCAGGCAGGACCCGTGAAACCCGAGCTCGCCCCCAGCGCAGGCAGGGTCGGCCCCGTCGGAGGGCAGGACGCCGGAGTGAGCCAGGACTCGGGAAGGCAGCGAGCCGCAGCACCCCCCTCCATCCCTCCCTTGTCCGCCCATTTCACCCCATCACCGCCTCTCTTGGTTTCAGCCAGAGCTTTTTCCGTTTCTCCGTGTGTGTCTCATCCGTCGTGCCTTTGTGTGTGGCGCTGCTCCGGGCCGGCCGCGTGTGCCGCATCTCCGCCTCCCCCGCGCCTGCCATGCGCACACCCTTCTGATGTTGCCCGTATCAATGCTCCGAGTTAATTCATACATTTTGTTTTGTTTCTAGGGAAAAGAGAAACATGTACACCCCAGAGTAAGTGTCTTCTTTCCTGCTGTTTTCGTTGCCATTCCCTTTCCATCTCTCCGTAGTCCTTCACGCTTCCTCCATGTGTGTCAGGCGCTGGTTCCATGCTTTGTAACGAGGCCGACGGGTAGATCGCCGAGCTTCCGGCAGGCCCCAGTCTAGGCAGAGCCTCCTCCCGAGGACCTTCCGGGCATCCTTGCGACGCCCCCAGGAAGGCGCCGGGCAAAAACGGGAGTGAGTGGGAGAAGCCCAAGCAGAGAGCCTTAGGGGCGGCGCCGCTGCCGCCTGGACAGGGAGCCTCCCAGCCCACCGCCGGCCGGCCCGCCAGGCAGTCTAGTGACTGAGAGCAGCCCGATCTCAAGCGCAGGCCGGTCCGTGATGGCCGTTCTTGCCCGTCTCCACAGGGGAGGCGCCAACTGTAGGCGACGTTCGGACTTCGGAGGGAGAGTCCGAGCTGTGCTTCCCGTACTCCTCAGACGGGCCTGGTGGGAGGAACGCAGCACGTCTCCTGACTCCTTTGCTTCTTTTCCACCCAGCATCCAACTGGTCCATCACAGCGCCATCCAGAAGTCCACTAAGGAGCTGCGCGACATGTCCAAGAACAGGGAGATAGCCTGGCCGCTGTCCACGCTGCCCGTGTTCCATCCGGTCACCGGGGAGATCATCCCTCCGCTGCCCACAGACAGCTACGACAGCACCAGCATGCCGCTGATGCAGACCCAGCCGTAAGTGCCTTCCTTGAGGGGCCCCGGGGTGGGACCGGGCTCCACAGAGGAGAGAGCGCCTTCCCACAAGCCACCAGCCTTGTCCTCCATGATTCAGCCTGCGGGCAGAGCCGAAGAGACTTTAGACACGCCAGTGGCCGGTTTCCCCCTCAATGGCTCTTCCCTCTGTGCTCCTTCTTTTTTGCTCCCCCCTGCTTCCCGAGGCCCTGCCTAGAGGCGCTTCCAGCCCCTGGGTTTCCCGCATGCTCTTCTCCTTTGCCCCCTCAGCTGCCCCATTTCCCGGAGAAACAGGCCACAGCCCCAGGCCCACCTCGATCACTGAGTCCCAGACTACTTCCTGGCCCTGCCCAGTGCTTTGTAAGGCTTAAAAAATCAAACTGACCTCGACCTTCAGCCCTCGGGCCTAGCTGGGGTGGGGGAGCAGGCAGGTGATCCCTGGGCTGTCCCTCCCCAGGGGCTGCCCTCACTTCTCTGTGCGTATTTCTGGACTTGGGGTTGTTCCCTCCAGATGACGCTGCAGGCCGTAGAGCAAAGCTTTCCTTCAGGCAAGGTTGGGGAGGGATTTGGGAGAGAATTCAACTTCCTCATCCTCCTGTTGGCAAACAGAGAGGCTCCCACCCACGCCTCCCGCTGCACTGTCTGCCCTTCTTAAAGTGTGGCTGAGGCTCTTGTGGCCCCCTCAGAGTCCAGGAGTCCAGTATTGTGCGGCTTCTACAAGTAGCCCGGAGCCGAGTGTACAGCGGGGGTGGATCAGGCCTCCCACACCTGCGGGGAGGGACTTCCTGGGTTCTTGGAGCCTCTTCATTTCCAAGAAGCTTTGGTCCGTGGGATGGATGCCGAGGGAGGACAAAGTGGAGGTGGGGGAAGGCCAGGATTTTAGGCGGAGGAGGCTGAAGACGTGCCCACAGTTAAAAATGATCGTCTCGCTTACCCACTGGGATGTGAAACCTTCTCTTGGACAGGCTGCCGGCTCTGTTGACTGGCTCTCCCTCCGAAGGGGCGGCTCTCTCTCTAGCCTCCCCTTCCCCCAGCCGCAGCCCAGTGAGGCCTTCAGGCTGGGGGCCTGGAGGCTGGGGCTCTTCTCTGGCTGCCTTTTCCCCTCCCAAACACTCAGCCCAGGAGCGTCCCCCAGAGCAGTGGTCAGAGGAGGGACCGCTCCGGGCTGGATGACGGTGGGCCAAGGGTGCCAGGGAGGAACGAGGACAGGGCCGAGGAGCGTGGAAGGAAGTGATCCTCTGGCGAGGCCACTCCCAGTGACGTGGCAGCAGATTCCCCGCCTGCCATGGCCACAAGCTTTGGCGTCTGCTTAGCGACAGACTCCGCTGTCCGCCTCCTCCAAAATGCCGCCAACCCCGAGCATGGAACGTTCTGTGTTCCGTGTCTTTTCGGGAAATCCCTCTCTTCTTTCTCTCGCCAGGCAGACTGGCCGACACCGGGGCCGGGGCTGTGGCGGCGCCTTCTTTCTCTTAGGTGAACCGCCTCCTTCCTGGCTCAGTAACGGCTCTGGGAGCGAGGGGCAAGGGCTGGGCACGTGGGGGTGAGTGACGAGGCCATATCCGAACCCAGAGCCTCCCGGGCTCGGTCTCCTGAGCCAGCCTGAGGAGGCGCTTTTCCAGGGGAAATGGCCGGGCGATGCCATTGGCTGGAATACGCCTCGCCATTTATGCCGGGTTGCTGGGACCGTCTCAGAATGATGTGATTCGACGCCGGCAGAGGTCTCGCTCATTTGTGTCTCCTGGACTCGTTGGTCCAGTGAGGTTTATGGACCGCTCAGAGCACGAAGCCAAGCCCATCCGATTAAGAAGGAGAACCGACAAGCTGGAAAGAAAGACGCCGCCGTTGGCTCCCCTGAGCAAAGGTGGCAAAGGAGAAAACTTCAGGGAAAGACCCGGCCACAGCGCGGGAAATGGAGGCCCAGAGCCCAGCGTGAGGTCCTCGATTCCTGGCAGAGTCCCAGGCCAGGAGGCCCGTTTCGAGGGCCTGGACCCTCGCGGATGATGGGACTCCCACTCGGGAGTACTTGAGCTGGCTTGAGGGGTCAGTGAAGAGGGCTGCGTGGATTTGGGGCCCCTGGGTTGAGGCGTTGGTCTGGGGCACAGCTTTGAGGACTCAGCTTTGTGTTTCTGCACTCCTTAAATCTCCGTTTAACTACAGGCTTTCCAGATTTTAAAATGGGACTCTGTACACGCCCGCTCACAAGAGACCCGCAGGAGGGAGGCTTTGGCCCTGTTGTGTCTAACTCACTCTTCATGAGTTAGGAGATTCTAGGCTCAGGTCCTAGCTGGCTCGCCAACTGTTAGGATAGGATTTTCTATTAAGGGAAACACAAGAGGAAAAAACATAAAATCTTCTTTATTGTTTTGGAAGGGAAAGGAGTGAGGGCTCTGGGACTCACTCACGCTAATTCTTATTTAAAAACTAACTAACTATGCTAAGTAGGCTACTAAACTAGAAGAGCTTAACCAAATGCCCAGATATCACAGCAGGGGCCCAACCCAGTCAGAGCCAGGATCTGTTGTTGTTAGATGTCCAAGCAAGTCCCGATGCTACTAGCAGCCAGATACAGGAACCTTCCTCACGTCAACACAGGGAAATCCTCTTCAGACCTTCCGCTTGACTTCCTCGTGAGAACAGAAGAAAAGTCCATTGGGGCAAGATGGAGTCTTCCCCATCCTCCCCTCAGGCTCCCATGTGACCCTTGGCCACATGACCCTGTCCATCACCCCTAGGTTGGCACTTTTCAGGTTCTGCACAGTTTTGCAAATTGCAAATCTTTCCATCCTTTATCACAGACGCCAGTTGGGATACCAGAAGGGTTTGCCATTTCCTTCACCTGCTCACTTGACAGATGGGGAAGCGGGATCAAGTGACTTGCCCAGGGTCACAGAACTACTCGTGTCCGAGGCTGCATTCGGACTCGCCTCTTCTAGACCCCAAACCAGGCTCTCTACCCATCGTGCCACCTGGCCACCCGACTGGGGCCTAAGAGGAGCCTTTTCCCACCGCCTATCTTCAGCATCGCTCCAAGGGCCTCGGTCGGCTCGGCCCTTTCTTTGCCTCATTCCCTTCCGGGGTGAGATGTCACGTTGGCAGGCGGAGAGAGAAAGCCATTGGAAGATAGGTGGGAGAGGCTGGGCCGGGCCATCCCAGGCGGGGACACAGAGCTAAGTCGGTCAAGCCTTCCCTTCCCCCGGAGGACAGAGGCTCCCCACGCGGGGCCTCCTCCGGGCTGCTGCGGAAGCTTCTTTGGGGGTCCTCTGGTCGTCAGAATCTCGCGCCTGCTCCGGGACTCCCCGAACGTCCTGCCCTTCCATCCTCAGCCTTGGCCTCGCCAGGAGCTTGGAATGGCTCCGGACTCGGGTTGTGTCCCTGCTTTGCTTGCTCATGTCTGGGTTGCCCCCTCCTCGCAGCCGGGATCCTGCCCGCTCCGGGAGCTGCCGCCCGTCTGTCTGTCTCCGCGCTCCCGGGCACACCGTGGAGCCTCCGTGGATGGAGCGACTCGTCCGCTCGACGCCGAGGAAGCTGGGGGGGGGGGGGGGGGCGGGACGTCTCCGGCCTCCTTCCAGACGGATCTCAGACTTCGGGAGCTTGGGGCAGCCCCGGCGGGCCTTCCGCCTTCAAACATGGCGACCGTGGAAAGAGGAACGATGGCTCGGGCAGGAGGAAAGAGATCCCGGCACGGGCCAGCCTGGCTTCGGAGCGACGGAGAGGATTCGGCTTGTCGAGCGGGGAGGCAGCTCTGACCCTTCCCTTCTGTCTCGTCCTTCAGCCGGTGCTCGGGATGCCTTCCCAGCAGCTGGGCAGTGGGAGTTAAGTGACTCGGCCAGGGCCACGGCGCTAGGGAGTATCTGAGGGCCCTTTTGACCCGGGACTGCCCGGCTCTGTCCCCCCAGGAGGGTGGAGATGCCCTGATGGCTTCACACTCTTTCTCCACTAAATCCCTTCTTCCCAGGCGCACCCACTGTGGCTTGAGGGGAAGGTGAGGTCCGGCGCGCGCTCGGGACCTCGTGCTTTACTCTTGGACCAGCTCGAGAGCTTCTTGGGGTCGCACTGGCACGTCTCTCGGGTGGGCTGCTTGCAAGGATCTCAAAATGTTCACAAAACCTTCTTTGCTGTACTTGAGTCCTGCTTGCCTCAGTTTCCTCATCTGTCCTGAAGAAGGAAGGCGCCAACCCCTCCCGCGTCTGCCGAGAAAATCTCACAGGGGGTCACAAAGTGGCCGCCACAAGTGCTTTGGCCAGCCTGGCCCTTTTGGTGTTTCCCTATCCCACCTCCAGGCGTTTGCCCAGACTGTCCCTGAGCTTCGCCTCTCAGACTGGCCGGCTCCCTTCGGGCCTGGCTGCTGCCCCGGAGGGTTTCGGCCCGCAGTCTGCCCTCTCCGCTTTGTCCTTCTTTGGTGGCGGCTGCCTTTCTTCTGGCAGGAAGGTGTGTGCGAGTCACGCCTTCGGTCCGGCTTCCGTGGTTCTAGGACGGCAGAGGGGGCGTGGCCGCGGTGACGCCCCCTTCCCTGACCGGCTCTCCTTTGTTCTAGGAACCTCCCCCATCAGACGCAGATTCCCCAGCAGCGGGCAGCCGGTGAGTAGCGCGGGGGCGCGTCATGGGGCCCAGCAGGGCTGGGCACAGCCCCTGGGAGGGCGTCCGAGGGTTCCTGCCCCAACTGACCTCCTGGCACTGGTCCGCCCGTCTGTCGGGGGGGGACGCCTGGCACTGACAGAGGGGACGGGCGGGTCTTGGGCGGGAGGAGGGGCCCGCCGAGGGTCCCCGCTCTTGGCGTTTGCATTGAAAACTCGTCTTCTCTGTTACTGCTTTCGGGGCTTTAAGGAGAGTTTCGTATGACGACTTTTCAAAGATTTGAGGCAAGTATACCGCAGTCATTGCGCAGGTTTCACAGGGAAGCCCAAGGCGAGGCGTGGCCCATCCTGAGGCCGATGGAGCCACAGCAGGTCGGGGGGGCTTTCTGGTGGGGAGGAGAGCTGGGGGGACTTGCAGCTTCGGCCACGCCCCGTCTTCACTGAAAGGCTATCCGGACCCCTACCAGAACCTACATTCCTCTCTGGCTGTCCTGTTGGTAGAGTACCTTGTTCCATGTTACAGATGAGGAAACTGAGGCTTAGAGCCCTCCATGTGACTTCCCCGGGGTTGAACAGCTTCAAAGCTGCTGCCCCTTGATTCTCATGACAACCTTCTCTTCGCTTGATGCCGCTGCTCTCCTGTCTTATTGACACCCAACGAATGTGGGGGGCTTTGACTTCTGTGGGTGTGCCTGGATCTTTCCTATTGCATGAGCCCCGGCCCAGCCCCGGCCCGAGAGAGCGCTCACCCTAATGAGGGGAGGGCCAAAGAGGGCATCAAGAAGGAAGCTGAGGGGGAAAGGAACGAGCATTTATATGACACCTTCAATGCACCAGGCAAAGGTTTTTTCTCACTTTTTACTAATAACTGGCAAGGTAGGTGCTGTTACTATCCCTATTTTACAGCGGAGGAAACTGAGGCAGAGATTCTGGGACCTGCCGAGGGTAAGCATCTGAGGCAGGATTTGAACTCTGGCTTCCTCTGAGACAGCGGGTGAGAGCTTGAAGAAATATCAAGATTCTGGGGAGAGGAGAGGAGAGGCTTAGGCCACGACAGGGAGGCTGGCAGGACGGTGCTCTCAAGGCCTTCGGGAGCTCCCTCAGAAGATGTGGCGCTTGGCTCAAGGGTCCCCTTTCTTGGATCGCTCAACTTGGAGCTGGATTTCTCCTTGGGCAAATGTCAGTGTAGTGCTAGTGATTCCTGGCCCATCTGGAAGGCCCGTTCGGAGGCTGAGCCGCTTCTGACTTTTCGGTGGAGCTCCCCTGGGCAGATCACACGGAGCTCTGTGTCTCGTTTTCCCCAAATGCCCTGCGGAGACAATGGGCAGCCAGAAGTGGTGCGCATCCCATTGGCCCATGCTGTGGAAATCCAGCCCAATCCAACCCAGGCCATGGTGTCCCAGGTAGGCAGCCTACCAGGGTGTGGTAGCTGCCCCTGTGCTCTCCCTAATGGTGCTCATCCCCCGGCGGTACACACCACAGCCTCTTGGGGTCCCCTGGGCAGGGCCTCTGGCTCCTGTCTGGCACCCCTTGGTCCAACCCGGTGAGCAGCCACGCGTCCATGTCTCAGACCACACCTTCTGTGCCCCTCCACATTTGTGGCATCCTGCCCTTGCCCACTCTGGCCTGCCCACCAGCTCTTCTTCAGAGGCGGTGGCTTCCCGCGCAGGATGGCCACGTGATTGTGGGGCATCGTGAGAAGAGCACGGAGGCTTCCCTCAGAGCTTCGGGGTCCCCCCGGCAGCATCTGTCCCAATGTGGCCTTCCTTCAAGCTCCGGATCATCCTTTTGGCAGCAGAAGTGCTTCACCCGCGTGGCTGGCAGGGAATGATCACGGAGCTCACTTGGGGAACCTTCGGTTGTCCGGGGCCTTCTGGCAGCCAGTGGGAATAACGGCCAAGGAGAACGGGGAGGGATGAAGAGCATCCGCGCTTTGCTTTATACCTGGGAGAGAGGTACTGCTGGGGTCCTCCCCGTGGTCAGATGAGGAAACTGAGGCAAATCGAGCTGCAGGGAATTGCCTAGGGTCAGTTAGCCCACAGACGTCTGAGGCAGAATTTGAACTCGTCTCCTTGACTCCAACTCGTCACAGGATCATTTGCAAACCAAACAGAAGCAGCTCCCTTTGCAGGGAGCCCCTCGTCCATTTGGACACCCTCCGCGACAGCGGCCTCCGATGGCCTTTGGCGAGCAGACGCGTCGGGCCCCCTCGATGAGTCAGGGGTGTCGAGGATTCTAGAAGCCCCCGCGAAGGCACCGTTCTGTCCGCCGAACCAGACGGCAGTTTGGGTCCCTGGTGCCGGGGTGCCCGGCCAGTGGTCCGTGGGCTCTCTCGGGCCTTCCGGCCACACGGCCCGCCCAGGGGCAAGAGAGAGCCGAAGAGGGCGGACGAGGCGACGGGCTCTCTGCGGGGCAGGGACTAGCGGCAGCACCACCTTCTGGGCCGCGCGCCAGCCCCCTCGGGAGCTCGGCCGGATCCCCCCTTCTCCTTGTGCACAGGAAGGGGAGGGCCGAGTGCGAGATCTGCCTGTGGGCCTCGGAGGCAGCTCGGCCAATCCTGACCCCTCCACGGAGGCCCTTAACGTGTTGGCAGCCTCCAGTTTCCTCCTCTGTAAAATGGGCTGGCGGGGGGGTGGAGTCAGCTTTTTGAGGGGCTCCCCTCTTCTGAGCTGTCTTTTGCTTGCCCCGTTTGCCCCCCTCCTCACCACGTGGCTCTGTGTTACAGGTAAATGGTATCCCTGAAGAGAGAAAGCTGACGGAAGCGCTGGACTTGTGACGGCGCGGCGCGCTCCCACGTCCCGCCAGGAGGGCTCTTTGTACTTCGGACCTTGGGTGCCGCCCGCGACTATCTTGGTGACGCTCAGAAGCCGCCTTTGCAATAAACGGATTCCCAAGAGCGGCTGCCCGTGGCCCTGGCGTCCGGGGGACCCGGGAGGGGAGGAGATGCCCCCCAGCCCCAGCCTCCCCTTCTTCCCAGCGTGGCGCCCCTGGGGGCTGGGAGCCGGCAGATTTCCTGGGGGGGCGGCTCTCTGTGTCCCCCCCAGCGCAGCTTAGTCTGAGGCACGGCCGGGGAGGAGTCGAGCGGCCCCTCCCCCATGACCCTAGGGTGACCCCCGGGTCCCTCCTGGGAGGAGGGGGCTGCTGGGGGATGGGCCGTGCCCTGTGAATGCCTGGGAAAAGGTCTGTCCTGGAGGGCACAGTGTGCACGTGCATGCATGTGTGCCGTGTGTGCGTGTGCCGTGTGTGCGTGTACATGTATTCATGTGCCATGTGTGTGCGTGTGCCGTGTGCGCGTGTGTTGGGGCAGCAAAGTTCTGGAAAGGGCCCGGGGAGAAAGCCCGCAGCCCCCTGCGTTGGTGCCCGGAGCGTCGTGGAGCCCCTCTTCTGGAGGAGGGTCGCCCCAGGGTTCCCGGGGGGGGCCGACTCCCCTGGATCTGGCCGGGAAGGGAGGCCGATTGGGATCCGCTCTAGGAGCCGGGGGGGAGGGGCGCCTGCTGGATCCCGAGCCACGGGGCCGGCGTCCCGGCGTGCTTGGGAGGATGCTCGGGCCGTGGCGTGAGATGAGGCAGATCGCGCCCTAACGAGTGGCATTTTCCCTTTGCCGTGGTTGGGCAGGGGAGCCCCAGAGCCCCTCCCCTGGCCCGTGCCCCGGGGGGGGGCCTATAGACTCCCCTCCGTCAGCTGCTCTGCCTGAAGGAAGGGGCGAGCCGGCCGGCCACCAGCACGGCTTGGTGGCCGGGGAGGTGCTCTGGCAGGTCTCTTTTCAGACTCTTTCATGCAGCAGTTGGTTTTTGTTTCCCTTTTGCTTAAAACCCCTCATTCTGGGGGGCCCTTAGATACGCTTTAAGTCACCCCTCCAAATCCATCGTTCCCCCGCCGGCCAGCCACGAGGAAGGGTGGGTCCGGGCTTGGCCACTTGGAGACAAGCCACGGAGGCGTCGGCGCGATGGCCCAGGCGTGGACGTGCCTTGGATGAGGTGGAAGGAAGCGGCCGCAGGAGCTCTTCAGTGTTCAGCTGTAGCGGGTGGGTCCGGGGTCTACCTGTAGGGAGAAGTTTGGACCAATCCCGATTTCCTCCCTCCCCGCCTCCGCGCAGCGAATGCTCTGATAGCGGTTATGCCGGACCCCACGTAACGCGTCTCCACGTGGTTCGCAGCATGATAGAAGCCACGCGTGGCCCGTGGCTCCACCCGAGGCCTCTGCGTCTGTCGCTGCGCAGCTACTCTCCTGGTGCCGCTTGGCACGCGTCCAGTCAAGTCTTTGCAGGTTTTTCCAAAGTCCTGATTGTTATTTCTCTGTCACGAAAGTATTCCCTGACAACCGTCCAGTTCTGCTCAGCAGATTCTGGGCCACAGAGGCCGTCCCCCTTTCCTCCAGTCTCTTTGGGATACAGACCCACTAGTGGTAGTGCCCGGTCCAAGGGCAGGCGTGGCCCTTTGAGCCTGGTTCTGTCATAGGAAAACACCCCAGTCTGGGGCAGGATCTTACCCAAAGGGCTGGGCGCCCCAATCCCCATTCTGTCCGGAGGTAAGAGGTTTGGGGGGATGGAATCGCCTCAGGGTGGGTGGGTCGGGGATGGCCTACTTATGAAGGTCTGGGGGCTTGTCGCCTCTGTGAGAATTTAAATTTAGGTTTCATGCCAAATAGGAGAATTCTACAGGAATATTGTGGTCGCCAATTTAAACATTACAGCTGAAGTCAAGATGACCTTCGGCAGCAGACAGAAAGTGCTGCCTAGCTACAAAGACCCTAAATCCAATCCTAATGTCTCCAGATCACAAATGCGAATCTCACTAGAATCCAATCCTAATCAGGAAGCCAGAATCCAAAGAGCCAGGAGATGCAGAAGAATCCACCCCTGAGAACCTTCAGGGCACCCGAGGCAGACTGCCAAGAATCTCACCAGAACTCGGGCTGAAGGGAGTGTCCCACCAAAGCACCAACATGCAGAGAGGGTCTCCTCACTGAAGAACCAAGGAAGGAATCACTCCACTCACCACGACGAGCAGGGGCAGGATTCAGGGAAAGAGGCTCCTCCAGCTGGCCTTTTTAAAGCAGTTTTCTCGAGGTCACTTCCTGGCACTCCCCCAGTTTACGAGAACCAATCGCAGTCTTTCAATTTGCCTAGCACTGCCCAGGGGTGGTAGCAGGTGACTTCTCCTCCTTAGTGACTGCTAAGGTACTAAGTAGGGGTACTTCTGGTTTGGATTGATTGACTTAAAAGTCACTGATTGATAGACAAAGAGAGGCTGATTGCCTTTTCACACCTCCCATTCCAGGGAAATCTCCTTTTCTCCAGAATAGTCCAGCCCTGGATGTTCCCGGCAGAAAGCCCCGGAAATGGGCACAGAGGAAAGGGGTACAATCCAGGTCAAGGACTCGTCAGAGATGTACTTGAGGACGCCAAAAGGGGAATAAGGGGATGTGCAGGTCTGGGGGTTTCCCTGGCATGCGTGTCCCATGTTTCCTCCCACTGGCCCACCTGCCTGCCATCATCGGCAGCATAGGAGAGGTCTCTCAACCCTCAGGAACACCCTTCTCTAGGTGGGGAGTCAGCTCCGGGCTTGACTTAATGTAACACCACCAGGCCAGTCCGGGTTAAGTGCAGAGCACTTAGTCCAGATTTAGCAGTGCACACTTCACTAGTGCCCGCGAGATCCCCACACAAGAGGGTCCTGCTTACCTCCCTCAGTCCTGTATTGCTCTCCAGAATGGCGGAATCCATTCACAGAGCCTCCTACCCCCCCCCCAACATTCCTCATTTCCTTTTTGGTCAGATCCGCCAATCAGGTGGTAATCCAGAACTGTTTTACTCTGCATTTCTCGAATCCAGGGTCGTTTGGAGCCATCTTCAAATGACGGCTGGCCAGAGTTTGATTTCCTTTCTCTGAGAACTGCCTTTGGCCATTTTTGGACTGCGCTTGTTCAGCAGTTTCAGTCCTTCCAACTCTTCATGCTCCCAGTTGGGGTTTTCTTGGCAAAGACAGCAGAAGGCTTCGCCATTTTCTTCTCCTGCTTATTTCACAGCTGAGGAAACCAAGGCAAACATGGTGTAGGGACTTACCCAGGGTCACACAGCTAGGAAATGTCTGAGGCTGGCTTTGAACTCGGGAAGATTTGCCCCTTTTGAATACTGAGTTAGCAATAAAGCATTTCTTAAAAAGAACTTCAGTTCATTTGGACATAAAGGAGGTTGTCAGGGTGCTGCTGTCTCCCCAGGGAGTTTCTTCTCTGATGGCGGCTGAGCCCAGAGGCCCAGAGCAAAGCCCTAGAGATGGTGGCGGCTCGTTTTCCAACACCAGCCTGCCGAGACAACTTTTGCGGCGATGCCTGGGCGAGGAGACTGGCCCACATGGCTGATACCTTTCCTTTCTCTGGCCTGCTCTTTATTCTTTACTAAACGCTTCTCCATCGAGAGACAAGCTCCAGCGCATCCTCGGCTTCATGTCCACCAGGGAGGGGGGCGCCATGTCTGTCCTCTTGGCCTGCCTTTCCCCGCTAAGTGTGGGGTTCCTGGGAAATGAGCGAGCCCTGACTCTTGCCATCACTCCCTCCTTCGAGGGCCGCCGTTCCTGGGGGCCGGCTCCCCGCTGCCCTCAACTGACAAAGAAAGGTTTTGGGAGAGGAGAGAGGAGGCGATGCCTTCAGGCTGGCTCTCAGATGGGCGCGTGTAGTCCAGGAAGGGCCTGTGGGAGCCCACCTGGGAACGACACACTTGGGAGTACTAAGGTGCAACCAAAATAACTGGGGAAACATTGATTGTTCGCAGGTGACTTAAAGAGGACGAGATGCTCGGGGCCGTTGGATCATGTGCCTGGCCAGTGAAGCTACCCAATGGTCGCCCATCCGTTGGGGCCTGGCTGAACACGTGGGGGTACATGACGGTGATGGGACCCACGTGTTGTGAGAGCAGGACAAAGATCTGCAGGCTCACATTGTTTACTGTCTCAGGAAGGGGGAGAAAACATTCATTTTTGGTTTTACATGTAACTGGGGAAGAAGAAAACCCAGATGACCCGATGGGTACTTTAATGACAGTAATGAGAGTTGGTTGGAGGAACAGAAGCTCCAGAATCTCCAGGGAAATGAGGAGAACCAGCACCCAGAAAGAGGCCTTGAGATCCCAGACTTGATGATGAGGGTCCTCATCACCATGGCACGGCCCTGCTTCAAAATCCCAGAACAGATTAGGTGCCTGACACGCAGGAGGAGGCTGGCGCCATTGCATTAGAAAAATCCAAAGAACTGAGTTCTGGTGGCAAGAACTTCGTGACTTGTTTATTTGTCTATTTAATTGAGAATATTTTTCCATGGTTACATGATTCATGTTCTTTCCTCCCCTCCTCCCACCCCCCTCCCATAGCCAACACTCAATTCCACTGGGTGTTACATGTGGCATTGATCAATTATTTCGCTATTATTGATATTTGCACTGGGGTGATCAATTAGAGTATGTCCCCAATCCATGGGTCCAGTCCTGTGTCTTTCTTCTGTTTCTGCTCCCCCAGTTCTTCCTCTGGATGTGGATACATTCTTTCCCATGAGTCTCTCAGGGTTGTCCTGGGTCACTGCGCTGTTGCTAGTAACCAAGTCAGTTACATTCAATGGTGCTACAATGTATCCATTTGTGTACAATGTTCTCCTGGTTCTGCTCCTCTCACTCTGCCTCCATTCCTGGAGGTCTTTCCAGAAGAACTTCATGATTTAACAGATTGCCCGGAAACCGCTGGACTTTGATATAAAAGGTTTATCATAAGCAAACTGGAGAAGTAAGGAAGAAAGGACCTTTTTGGTTCTAACATGAAGGAAAAGTCTAGACCCAAACAAAGATGGAGAGGATCCCAGAGTACAAAATGGACGAGTTTGATTCTATTGAATTGAAAAGGTTTTCAACAAATGAATGCAGCTAAAATGAGAAGGAAAACAAGTGATCAGGGAAAGTCTTTGCAGCAACCTCCATAATAAAAGATGAATTTGCAAGACAAAGAGCCACCCCTAATAGATCACTAAGGAAGCAATTCTCTAAGGAAGAAACCCAAACTCTCAACAGAAAAGGGTTCTCTAAATCGCTAATCAGAGCAACTTTGAGGTTTGCCTCACACCAGGGCTGCCAGGCCCAGGCGACTAGAGAGTCATGACTAATGCTGGCATATGAGGCTCTGAGAGTGGGGATGGGATGCCATTCAGGAGAGCCACCGGCCTGCTGCCCCTCAAGGTACCAAACCACACCCCTCCTTTGTGCCCGAGCCACCCAGGAAAGGGAATGGATCATTAAGTAGAGAAATCTTTGTAGCAGCTCCATGAGCGGAGACTGGCAAGGAAGAGGGCCCCGCCCCTAGGAAATGGCTAAAGAAGTGAGGAAACCTGAAGAGAGGCTCTCAAAGGATGGCCAGTTAGGCAGGCTCCTGGGGACCTGGGAGACGTGGTGGAAGCAGATGGGCGGGAGATCAAGGACGTTTCCTCACTGAAGCCTGCTGAGCCTCATGGCACGTGGCCACAGGGAGAGGCTCTCCCCACAATAAGCTTCGTGGCGGGAAGTCGGCTTCTCCTCCAAAGGTTTCCCCCTCCTATGGGACAGAAGCCTTTGTCTCGGCGACTCTTCTTGATGGTCATGGCTGGGAGGTGTAATGGTGAAAATTCACCGTAAAAGATTGTTATAATATTAATTTAAGGTCACCAAGGAATTTACTTATGAAATTCCTAAATGAAACACTCAAGTCAGAATGGAGTTCATGGTGGTTTAATCACAAGGGGAGTAAGAAAAGGAGAGGGAGAGAAGGAGAGAGGAGGAAAGGGAAAAGGTTAATTCAACCTTCTGGCTGAGTCAGAGGGAGTTCAGGCCCGAAGGCCAAGGTAGAGAAGGAATCAGTCCTTGACTCACATGACCAATCTGAAGGGAAGCTGTCTGCGGGCCTCCTCCCTGCTCGAGCTCCTAGAACAAACTGGCGCCCAGCCCTGTCCACAGGAAGTGAGCGAATTCCTGAGGCTGTTCCCTACCTCACTTCCTGTGCCTCACAAGTGCCAATGATGGCTCAAGCTTGGCTTAGGCCAGCCCAGGTCAGTTATTTCTGATTTGTCATTGACTAGCACATGCCTGTGTAGTGGGTGTGCACAATCCTGAGTGCTAGACCAAGCAAGATGGAGACTTTTGAAATTCACAATCCCCCCTGATGGTGATTGGGGGACTAGTCTCCCCAACTGATCACTAAACACAAGCGTCCTGCACCCCGAAATATTCTAACTACAAGTGTATATACAATTTTACCCTCTAAGAGGAAAACTACAATAGTTGTAGATCCGGGGAAATAGAGGAGAGAGAAAGACAGCAAACCAATGTTTTGCTGGGCTCATTGACAAAAGCCAATTAGGGGGCGGTCCCCTTTGGCATAAGAGTGTACATTCAAATAAATGTTCAATCAACCTTACCCCAAGGTTCATGCTGGATCTTCCTGTGGTGAAAAGGTTTAGATATCTTTCTGCAAACAGTTCATTCTCTGGATTCAGTTAGTTAGCAAGCTTCTTCTCTGAAGATCTATCTTGAACAAAATTTAAATCTTGGATTTTATGAAAATACAATCCCCCCTGAAGAAAGCATTGAAAAAAAAACACTGAGTGCAGCTGAGGATGCAAGGTTTAGTTGTGGGGGGGTGTGAGTTAATTCAAAAGGAAAATGAAAACAAAAGAAAAAGGGGAAATTTTCAGGGAAAAATATAAACCCTTTATATATATTGCATATATTTATATTAAAGAAGAATTCAAAATCAGTATCAAATATCAAAAATCTATGTATACAAAATTTTGAGAAAGCAAGAATAAATTTTCCCACAGGCCCCTGTATTAGGATCCAGTTAATTAATTTCTAATCCCACAAGTCTGTAGGGCAGAATGCAGTAAATTTCACTTACCCATTTGCAGCCAAGGCTACAGGAAGTTGCCATACTATAGGAGAGAAAAAAGGACCAGATTTTTATTTTATTTTATATATGGGAGTGCCATTCCCTCATTTGATTTTTCCTTCATTCTCAGGGATGGAGGGAGCCAGGATGGTAGCCAACCTTTGGTATTAGTCTGTAGGTATTTTCACAAAGGGTGTGGATACAAGGAAGGCCTACATTTTTTTTTAAACATTATTTTATTTGGTCGTTTTCATACATTATTCACTGGAAACAAAGATCATTTTCTTTTCCTCCCCCCCCCCCCCGCCTTTCCCTCTCCCATAGCCGACACATGATTCCACTGGTTATCACATGTGTTCTTGACTCGAACCCATTTCCCTATTGTTGGAATTTGCATTATAGTGTTCATTTAGCGTCTCTCCTCAGTCGTATCCCCTCCAACCCTGTAGTCAGGCAGCTGCTTTTCCTTGGTGTTTTTACTCCCACAGTTTATCCTCTGCTTGTGGGTAGTATTTTTTTTTAGATCCCTACAGATTGTTCAGGGAAATTGCATTGATACTAATGGAGGAGTCCATCACCTTCGATTGTACCACAGTGTATCAGTCTCTGTGTACAATGTTCTCCTGGTTCTGCTCCTCTCGCTCTGTATCACTTCCTGGAGGTTGTTCCAGTCTCCATGGAATTCCTCCACTTTATTATTCCTTTGAGCACAATAGTATTCCATCCCCAACATGTACCACAATTGTTCAGCCATTTCCCAATTGACGGGCATCCCCTCGTTTTCCAATTTTTGGCCACCACAAAGAGCGCAGCTATGAATGTTCTTGTACAAGTCTTTTTCCTTGTGATGTCTTTGGGGTACAAACCCAGCAGTGCTATGGCTGGATCAAAGGGCAGACAGTCTTTTATCGCCCTTTGGGTATAGTAGTTCCAGATTGCCCTCCAGAATGGTTGGATCAGTTCACAACTCCACCAGTAATGAATTAATGTCCCAACTTTGCCACATCCCCTCCAGCATTCATTATATTCCATAGCTGTCATGTTAGCCAATGTGCTATGTGTGAGTATAGCTCAGAGTTGTTTTGATTTGCATCTCTCTGATTATAAGAGATGTAGAGCACTTTTTCATGTGCTTATTAATAGTTTTGATTTATTTGGCTGAGAACTGCCTGTTCCTGTCCCTTGCCCATTTGTCAATTGGAGAATGGCTTGATTTTTTGTACAATTGATTTAGTTCTTTATAAATTTGAGTAATTAAACCTTTGTCAGAGGTTTTTATGAAGATTATTTCCCAATTCGTTGCTACCCATCTGATTTAAGTTACATTGGTTTTGTTTGTACAAAACCTTTTTAATTTGATGTAATCCAGATTATTTATTTTGCATTTTGTAACTCTTTCTAATTCTTGATTGGTTTTGAAGTCTTTCCCTTCCCAAAGGTCTGACATGTATACTATTCTGTGTTCGCCTAATTTTCTTATAGTTTCCTTCTTTATGTTCAAGTCATTCACCCATTTTGAATTTATCTTGGTGTAGGGTGTGAGGTGTTGATCTAAACCTAATCTTTCCCACACTGTCCTCCAATTTTCCCAGCAGTTTTTATGAAATAGTGGATTTTTGTCCCAAAAGCTGGGATCTTTGGGTTTGTCATATACTGTCTTGCTGAGGTTGCTTGCCCCCAGTCTATTCCACTGATGCTCCTTTCTGTCTCTTAGCCAGTACCAAATTGTTTTGATGACCGCTGCTTTGTAATATAGTCTGAGATCTGGGACTGGAAGGCCACCTTCCTTTGTATTTTTTTTCATTATTTCCCTGGATATCCTTGATCTTTTGTTCTTCCAAATGAACTTTGTTATGGTTTTTTCTAAATCAGTAAAAAAAATTTTTGGAAGTTCCATGGGTATGGCACTAAATAGATAGATGAGTTTGGGTAGGATGGTCATTTTTATTATATTGGCTTGTCCTACCCATGAGCAGTTAATGTTCTTCCAATTGTTCAAGTCTAGTTTTAGTTGTGTGGAAATTGTTTTGTAGTTGTGTTCATATAGATCCTGTGTTTGTCTCGGGAGATAGATTCCTAAGTATTTTATTTTGTCTAAAGTAATTTTGAATGGGATTTCTCTTTCTAGTTCTTGCTGCTGAGCTGTGTTGGAATTATATAGAAATGCTGATGACTTATGCGGGTTTATTTTGTATCCTGCAACTTTGCTAAAGTTGTTGATTATTTCAATTAGCTTTTTGGTTGAATCTCTAGGATTCTTTAAGTAGACCATCATGTCATCCGCAAAGAGTGATAACTTGGTCTCCTCCTTGCCTATTTTGATGCCTTCAATTTCTTTTTCTTCTTCAATTGCTACTGCTAGTGCTTCTAATACAATGTCAAATAATAGAGGTGATAATGGGCATCCTTGTTTCACTCCTGATCTTAATGGGAATGGATTTAGTTTATCCCCATTGCAGATGATATTAGCTGATGGTTTTAGATATATACTGTTTATTATTTTTAGGAATGACCCTTCTATTCCTATGCTTTCTAGTGTTTTTAATAGGAATGGGTGTTGTATTTTATCAAAGGCTTTTTCTGCATCTATTGAGATAATCATGTGGTTCTTGTTGGTTTGCTTGTTGATGTGGTCAATTATGTGGATGGTTTTCCTAATATTGAACCAGCCCTGCATCCCTGGTATAAATCCTACTTGATCATGGTGGATGACCCTTCTGATCACTTGCTGGAGTCTTTTTGCTAGTATCCTATTTAAGATTTTTGCATCTATATTCATTAGGGAGATTGGTCTATAGTTTTCTTTCTCCATTTTTGACCTGCCTGGTTTTGGAATCAGTACCATGCTTGTGTCATAAAAGGAGTTTGGTAGAACTCCCTCTTTGCTTATTATATCAAATAGTTTGTATAGTATTGGAGTTAGCTGTTCTTAGAATGTTTGATAGAATTCACTGGTGAATCTGTCAGGCCCTGGGGATTTCTTTTTAGGAAGTTCTTTGATGGCCTGTTGGATTTCTTTTTCTGATATGGGATTATTTAAGAAAACTATTTCTTCTTCTGTTAGTCTATGCAATTTATATTTTTGTAAATATTCATCCATATCACCTAGGTTGGTATATTTATTGCCATATAGTTGGGCAAAGTAGTTTTTAATGATTGCCTTAATTTCCTCTTCATTGGAGGTGAGATCCCCCTTTTCATCCTTGATGCTGTTAATTTGCCTTTCTTCTTTCCTTTTTTTGATTAGATTAACCAGTACTTTGTCTATTTTGTCTGTTTTTTCAATGTACCAGCTTCTAGTCTTGTTTATTAGCTCAATAGTTCTGTCACTTTCTATTTTATTAATTTCTCCCTTAATTTTTAGGATTTCTAGTATGGTTTTCTTCTGGGGGTTTTTAATTTGTCCATTCTCAAGTTTTTTGATTTGCATTTCCAATTCCTTGATCTCTGCCCTCCCTAATTTGTTAATATATGCACTCAGGGATATGAATTTTCCTCTAAGTACTGCCTTGGCTGCATCCCATAAGGTTTGAAAGGATGTTTCACCATTGTCATTTTCTTCAACGAAATTGTTAATTGTTTCTATGATTTCTTCTCTAACTATCCGATTTTGGAGTATCATGTTATTCAATTTCCAATTAATTTTTGATTTGGGTCTCCATGTACCCTTGCCGATCAATATTTTAATTGCCTTGTGATCTGAAAAGGCTGCAGTTAATATTTCTGCTTTTCTGCATTTGAGTGCCATGTTTCTATGACCTAGTGTATGATCTATTTTTGTAAATGTGCCATGTGGTGCTTAAAAGAAGGTGTATTCTTTTTTGTCCCTATTTATTTTTCTCCATATGTCTATTAACTCTAATTTTTCTAAGATTTCATTCAACTCTTTTACCTCTTTCTTGTTTATTTTTTGGTTTGATTTATCTAAATTTGATAGTGGTTGGTTCAAGTCTCCCACTAATATCGTTTTACTGTCTATTTCCTCCTTCAATTCTCCTAGTTTCTCTATTAAAAATTTGGATGCTATACCATTTGGTGCATACATGTTGATTAGTGATATTTCCTCATTGTCTAGAGTCCCTTTTAGCAGAATATATTTACCTTCCCTATCCCTTTTGATCAGGTCTATTTGTACCTTCCCTATCCCTTTTGATCAGGTCTATTTGTGCTTTGGCTTTGTCAGATATCATGATTGCAACTCTTGCCTTCTTTCTATCAGTTGAGGCCCAAAAGGTCTTACTCCAACCTTTAATTCTAACCTTGTGAGTGTCAACCCGTCTCATATGTGTTTCTTGAAGACAACATATGGTAGGGTTTTGGGTTCTAATCCAATCTGCTATTTGTCTACGTTTTATGGGTGAGTTCATCCCATTCACATTCAAAGTTATGATTGTCATTTGTGGATTCGCTGGCATTTTGATAACTTCCCCTAGTTCTGACCTTTCTTCTTTAGCTTTCTCCTTTTGAACCAGTGATTTACTTTAGGTCAGTCCCCCTAGTCCCCTCCCTTGAGATGCTTCCCTTTCTAGCCCCTCCCTTTTTATGCTCCCTTCCCCTCCCCCCTCTCCTTCCCTCCCTTTTTGTACTCCCTCCCCCCATCCCCTCCTTAATTTTCCTTTCTTTCTTGCCCTAATGGATAAGATAGAATTCAGGATCCCACTGGATCTAGATGTTCTTCCCTCTCAGATTTGATTTCACTGAGAGTAAGGTTTAAGTAATTCCACTTCACGCTCTCTTCCTCTCCTTCTCATATGAGAGTTCTTCCCCTCCCCTTCCCATGTGTATCTTTATATGGGAAAGATTATTCTATTGATTCCCCCCCTATTTCTTGAAGTTAATCTTAGTATTATCGATGGTTCCCCCCTCCCTTTTCCTTTCTTTGCCCCCACTTTCCCCAAATCTTCTTAATGCCCCAATCTTTCCCTATGCATGTTTCTTCTAACTACTCTTATGATGATACAATTTATGAGAGTTACACAAAACATTTTCCCCACATATTAATATATATAATTTGATGTAAATGTAGTCCTTATAGAAGAGAGTTTGACTTAAAGAAAAAGATAAGATTTATCTCCTTTTCCCTTTCTTTCATATTTACCTTTTCATGTTTCTCTTGCTTTCTGTGCTTGGATATCGAACTTTCCACAGAGCTCTGGTCTTTTCTTAGCAAATGCTTGGAAATCTTCTATTTTGTTGAATGCCCATACTTTCCCCTGGAAGTATATAGTCAGTTTTGCTGGGTAGTTGATTCTTGGTTGGAGACCCAGCTCTCTTGCCTTTCTAAATATCATGTTCCATGCTTTGTGGTCTCTTAGTGTGTTAGCCGCTAAGTCGTGTGTGATCCTTATGGGAGCCCCCTTATATCTGAAGCTCTTCTTCTTGGCTTCTTGTAGGATTTTCTCCTTCACTTGGAAGCTCTTGAATTTGGCAATTACATTCCTAGGGGTTGTCTTTTGGGGATTTAGTATAGAAGGTGTTCTATGAATCCTTTCTATTTCTATTTTGCCCCCTTGCTCCAGAATGTGGGGGCAATTTTCTTTTATAATCTCCTGTAGAATAATATCGAGTTTATTGTTTATCTCTGGTTTTTCTGGGAGACCGATAATTTGGAGATTTTCTCTTCTCCCTCTGTTTTCCAGATCTGTGACCTTCTCAGTGAGATATTTTGTTTTCTTCTAATTCATTAATTTTTTGGATTTGCTTTATTGATTCTTGCTGTTTTATCATCTCGCTTTCTTCGAGGTGCTTAATTCTGGTCGTTAGGGACTGGTTTTGCTTTTCAGTCTTGCCTGCCCTTCTATTTGATGCTTCGAGTTCTTTTTCCAATTGAGCATTCTTATCTGTCAGACAGCTGATCTCTTTCTCCCATTTTTCTTTCCAGGTTTCCATCTTTTGGATAAGTTCCAGTTTGAGATCTTCCAGAGCTTGTTGATAGTTTCCATTTTGGGAGGCGTGTTCTGAATTTTTTTGGATTTCCTCCTCATTCTCCTCTTTTCCTTGGGTACTTCCACCATAAAAGTTTTCAATAGTCACTTTTTCCCCTTTCTTCCTGGAGGCTTGATTTTGGGCCATGTGAGCCATCCCTTTGGTGGTTTTATTCCCCTTTCCTTTTTGGTCTGGGATCTGGGTTATATGGGCGGTTTTTCTGTGAATTTAGGTTGCTTCAGACTAGTTCTTCCCAGCCTCCGAGGTTTCTTAGAGCGTTGGGTCCCTGATCACAGCCACACTGCCCAGGTGTTCAGCTCCGCCCAGATAATCAACGCATGGTCCACCCCTGGTGTTTAGCTCCGTGGAGATGTTCAGCGCAACCACCCCAAGTACAGCTCCGCTGAAGCTCTGGATTCTCCAGTGAAACCGCCCTGAGACGTTTTTTCCTGGCAGTCCCCAGATCCCAAAGACCCTGGAGTGCCCCCCCCCAGACAGAGATGTTCCCCACTCACTCGCTGTCCCAGTGAGCGCTCAGGTAGCTCACTCTGGTTTGGTGGGGGAGGTGGGGTGGGGGAAGGGCGGCTCAGTTCACTTTTCTGTGCAAGCTTTTCCTCCTTATTATACTGTGGAAATGGTCAAACCCCACGTACCTTCGCCTCTGTGGGGTACTGGGGAGTCCTTCTGTTCCTCCAAAGGTGATTTTTATGCTCCTTTGATATAGTCTATTTCGTTTGGTGCCAGGGAGAGGAAGTGTGTGGCGTCTAGATTGCAGCCATGATTACCCGGAAGTCTTGGTCCCTTAAAGAGCTTTCCTCGTTGCCAGCGTTTCTACTTCACCTCCTCACTCTCCTCTTTCCCTCTCTCTCTCTCTCCCTCTCTCCCTGACTCTAGGAGATAATCGGAAGGCCTACATCTTAATGTATGTCAAGTGTCGCAACCTCTAGTCTCACACTAGGTTCAAGGCCTTAGTATTGGCTTAGAAGTGCATCAATCATTTCTGACGTTTAGACCTGTGAGCTCTTTTGGCATTATCCAGGTTATCTCTGTGCTCCTTTATGATCCCATTCCTAGAATCAGACACAAACATAACTCATAGTCCCACAATAATTATCAATAAATGGGAGGTTCCCATAGTCTAAAGCTGTTTGGGTATGTATTAATAATAATAGCAAATATATACATTTAAACTAATATTATTATAGAATAAAAATTAATATTGATTATATGTACCTTAAGTACATTGTAAACCTTAAAATTTCTTAGACTTATAAATGTTGGAAATTTCCTCATTGTGAAATTTCATACTTGAAAAATTTCCTACTGATAGTCTATTGGAATGTGAACCCCATTGGCATGGGAGGGTCTTTCTCCTCCCTACTTAAGATTACTTTAGGACAGAAACCTTTTGCTGAACAATGGAAAGGGCTTTGACCTATGCTTAAGCATAGAACAGGAAGTTCTTTGAGTCATGATTGATTTTAGAATTGATACAACAGAGATACTTGGAATGACAGAACCAGGTCTTGGAACTTCCAATCTCCACCCTGCTCAGGGTAACAGGATTTAGGACGGGCTGCAGCAAAGGATCAAGATTTAATTATTTGAGAATATGACCTTCAACAGACATGTGCAAAGGGGCAGACCTCTGGGCGGTCCTGGGTTAAGCTAGAGCCACCATTGGCACAGGGAAGACATGGACAGTGATTGGTAGATGTGAGAACTGAGGGGAGGGAACTGAGATGTTTTCCTTAAAGATAGAGGGGTCTGAGGACTGAGGGGAGTTCGAGAGGTTTTGCTCTGAGAGGTTGTGCTCTGAGAAGTCTTGCTCTGAAGGAGGCTGGAGGTGGAGGCCCCTGAGACTGTTTCTCCATTTTGGTCACGTGAGTGATAGGGACTGATCTCTTTTCTTTGCCTCAGCTATCTAAGGGCTTGGGCCTTTTGGCCCAGCCTAAACAGAGGGGGTATTTAAGCCCTATTCCCTTCTCTCCCCTTTCTCTCTCCCTCTCTCTCTCTCTCCCTCTCTAATACCTTTCTTCCTCCTGTTTGTAATTAAAAACTCCATTAAAGGTTGACTGCTGACTTGAGTTTTCATTGAGGAATTACATAGCTGAATTCCTTGGCGACCTTAAATTAATATATATCAGTCTTTTAAAGTGATTTCCTTGTCACAACATAGAAATGGGAAAAAATAAAATGTTTTAATAAAAGAATAATGATAATAAAATAAGGAAAAGAGAAAAAGGAAAAAAGAAAAAAATAAATTCAGGAATTCAATGTGTCAAAAGTAAAATAAAACAGTTCCACTTGTCAATGGGTAGTTATCTCAAATGCATATATAGGATACAGTCAATCAGTCTCAATAGAGGATGCTGTTTTTTACATGTGAGCAATGAATCCAAGAGTCCTTTTCTCCAACCTTTATAGATGTTGGAGTAGTTAACAATATTTGGAATGGTCCTTCCCACGAAGGCTGGGTTGCTCCTGTAGGCTGGAAGTTCTGTATATACACGTTGTCTCCTGGGTTCAGGTTGTGAAGTGAGAGGTCTAGTGGTCCTGCTTGTACTGCAGCTCCGGATTCATGTAGCTCACTCAGTTTGTGCTGTAATTCCTGTATATAGGAAGCAATAGTAGTATCTCCCCCTGATATTGATGTATATGCCGGGGAGAAAGGCTTAGCCTGTACAGGTGGATGTCCAAAAAGCATCTCAAATGGTGAGATGTGTGGGTCTCCTCTAGGCCTGCTTCTAAGATAAAAGAGGGCCAGAGGGAGAATTTCAGGCCATTTTAAATGGGTCTCAGTGCATAATTTGCCAATCATAGTTTTAAGTTCTTTGTTCATTCTTTCTACTTGGCCTGAGCTCTGGGGATGATATGGAACATGGAATTTGGGAGTTATCCCCAAGCAAGAATATATCTGGTTTAGAACAGAATCAGTAAAATGACTCCTTCTATCGGAGTCAATACGTGCTGGTAGGACAAAGCGAGGAATAATTTCTTTTAAAAGCACCTTAGCAACAAAAGCCTCTGTGGCTTGGGATGTAGGAAAAGCTTCTGGCCATCTGGTCAGTTGGTCTACTATGAACAGACAAAATTTATATTGTCCAGCCTTTGGCATCGTTATGAAATCTATCTATAGGTGCTCAAAAGGTGTGTAAGCCAGAGGATGTCCACCAAAGGCTTTGCCACGAAAGGCATGTTGGTTATGTGCCTGACAGGTAGAGCAGGCTGAACACACTTTAGAGGCTATGGTAGTTATACCAGGGGCCAGCCATACTCTCTTAACAGAGTCCACGATGCCCTGGGTACCAAAGTGGCCATTATTATGAACAGATTGGCAAATTTGGTGATAGAAACTTCTAGGGAGCAGGGGTTTTCCTTCAGATGACACCCAGACTCCATTGATCTGTTTTGCTTTGAATTTCTGTTTCCATTTTTCCACTTCCTTCTCATTATAGGAAAGTGATAAATTTAAGTCATCAGTGGTTGTTAATGTTAAAATTATTTCAGGCCCTTCTATGGCTGCCTGCTTTGTAGCAGCATCTGCTTGATCATTTCCTCTGGAGACAGGGTAAGTGCCACCTGTATGGGCAGAGCAATGAACTACAGCTAGGGCTTCAGGCAGTGGGAGAGCAGAAAGAACTTCCTTAATCATTTCTGCATCAGCTATGGATTTTCCATCTGAGTTTAAAAATCCTCTCTGGAGCCATAGCATCCCAACTGAGTGACAAATGCCAAAAGCATATCTAGAATCCGTATAAATTGTTGCCTTTTTACCCTTGGCAATTATACACACGTGCTTCAAAGCTATGAGTTCTGCTCCTTGAGCTCTAATGTTAGAAGGTAGTGAAGCTGACCACTCAGTGGCCAATTCTGAGACTATGGCAGCTCCAGTGTAGCGTGTGCCATTCCTTATAAAAGAGGAACCATCAGTAAATAAGACCAGATCTGCATTGTCTAAAGGAGTGGCCAGGAGATCATCTCGAGGATTTTCTGCCCTGGACACTAGTGTTTCACAGCTGTGTAATGGTTCTCCTGAAGTTGGTAAATCTAGAAGCAAGGTGGCAGGATTAAGAAGGGTTGTACAGCGTTTCAGAGTAACATTTTCATTGTTTAACAAGGTTATTTCATACCTTGTAATTCGCTGATCAGAAAATGTGTTCTCTGTCTTAGCAACAATGCTTCTACCTCATGTGGGCACATAATTGTTAATGGGCATCTCAATACTAGATCAACGGTTTTTGTCACTAGTAAAGCAGTAGCAGCCAGTCCTCTAAGGCATGGTGGTGCTCCTGAAGCTATTGGGTTCAGCTGGGCTGAATAATAAGCAATTTGGCTCTGAGAAAGCCCCAAAGTCTGAGTTAAAACACCTGAAGCTACTCCTCTTTGCTCATGCACATACAAAGTAAATGGCTTGTAATCTGGGATCCCTAGAGCAGGGGCAGACAGGATAGCCTTCTTTAGCTCTGATTGAGCTGACACGTGTTCAGGCTCTAATTTGAGGGGTTCAGGGACCGAATCCCTTGTTAGGGCTAAAAGGAGTTTAGTAATTTCCTCATAGCAAGGGGTCCATTGTCTGCAAAACCCTGTGGCTCTTAACTGTTTCTTAGTGGTAGGAGCACTCAATTTTTGAATATTATCAATTCTCTTGGGAGAAATAGAATGGGCACCAATTGTCAGAATGAACCCCAAATATTTTACTTTGGAGAGCCACCACTTAACTTTATCCTTCGAGATCTTATGACCTCTTTTGTGCAATTCCAAAAGAAGGTGTTTACTATCTTCCTGACATGCTTCTGCATCTGCGGAAGCCAAGAGTAGGTCATCTACATATTTTATTAATTTGCTGTTTTTAAATTTTATATTATCTGTATCTTGTCCCAAAATTTGTGCAAATAAGGTGGGACTTTCTACATAACCCTGGGGCAGACGACTCCAGGAATATTGTGTGCCATTCCAGGTGAATGCAAAACTATGCCTGGATTTCTCATGTATGGGTATAGAAAAGAAAGCTGAGCACAAGTCTACTACTGTAAAGTATGTAGCTGTGCTAGGAATAGAAGAAATAATAGTATTGATATTGGGAACTACAGAGTGTCTCTTTGGTTGTTCACAGCCCTCAAATCCTATACGAATGTATAGAGATGTTTGCCATCGGGTCCTCTTTTCGTTTTTTTAACGGGCAGGATGGGCGTGTTGTATTCAGATTTATAAGGGATTGTTATTCCCTGTGCAATTAATGAGTTTATAATTGGGGTAATGCCCTCTGTTGCCTCCTTGGAGAGAGGATGCTGGGGAATGCAAGGAGGTGGGCTGGATTTAGTTTGTATTTGCACAGGAGCAGCTGATTTAAGTAAGCCTACATCAGTAGAAGATGTGGCCCAAAGAGACTCCGGTATATCTGCAGGTATTTCAAAGGAGGGAGGATCTTTTGCCTCCTGGCTCTCTGAGAGAAGTACAGGGAGTAAATTTAAGGATTCCTCAGGCACTTCTAAGGAGAGAGAGCCATCTGGGGCGCACATTATTGTGGCTTGTAATTTGCATAGTAAATCTCTCCCCAGCAAATTTGTGGGGGATCCAGACATTAAAAGAAAAGAATGTTCAACAGTTAGGGGTCCCACGTGTACCATGCGAGGAGAAAGTCTTGGGACCTTTAACGGTTTTCCTGATACACCTACTACATTTAGGGAGCCAATAGAATTACACTTTCCATCTGGTTTACTTACTAGAACTGACCTCGATGCTCCAGTGTCCAAAAGACAGTCATAGTATGAATTTCCCACCTTTAAAGTGACATGAAGCTCCTTACTATTTGGGGGGGGGGGCGAAATGTATAGGGATTATTGGCATTAAAATATCAGGGTCTGTAAAATTAAAGGTGTCATTCTTTGATTCCAAGGCCTTCCCCCACTCCCCCTTCACACCTTCATGAAGATGCTTGGGCAGGTTTTTGGGACCCTCCACGCTGTTGGTCGAGCTCCATTTCTTATATATTGTTTTGGGGCATTGTGTTGGGCATTATCATTTTCCGCATTTGGAGCACTGTCATTAGTTTGATTGGCATTGCAGTTCCTTTAGTTATTATTCCTAAAGTTGTTATTATTTCCATTTTTTCGTAGCCTGCTCCTACAGACTATCATTGTATGGCCCCTCTTCCCACAGAAAAGGCATATTAAGGGGTATGTTAATGATTTATCTGTGGATTCCTGCAAAGGGGTCATGGTCTCTCCCTTACTTTTCAATTGTTCCTGTATCATTCTTTCAATTTCTTTTTTTAAGTCTGCCCCTAATGTATTGTGAGTCTCAGGTTTTTTTGCATGACCCTTATAGGCATAGGTTGCTACTTTCCTCAGTTCTTCGAGTTCCACAGACTCCCAGTTGGGACAGCTAGTTTCAAAGTAGTCTTTTACTGCTGAACAATTCTTAACAAATTGCCTACGTATTTGTCTAATGTCTCTTTCTCTGGCCAAATCAAGGTCCATATATGTATTTCCTACGTCACTAAGTCTGTCCTTAAAGTGGGAGGGGGTCTCATCAATTTCCTGTCGGGACTGTTCAAATTTTTCCCATGTATCAGGGCTATCAGAGCAGTCTCTCATGGCTCTTAATAATGCTTCTCTGGCCAGGGCTAGTTTTGTGTGATCTTGTACAACATTAGGGTTCCAGTGTGGATCTGCAGTTGGCCAATGGTGAACCCCTTTACCGCTTTTCTGATTAGCTAGAGAGATGACATTTTTCTCTTTGTCAGAAATGCATCTAACAAGTTTTCCACATGCCACCAAGAAGGGTCAAAGTTCCTGAATATATTCTCTAATTTTTCTATCACCAATATTGGTTCTGTCTCAAATGATGGAACATTGTGCTTGAATTTTTCTAAATCGTCAGGTTGAAAAGGTTATTAGTGTCTTACAGACACCAAGTTCCCCTCTTTATTAAAGGTGGGTACTTCCCTCAATGGAAATAAACTTCTGTCTAAATTATCTGGTGTTACTGTTTCTAGGCTTCTTGCTCCATTTTCAGGTAAGAGAAGGGAAAAGGTTAGTATTATTGGCTGTTGGGGCATGAGGGTTGGGGATGGGAGCATGAGCATGGGTGGAGGGAAGGGCGGGGGCAGGATGGGAAGGAACAGGGGCAGGGCTGAAGGGACAGGGTGGGAGGCATGGGCAGGGGCAGGAGGAACAGGGGGCAGGGCTGAAGGGACAGGATAGGAGGCACGGATAGGGGAGGGGCCAGGGTGGGAGGGGCAGGAACAGGGGAGGAGGCATGGGCAGGGGGAGGGGCTGGGTGGTCAGAAGGGGGAGGAGCTGGTTTGTCTGAGGGGGCTGCTATTTGAGAACTAGGAGCCAAATTGTTTTGGGCAGGGTGGGTCAGGGAATCTGATAATGATGGCGAATGGCGAGATAAATCACTCCTATTGTGGGATGTCCTTAACTCTGTTTTAATGTTTTGCAGAAAAATTTTGATCTCTCCCCATCTGTCTTCCATAAGCTCATCTTGTTCCTCAAATTGTTGATTAATAAAGTATTCAGTTCCGTAATTTGTTGATTAATAAAAGTATTTTGTTCCTTAATTTGTTGAGTCATAGAGGGAAGAAGCGATTGTTCTCTCTTAGAGGAAATCAGGTATATTATTACAACTACAACAATTACAATCCTCAGGAAGAGGAGTGCAAAGGTCATGTAGAGACTAATAGTCTCTGAAAAGAGCCATCCTATAGGAACACCTATTAGGAACCCCATGTACTTGGTTATTGAAGTTATAAGCCAATTTCTAAGTAAATCATGTACGGGCTGGAGCCACATTTTTTTTTAAGTCAATTACTAAGTTGCCTGTAACTTTTCCTTCTTGTCAGTAGGTGGCTCTCTTTACTGCCTACTGCCAAGGGCCTATTCTGTTGTAAATTCTCCTATCTTTTCTCTTAGGCTAGGCTTATTTTAAAGGTCTGGGACGGATCACAAATAAAGAGGAAGCCAAACAAAGCCTTATGCCTGGAGGCAGAGGCTGTATGAAAAGGGGCTGATTAGGAGTGAATAGGCTGTAAACAAAGGGTAGAGCTAAAACTCCTTCTTTTATAAAGTGTGTATATGGGAGGGTCCCCAGTAATCTTTCTTTAGCCCTCAGACTAAAACTGCTAGGACCATGTGCTATCTTCCTTGAGCAAAGCCTACTTAAATTTTTTAAGACTAGAAAGGCCAGGAAACAGGAAAATGGGCTTTAAGTTGGCTCCCTAGCTGTACTCGGCTGTTTTTGTTGCTAGGCAAGGGCTCCGTTCTCCAGTGTTTCCTTGCTGCTAAGCAGTTGATTCTATTTAGCTACCTATCTAGCTATCAGAGTCACACAGCTGGGAAGTATCTGAGGTCAGATCTGCTCTAAGCCTGGCCTGGCTCTCAATGCAGTGAGCCGACCAGCTGCCCCCTTAAAATTAAAGGGAGGAGGAAAAGAAAAAGAAAAACCTGCTGACCCCAATTTAAATTAGGGAAAAAAGAGAAGAGAGAAAAAGTGTTTTATACTCACCCGTTCTGGCAGCTGTGTCTTTAAGCTGAGTTAGGTGGTAAAAAGGACTGACTGAGTGAGGAGGAAGTGGGGTGAAAAGGCAAGAAAATTCAGGAAATTTATTGAGGGAACTCGATAATCCCTTCGTGGTCGCCAAACTGTAATGGTGAAAATCACCTTAAAAGATTGTTATATTAATTTATGGTCACCAAGGAATTTACTTATGAAATTCCTAAAATGAAACACTCAAGTCAGAATGGAGTTTATGGTGGTTTAATCACAATGGGAGTAAGAAAAGGGAGAGGGAGAGAAGGAGAAAGGAGAAAGGGGGAAAGGTTAACTTGACCTTCTGGCAGAGGCAGAGGGAGTTTTAGGCCCAAAAAGGCCAAAGTAGAGAAGAGAATCAGTCCTTGACTCACGTGACCGATCTGAAGGGAAGCTGTCTGCAGGCCTCCTCCCTGCTCGAGCTCCTAGAACAAACTGGCGCCCAGCCCTGTCCACAGAGCGAACTCCAGAGGCTGTTCCCTACCTCACTTCCTGTGCCTCACAAGTGCCAATGATGGCTCAAACTTGGCTTAGGACAGCGCAGGTCAGTTATTTCTGATTTGTCATTGACTAGCACATGCCTGTGTAGTGTGGGTGGGCACAATCCTGGGTGCTAGGCCAAGCAAGATGGAGATTTTAAAATTCACAGAGGGGACTTTGCTACAGTCCTGTGGATCGCAGGGCAGAGCACTGGAGAGATGGAGAGGCCCAAGTGGCCCAGTGAGACCCACTGAGCAAACTGCTCGTCTGTAAGAATGAAAATTGCGAGCCTGGCCTTTAATGAATAAAGTGGATTTCAATCCCTTGGAAATAGGCAGATGGAAAAAAGTGAGCTAGGCTAATCCAACTACCACGCGGTGCTCTCGGCCTGACCTCCAGCAGCAGCTTCCCTGGCCCCGCACCCTCTCTCTGTAGCTGTGGCCAGACTGGGTGACCTCATTTGCCCAATGGCGTCCCTGCCGGGGCCAGTGGTTGGAGAGCCCGGGGGGGGGGGGGGGACTTTCCTTCACGCCAGGCAAGGCTGGCCGAGGACGCGCCTCCCCCAATCTAGCGAGGCTTCCAGCTCAGCTGAACAAACCCTTTGAAAGTGGCCAGGGGAACCAATGAGAAGAGATGTTGCTGACCTGACATGGGCCTCGGGGATTTGTTTGGCCCCAGGGGAGTTGGGCGGGGAGCCGGGAGAGGCTCAGCCTTGGTCTGAGGAGGGCCTTCTGGGCTGGGGGGACCCAAGGCTCCCCGAGAGGCCCTGCATGCCCAAGAGAGCCTAGTGAGTACCCCAGGAAGGATCGAGGAAGGGGAGGGTTTCGAGAGGTGGCGATCGAGAGGGCCTTTTCGCATAGGGAGCGATGGGGCCAGGCCTGCGCCATGTTGTGTGGAGGATGGAATAGAGACCGAATTAGTCTGGGCCAGAGGGAGAAGCCTCTGGAGGCTGGGAGTTCCCTGGAAGCCCCTCCTCCCAGGTGGCTGGCAACCCTGCAGACTTCCCCCTCAGGGCGGCGGCTCGCCCAGGCTCCCAGAGCTCGTATAAGCCAGACAAGGCCCCGAACCCCCTTCCTGGCACTGAGGTCGGCTCCCCGTGGGCATGGGGCCCAAGTGACCCTGGGAAGACCCTTGAACCACTGTCTGCCTCAGTTTCCCCATTTTAAAAGGAGCCCAGGGTGGTTGTGGGACTCAAAGGGGGGAAGATCATCAGCCAATCCCAGGGGCCCCCTGATCTCCCCATCTCTGAGGAGGGGGAGTGGCCTCTCAGAGCCCAGGCAGCCGTGCCAGTCGCCCCTTCTCCAGCCTCCGTGTGGGGCTCAGAGGCCCAAGTCCATCTCTGGGCTCCCCACATTGGCTCCCCTCCCAGCGCTGGTCCGTCCCTCTGTATGGCCCCATCTGAGCCGCCTACAGACGGGGGGAGCCCAAGGTGGGCCCTGCTCCATCCACAAATGGCTCCCCGGAGGGAGGAGCTGCCTGGAGATGCAGCCGGGCCAGGGACCCCTCTGTCCGTCCGTCCGTCCGTCCGTCGTCCTGGCTTCTCGGCCACCAAAGAAACCCACACGATGGTGGCAGCCGTACGGAGCGTCCACAGACCAATTCTTTACTTTTAAATTACTCACACGGTCACGTGACGTGAACAGGAAGTGCCCCCCCCCCCCCCGTGCGGGCAGCAGCCCATCTGTACAACAGACAAATAAAGTCCCGAAGCAGCTAGGACGGAGCGGAGGAGGGGCTACGGCGCCCCCTGGACGGAGGACAGCAGCAGCAGCGCCGAGAAGAAGGCCGCGAGGCAGGCCAGCCTCTTCCAGAGCACCGCGCTCTCCGTGGGGATGAGCACGTGGGCCAGGTCGTTGGTGATGCGCGAGACCTCGTGGGCGACGCAGACGAAGACGAAGGTGCTGACGGTGACGTTGAGCGCCGGGCTCCCGGGGATGAGCACCAGGACGCCCCTGGTGTCGGCCGCCAGCCAGATGTGGTACTGGCAGATGAAGAGCTGGCGGGAGAGGCCAAAGGCGCGGAGGGTGGAGGGGGGCGGGGGAGGGGGGAGGGGGCACGGGGGGAGGGGGAGGAGGAGGCACGGGGGGGGAGGGGGAGGGGCAGAGGAGGCATGGGGGGGAGAAGGCACGGGGGGGAGGGGGAGGGGCAGAGGAAGCACGGGGGGGGGGGGAGAAGGCACGGGGGGAGGGGGGAGGGGCGGAGGAGGCACGGGGGGGGGGGGGGGCCGACACAGACTCACCTCTAGCGAGATCTTCCCGAACCAAGCGAAGAAGGAGCTGTACACCGAACGGGCATAGCCCGGGATGTTCCGGATGAGGACAAAGGCCAGAATCTGGGGGAGACCCAGAGAAGCCGCTGGGAGCCGGTGCTTCCGGCCCCTCCCAGCCCCCCCCCCCAAGGCGAGCCGCCCCTACCTGCACGACGGACACGGCAGGGTGGAGCTCGTTGCACTCCGCTTTGGTCTTACAGCTGCTGGCCCAGATGGAGTAGGTCTAGGAGGGAGGCGGCACGGGCGTCGGCACGGGCGGGAAGCAGCCGCCCCCCCCCCCCCCCCCCCCGAGCGCGGCACTCACCAGGAAGGAGACCACAGAGACAAAGAGGAGCACGTTGGCCACCCGGGGGGGGAGCAGAGGCTCCCCCTTCCCCTCGGACAGCACCTGGCGCTTCTGCAAGGCCAGGTAGACAAAGGCAAACAGCATCCCGTGAAACACGACCTGCAGCACCCGCAGGAGCCCCATGAGCGGCCGAGCCCCGAGGCCCCCGGCCGGCCCAACAGCGCCCCCCCTCACGGAGCCCCCCCCCCTCGTGGAGCCCCCAGCGCCCCCCCTCGCGGAGCCCCCAGCGCCCCCCCTCACGGAGCCCCCAGCGGCCCCCCCTCGCGGAGCCCCCAGCGCCCCCCCTCACGGAGCCCCCAGCGCCCCCCCCTCACGGAGCCCCCAGCGGCCCCCCCTCGCGGAGCCCCCGGCCCACCAGCGCCCCCCCCCAAGAGCCCGAGGGACGCACGTAGCGGTCCAGTTTCCAGCGGAACCACCATTCGTAGATGTTTCCGTTCAACTCGAAGCACTTGGAGAGCGGCCAGAGAGAGAAAATCTTCTCGAACGCCCCCTGAGGAGAGAGGCAGCGGCCGCCGTCAGGCCGCTCTGTGCCGGGCGCCGCGCGCAGCACAGCTGAAAACGGCAAAGCAAGCGGGGCGCTGCCAGAGCGGTGGGGGGGGCCTGGAGGGGGGCAGGGCGAGGCCGCGGAGAAGGCCGGCCCGGTGAGGATGGGGCAGCCCCTGGGGGGGGCACTAGAGGGGGGCAGGGCGAGGCCGTGGGGAAGGCCGGCCCGGTGAGGACGGGGCAGCCCCTGGGGGGGGCAGGGGGCACTAGAGGCATCATCTTGAAGAAAGAGCTGAGAAGGCTGGGCGGCAGGGACGGTGGAGAGCGGCAAGATGGCGGCCGGAGGGGATGCTGGGCTGCGTCGGCCCTCTCCTCTCATCTGCCGCGGAGGGGGACCTGCCAGCCTGGGCTCCAGCCAGTGGCGCCCTGCTTTGGGCTTCCCGTCCCCAATCCGTGGGGTCCTCCAACCCTCATCGGGTGGGCTGGGTGCGCCCCGTCCTCCGCCCTGCCCAAAGTCCCCAGGGCCAATGGGGGCAGCCCCAGCCCTCCCCCTGCTGCCCCGCCCGTGCCCGTTCCGGAGCGAGGCTGCGCACAGGCCGAGGACACCCACCTGAGAATAGGCCAGGAAGCAGATACAAAGGAACAAGGAAGCGAGCTTCATCAGCAGGCCCACATGCCAGACGCAACTTCCTAGGAGAGAGAAGAGTTCGGGCTTGGAAGAACGGCCAGAACAGACACGGAACGCAGCACCGCTTGGGTGCTGAAGCTGCCCCACCCTGCAGAATTACACGTGATGCCACCGTCTGTTCCACTCAACTACCGGTCATGCCTTGGCCGTGTGTGAGGCCTGGGTTCCAATCCTGCTTTCCGTTTCCAAAGTGGGCCGCAATCTCTAAATTCATTTCACTGTTTAACAAAGCATTTGTAGCGCTTGTTTCCAGCCGCCACCATTTCCCAGTGGAGGCTCCCCTCCTTAGCCGGGACCCTCATAACAAAGACTTTCAAAATGAGAAAAAAGGGGTCACCAAAAGGAGTCTGGGCGGTCCAGAGGGAGGGCGAGGCGGCCAATTCATTTTAAGGCAAAGCCATGCCCCTGTCGAGGAAACACGGGGTTTTTCCCAACCAAGCCAGATCCAGCCCTCCCATCCCGAGAAAGAACCGAAACCCCAAAAGGCCGCTCGGGCCCAGCCCAGAAAAGGTTGGCCATCCTGCCGGCTGGTCTCCCAATGGGCACAAGCCATTTTCCTGGCTCTGCTCACTTCCCTCTGCATCCGCTCAGCAGTTTCCGGTTCTTGGCCACTGCCAGAAGAGCAAGCAGCCACGCATCTCTTTCTGTCTCCCTACACAGAGCTGTTTTCCTGAGGACTCATTTCTCCTCCCTTCCCTTCCCTCTCCCTGGGGAGGGGGGGAATGGACTTCTCCGACACTCGTAGTCTTGTGAGCACCGGATCGACCAGGAACTGTGCTCAGCCGAGGGCCAAGGAAGGGCTTTCTTTCCTTTTCTGAGAATTCAGATGCGAGGGAGGTTCCCGTATGGCCCCACTTCCTCCTTTCTCCCTGTTTGCGTCGACTTCCCGATCCTGGCAGATACACTTTGCCTCCTTCTCATCCCCCTCCATTCTTCTTCCGAGGTCAGGACATGAGAGCCCCTGAGGTTCCCGGTGACTCCTGATGACAAGGCCTGATGGGGGTGGGGGTTATCTCCCCTTGTTAGAAGGTGAGCACTTTACCCTGCGGGGGTCCCTTATGATTGTTTGCCCGCATTTAGCTTGGGAAAGTCTCTGTGGCCCAGTGTCCGCAACTCCAAGTTCTACCCAGCTCTGGGGTTCGGCTCGGAATGCTTGGAAGTCCTCTCATCGAAACCCCTCTTTCCTCCAGGGTCTTGCTGGGTAAGGGATTCTTGTGTGTAAGCCCTACCTTGTACCTTCTGGCCTATTGCATTCCAATGGGACTGCTCAGTCTTGTGTGATCCTGACTGCTTACTTGGGCCTTGAATTCTTTCTGGGTGGCTGCCTGCAGGACTTCTTCTTTGACCCCGAAGCTGTGGCTGTAACGTTCGCAGGTGTCCTCGCTTTGAGGTTTCTTCCGGGAGATGGCCAGTGGATTCTTGCGATTTCCACTTTGCCCTCCGGTTCTAAGAAATCTTGTCAGTTTTCTTTGATGGTTTCTTCAAAAAGAATGTCCAGGTGTTTGTTGTTATTGTTCGTGGCTTTCAGGTAGTCCAATGATTTGTTTTAAAAAAAAACTCCTGTCTCAGAAATGATCCCAAGCTGCTCCCTAGTGTTTTAAGGGGGAGGACGGTTGCTCTTCCAAACAGGAAGTAGAATTACAAACATGGATCATTCTATGAAAGAGCAGTACATGACCTATTTCAAGCAGCTCCCAATTTTAGGAAGCTTTTTCTTCCTACCATTCCTGGGTACACTGGTCCTTGTGATTAGCTTGCCTGAAATTCGGGGGAAAAATTCATCTCCCTACAACCCCTTGCCCCCAGTCTTTAAAATACATCCAATTTGGATTCCTCCACACTATGTTCAGTGAGGGCTTCTCCCTCACTATGGGAGATCCCAGAGGTGTGACAAAAGGAACCCAACTGGATAGTGAAGGAACTTAAGTGTGGAAGTGAAATTTTTAAGCCTTTTCAGACTCCATTGTTTTATGAAAGTCTCTGTATCTCATTGTATTTTTTTGGTTATCTGCTTTAAGTTCATATATTAATCTGATCAATACTATTCTGTTACACTAAGTCATTTTAATCTTTTGTGTTTTGGCTTTCCTTTACCTTTTAACTATGTTGAGGAAAATATCACAGTATAAGCCCATGAACATCTCTCCCAAACCCTTCTCACTAGATCCATCAAAGATCACATGTTGCCTTAAAAGCCTCTTCGGCCTTTTTGTGCCTTTGTTAAATTGTCACATAGATGATGGATGGACTCTGTAAACCTTGTATGTGACCTTTGGAAAATTTAATGAGCTAAATATCTCAAATTGATTTTAAGCGGTCTTTCAGACATGATTTTTAGGGTTTTTTTGTTGTTTTTTTAAGATAGCTCTGACTAATCATTTGCCTGCCTCTGAGGTATTTATAACAAGAGGTAAAGAGTCCATTTACTAGCTGAAGTGAAGTGCAATAGCACTATGATTATTATTATTTAAACCCTTACCTTATGTCTTGGTGTCAATACTGTGTAATGGCTCCAAGGCAGAAGAATGGTAAGGGCTAGGCCATGGGGGTTAAGTGACTTGCCCAGGGTCACACAGCTGGGAAGTGTCTGAAGCCAGATTTGATTCTAGGATCTCCTGTCTCTAGGCCTGACTCTCAATCCACTGAGCAACCCAGCTGCCCCCACGATAGCACTATCATAATCCTCACCTCTGCATTCGTAAAAATGTAAGGGATGAGACATAACAGTCTCATTCCAGAGGAGCCAGGAAGTTGTTCCTGGGGCAAGTTGTTCCTGGGGCAAGTTGTTCCTGGGGCATGGTATCCCTGGATGATTCCCAAGAGGGAGCATCTTTCATTTGGAACTCTTCAGCTTACTCTACCCTTCTGCCAGAGTGATCTAGATTCTTGATGTTTTTAGACCCAACGTCAACAGGACAGAGGTTTGTGTCTTCTCTAGACTCCTCTGCCACATTTTGTAACGATGGCAGTAACAGATTTAGGGGAAAAAAAATCTTAGCCAAGATTGAAAGATGGCTACGCCTGAAAAACTTGTGACAAGTATCCATTAGCTTATAAGGTTTTTTTTTTTTTTTAACGTCATACAGATGACTAATGTGAATCCCAATGATAGTGGGTTTATTTGCTATTGTTATTAAATGGGCTATTATAACTTTAAGGGTTTTTTGATACTTCTTAAATGTGCATTACCTGTTGTACTACTGTTCTTTATAAAAAAAAAAAAACTTACTTTGTAAAAAAAATCATTTGCACTCATACAGTGGATCATGGCCAAGTTTGAAAAGGAAATTTTTGGGGTGAGAAACCTTTGTATTTTACCTCTCTTTGGCTGGCACAGTGTGTCACTGGTTGTAAGATACATACTTTTGATTAAAAAAAAAACATTATTGTTTTTCCTTGCATGTGCAATATAGTATTTGAGTTTTATTTTTCTCTCTCCTTTTTGTATTTGAAGCACATGTCATCAGTATTGAAAATTTTCTTTTATCTTTTTTTTGATTTTGCAGTAATATAAGTTTAAAATACATTTGTCCTAACATCAATGCATATCCAAAAAGCTTTAGACTATAAAAATGATGCCATTGATTGTTGAAAAATTATGGGACTTTGATCAAGGACACAAGTAACACCCAATGAAATTGCATGTGGGCTGTGGGTGTCTGATTCCAGGCAAAGGGAAGAAAAGAGCCATTATACAGTGCCAAGGAGCACAAGGTCAAAAAGGGCCAAACCAATCGAGGTAGGATTGATGAACCTCTATGCCAAGACAAGAGGACTTGAACTTGTTTGGGGTTCAAGGTTGCAGGTGTTTGACATATATCAGAAGCAGGTCTTCCTCATCCTACATTATAAGAAGCTCCTCACTTTGGCTGCCCTCGTGGCTCCCATAATCTAGTCCCTCTTCTGTCTTTCATAGTGTGGCAAACTTTCTGTAGTCCTGGCTACTGATTGGGTAAGTGCATAATTACATAAATCGCTTTAATTGGGCTCTGATCCAAGGGCCTGTTATAGGTTTATTTTCCTTTACTTAGAATTTTTGCACATAAGACTTTGATATTCTATATTTCATTCAGAAGTTATTTTTTCTCTTTTATTTGGATTTTTGGATGTTTTTGATCTCTCTGCCAATTGATTCATATGCCTCATAACTCAGCCATGCATCCCTGAGGGATCCCTGTGTTTTTCACCATCCTCCTCAGGGGGGAATGTGTTATTATAATACAAAGTTTAAATTCTTTTGAGAGTGATTTAGGGTAAGAACACGCCACCTCTCCGAATCCAGAAAGCGAACTGTTTGGAGAGGCACCATGAAGATGTCTGCACAGACCACACGCTGCCCCAGAAGACCCACCGAACTTGGGATGTGGCCATCTGAACTGTGTGCGGTTGAGTGCATTTGTTTTGTCTGTATAGTCTCATGCCGACGGGGACTGCCCCTAACTGGGCTTTTGTCAATGCGCCTGGCAATCATGGGTTCTGTTCTTTTCCCTTTTATCCCCAAATTATTGTAATTTAAAAGTTGGTTATGTTTATAAGATCCACTGGAGAAACCAGTCTTCCAAGGGTGAATGTGTAACTAGAAATCGGTTCCCCTAAAAACTGCATTTCCCAGGAGCCCACTGACTTCCTGTCATTATGTGGTGCCATCTAGACAGATATAGCGGGGGGGGGTTCCTGGTCTCGCTCCCTTTGCTTCCTGTTGTGACTGTGAAGTGGGCTTTTGAGCAGGTAGATTAGCCATGGGCACATGGTTTGATTTTGCTACCTTTTTATTCCTTTATTTCTAATGATCGTTAATAAACCTCTAAAAATATATTTTTAATTATTGTGCATTCGTTTTGATGTTTACCCAAGAGTGGTACCGGCTAGGTGATTGGAGTTAAGTGACTTGCCTAGGGTCACACAGCTAAGAAGTTTCTAAATCCAGGACTTACTTCCCTTCTCTAGACCTGCGGTTCTCCACTGAGCCGCCTCCCTGTCTCTCGGACAATAATTCTCAATGCTTTTCCGTTCACTTGTTTCCGCTACGAGATGGCCTGTATCTTTGTTTCTTCCGCCTCTGGTTTCGTTTTAGCACCCCTTACGGTTTCACGTGGTCCTCGGCTTCTGCTTGGTCCATTCTAATTTTCACTGAGGGCTTTTGCTTGAGCAGATGTGGTACCTCTCGGGCCAGGCTGCTTAGTGCCTTCCAAACCTTTTCTTCCAAAGCTCTCATTTCATTTATAAAGAGCATTTCAAGGCTTAAAAACGCCTTCATTTCTTCTAGGAATCTGAGGTGAATGCGTGCCCGAGGGGGGCCCTCTCCAGTCCCTGGTGCTAAGCCCCTCCCCGAGTCAGAATGTTCTGTGCTTGGCCGTTCCTAGCCAGACCTGTTGCCACTGTCGGGAACCTAATGCTGATGGCTAACCAAGAGCTACCATTGAAACAGTGCGCATCAGGTAGAGGGCGCTGGCCCAACCACGTTGGAATTCCTCATCTCACTGGATCCTCACAACTTTTATGAGGGGACATGTGGTGATGATCCACATTTTACAGACGGAGAAACTGAGGCAGGACTTGAACTCTAGGCCAAGGGCTCTGGGGCATCCCCAGGCTTCCTCTCTCTGTGTCTCCTTAAGCCAACTTGGGCTTGAAAAATGACCTGATTTTTCTTGGATTTTCCCATCAGAAGCTGGTCTGGTGCTTCTGCTCGCTGGAGCCTAGCACTCTGCCATCTTGGCCCCATCTTCCTCCTAGATCCCTCAGAACAAACAGGAAGCCCTTGGCCCGGGCTTCTTTCCACCTCTCTGCTCCCCCCTTTCTCCTTGCCTCGGCCCCTCCGGCCGGTCCCACGAACCCCGGCGGCCCATGGCCAGTCAGGTGTACCCAGGTGAGGCCCGCCAAACCCCGCGTCCCCGGGCAGCGCCCAGCAGCCGAGTCCACCCCAAACTAGAAGCCCCCAGGGACGGCCAAAGGCCAGAAGCATCCATTTACCGTTCGCTTTCTTCTGGGTGATCTGAGGCCACAAGGCCAAGGTGACGTAGATGACCAAGAACCACACAGTGACCAGGGGGACGAAGTAGTAGAATTGGTACGGCCGGTCCATCACGATGCACAGCACCACGACCAGGAAATTGAGACGAAACAAGACCTGCGGGCGGAGGGTTGGGAGCAGAGCACAGACGCCCCGAGCCGTCAGCTTGGGCCCAGGCCGGAGCTTCCTAGCGCTAAGGGAGCAGGCCAAGGAGCTGGCAATCTGCTCTGCAACACGCCCGCCACGCGGCCACGCGTACCTTGCGCACATTTACAAACTTGTCAATGGGGGGAGGGGGTTCGATGGTCTTCAGCCTCGCCCAAGTCCCCCTGACCCCACTGCGGGTTTTCTTGCCAGACATGCCACAGTGGTTTGCGATTTCCTTCTCCAGCCCATTTCACAGACAAGGAAACTGAGGCAAACAGGGTGAAGAGACTAGCTATCAAGTGTCTGAGGCTGGATTTGAACTCAGGCCTAAGAAATCCGTTCCCTAGCCCTTCACAAATGAAGCCCTCGAGCCCTGGCTCCCACCTTGCTGATGTAGCTCAGTCTCTCCTGTCCCAAGGCTGAGCCAAAAGGGCTCCAGGGAGGGCCACAGCTGGGTAGCCGATACAAACTTTGTACCTCAGACTGGTACGGACCTGCCTGTCTACCTGTCGTTCACGGGCCTTGGTAAAAGGCAGTGTTTCACCCTCTCGGATGAGTGATGAGATCGGCAGGGCTGGAGCTGGGGGGGCTTTGCAGAGACTCTTTCCTGCTAGAAGGGGGTGCCTGGAGCCCGGAGCCCACCAGTGCCTTGTAGTCAGGAGCAGAGCCAGAGCAGCAAGGCAGCCAGCCAGCTAGCTTTCATTCATTCATTCATTCATTCATTCATTCATTCCAGCCAGCTTTTGTTCCTTCCCTCCTTCCTTCCTTCCAGCCAGCTTTCGTTTGTTCATTCATTCATTCCTTCCATCCTTCCTCCCTCCCTCCCTTCCTCCCTCCCTTCCTTCCTTCCTCTCTTCTTCCCTCCATTTTTCCTTCCTTTTTTACTTCCTTCCTCCTTCCTTCCTTCCCTCCTTCCTCCCTTCTTCCATCCTTCCTTCCTTCTTCCCTTCCCTCCTTCCTTCCTTCCCTCCTTTCTTCCTTCTTCCTTCCCTCCTTCCGCTCTTCTTCCCTCCATCCTTCCTTCCTCCCTTCCTTTTTTACTTCCTTCCTCCTTCCTTCCTTCCTCCCTCCCTTCCCTCCTTTCTTCCTTCTTCCTTCCCTCCTTCCTCTCTTCTTCCCTCCCTTCCCTCCTTCCTTCCTTTCTTCCTTCTTCCTTCCCTCCTTCCTCTCTTCTTCCCTCCATCCTTCCTCCCTTCCTTCCTTTTTTACTTCCTTCCTCCTTCCTTCCTTCCTCCCTCCCTTCCCTCCTTCCCTCCTTTCTTCCTTCTTCCTTCCCTCCTTCCTCTCTTCTTCCCTCCCTTCCCTCCTTCCTTCCTTTCTTCCTTCTTCCTTCCCTCCTTCCTCTCTTCTTCCCTCCATCCTTCCTCCCTTCCTTCCTTCTTCCTTCCTTCCTCCCTCCCTTCCCTCCTTCCCTCCTTTCTTCCTTCTTCCTTCCCTCCTTCCTCTCTTCTTCCCTCCCTTCCCTCCTTCCTTCCTTTCTTCCTTCTTCCTTCCCTCCTTCCTCTCTTCTTCCCTCCATCCTTCCTTCCTTCCTTCCTTCCTTCCTTCCTCCCTTCCCTCCTTCCTTCCTTCCCTCCTTTCTTCCTTCTTCCTTCCCTCCTTCCTCTCTTCTTCCCTCCCTTCCCTCCTTCCTTCTTTCCCTCCCTCTCAGACCTGTCTGTCGGCCCTTTTGCTTCCTACCTGACATACTCGGTGGATGCCAAAGTCTCCTTTGATCCAAAAGTACGAGAAGTGCCCGTAACCTGTTTGAAATAGATATGCAGCAACCAGAACTCTAATGTGCATATACACAGGCAAAAACTGTTGGCAAAAAAAAACGCATTAAATTGGGTTGTTAGGGTTGGACAGAAACGCACAGCTGACACGTTCTCATCAGTACCAACAAAGACTGGCCCAAGGACAGCAGCCATCGGCGAGGGGCATGGTGACCCCCATTTCACAGATGAGGAAGAGCGGGCCCAGAAACGGGGGGGCGGAATGAGGGCCTCCACAGGCACTTCCTAGCCTGTCCTTCCTGCCAATGAGGGCGGCAAAGTCAGATCTGGGAGGAGAGAAGAGTGCCTGGAAGGCCCGCGACCAGTCAGCCCAGCAATCCCCCCGCCAGCTTTGGTCCCTTCCTGGTCCACGCCACGGAAGCCGGGGATGTCTGGCAGCCCAAGAAGGGGCGCAGGTCTGTGTGTTGCCCAAGCTCTTGAGGTTCCCTTAAAGCAAGCCTACTAAGTGCAGCCAAGGAGGGCGGCCCAGGCGTCTGACCGCAGTCGGAGCCTTTGCTTCTGGGCGGAAATGCCTTCCGAGACCCAGCAATCTTCTGGCGAAGGCTGCCCAGGAAGGCAGCGTGATGGGGGCGGGAACCACCCACACGAGGCATGACGGCTCTTCTTGTCTCCCTCTAAAGGGGGGACAAAGAAGGCCTGGGAGCGGGCCAAGTCTGCTGCGCCCGGGCCAGCCACTAAGGGGGCCGGGGCCTACCCCGAGTGGGCAGCCTGCCTGGGATGACCTACAGCAGCCGCCTGGGTGGCCCTTGTGCCTCCACGGAGACGGTGGCCGAGGGGGAGGCTTCACAGGGAGAGGCCCTGGCCCGGCGGCGGTAGCTTCCGAGCCAGGCCCACCGTGGCACGCGCTCCGAACACAAGCAGGCCAAGGCGGAGCCCCAGGCCAGAGGAGGGAAGAGAGGTGCTCTGCGGAGCTCCCGCAGTGAGAGGGGCCGCACAAGCCTGGTCACCACTGACAAGGAGGTCCCTGGCAGAGGGAAGGCTTGGGGAGGGCCGGCACTCGAGCCCCTGGAGAGCCCCAGAACAGCGCAGGCAAAGGGGGACAAGACGAGGGCTGGCCACGATCTCTGGGGAAGGGCGCTAGTTCAGGAGCAGAGAGCGAGGCACCACACGCTCGTGGAGTAGACGAGGGCGCCAAGGCCTCTTCAAGAGAATTCGAGGGGGCTCTCTGGGGGCTCACCCAGATGGCCCTCCAGAACCGAGACAGGAAAAAGGCAGGAAGAGGAGCGGCGCCCTGAAGGCCCTCGGTAGCAACACGGAGCAGGAAAAAGCCGGGGCCCTTCCTGGTCCCCAAGGAAGGCGCATTTGCTTGGTGAGGTAGAGTCCAGGAGCCCACGGGGCTTCTTCCTCTTGCTGGGGGAGGGACTTCCTAAATTCACTTCCGGCTCCCTCCCCTCTAGGCGCCCCCATCCCCAGGCTTTCCTGGGAGAGGCAACGAGAGCCCTGTTCGGGCAGTGGGCCCGTCTGCTCCCCCAGGACAGACGAGGTCTGTGGTCCTGCCCTGGCCGAGGAAGAGGGGCCCCGAGAGAGCCGCTGGGACAGACGGGCTGCCTAAAGGAAGCGGCAATCGGGGGACGCAGCGAGGCCAGAGCTCAAGGCGGCCAAGAAAGGAAGAGCCCCAGAGAGGGCCAGAGGGGGAGGGGGCGAGTCACACAGGAGGGGGGGGCGGTGTTGGAGGGCCCCCTCGGGGGCGGGAGCAAACGGGCTCCCTCCAAGGCCAGTCTGTGGCACGCTCGGTTTCCCGGCTCTTCACGGACCCCCACGAACGGCCACAAGATGCTGACCCAACAGGTTAGCCCCATCTTGACGAGGCCCCCGTACGGCCCTCAACAGGTGACTGCCACCGCGGGCAAGTCCCGCGGGCCCCTTCAAGTTTCTGACTCGGTTTCCTCATCTGCGAAATGGGCCGCGGCAGGGCTGCAGTCAGCCGCCCTCAGGGGGCTCAACCTCGCCTCTGACCAAGTCTCGGCCCCCCCCCAGCCTCGACGGTCACCCTCCAGACTCCACTGTGCGTGCAGCCCTCAGGACCGCCCACTCGGCCCCGGGGGGACGGGCCCCTCCCTCGGTCTCCCTCGGGGCTTCGGCCCCTTTCCTGGACTCCCCAGAGGGCTCTGCGGGACGCTTACGCTGCTGGCCCCCGACATGTGGTAGATGAGGATGACCAGCTGCATCCAGCCTTTCCACTCGTCCGTCTGCTCGCGGTTCAGCACCTTGGTCTGTGGGGGGGAGGCCGGGTCAGCGGGCGGGCACAGAAGCCCCCCCCCCCCCCGGCTCAGGCGGGCATGGATGCCCCCCCCCTGGCTCAGGCGGGCACAGAAGGCCCCCCCCCGCTCAGGTAGGCACAAAAGGCACGGCAGGCCCCCCCCCCGCTCAGGGTGGCACAGAAGCCCCCCCCCCCCCCCCGCGCAGCCCCACCTCCTTGGCGGCGTCGTTGTAGAAGAGGCCCAGGACCAGGATGTAGACGATGGGGGTGAAGAAGGCCGAGTGCCGGTAGAACTTGCCCTCCTTCATGAACAGGTCCGCCCGGTCGCACAGGTAGAAGTAGGCCATGATGAGCCCCAGCTTGCAGCACGCCTGCAGGGCCACCTCGGAGGGGGCCGCGGCCGCCGCCCTCTTCTCTCCGGCGCCCTCCACGTCGGCGCCCGGCCGGGCCCGCCGGCGACGCAGCCGCTGCAGCAGCCGCAGGGCCAGGCCCCCCGCCACGGACAGGCCGAAGAAGGCGGCCGCCAGCTTCTGCGTGAGGGTGGGGGCGGGGGGGGCCCGGCAGCAGGAGCCGTCGACGGGCCGCACCACCTTGTTGCAGCACACGTTCATGAGGATCATGGCGCTCTGCCGGGGGGAGCGGGGCGGGCGCCGGTCAGCGGCCGCTCGGGGCCCCCTGCCCCCCGCCAGCGCCCGGAGAGGCGCAGGGGCCCTCTGACCACTGAACCCCCCTCTCAGCCTCAGTTTCTCCATCTGTAAAACGAGGGCTGTGAGGAGGCAGGGCCAAAGGCTGGCTCGCCAAGCGCCCCTCCCCCGCCACGGCTCCCGGGAGCTCCCAAAGGCTCCGCCCCTGGGCCAGTCCGGGGGGGGGGGGAGGGGGCGGCGCACCCCCAGAAGCGGACGGACACACACGCAAGGTCCAGGCCAACCACAGCGCCTGCCCCCGGCTCAGGGAGCCTCGACCGAGGCCCGGCGGGTCCTCACCGTCTCTCGGCTGGACTCCGGGAGGTGGAGGCCGTCCACGGACTCCATGATGGTCTCCTGGGCGATCAGCTGGGAGACCCGGAAGAGCCGGAGCCGGGCCTGGGCGCTGCCGTTGAGGACGCCGACGGCCGCCTCGTTGTAGGCGCGGATCTTCTCGTTGGTGATCATGCGCCTGCTCGCGCTGAGGAGGTCTTCGTAGACGGGGTCTGCGTGCGAGACGGCGCACTCGTAGGGCTCCGGAGCCTTCGCCCCCGGAGGAGTCGGCACCGCGGGGGGACAGGCGGAGGGTCCGGAAGGGGCTCCGGGCCCCGAGGACACAACGGGGCCCCCGAGCCCCCACCAAAGGCCTCCCACTCTCCGGGGCGGGGCAGGGTGGGGCGCTCGGTCGGCCCCCCCCGCCTGGGGGACCCCTGAGCCCCCACATCCCCGCCAAAGGCCTCCCACTCTCCGGGGCGGGGCAAGGCGGGGCGCTCGGTCCCCCCCCCCCCCCCCCCCCGGCTTCACTCCCGTGGGGCGAGAGGCTGAGCGGGGCACCTCGGCCCTTACCTTGCAGGACCCAGTAAACGTCGCTCGTCCGCGCCAGCTTCTCCAGAAACGGGGCCAGCGCAGTGATGTTGGTCCTGTACTGGGCGAGGGCCTCGTCGCTGCCGTTGTGGGCCTTGATGGACCACTAGAAGGGGGAGCCGAGGCGCCGCGTCAGCCCGCCTCGGCCCTGCTTTTCAGCCCCCCCCCTTCACCCCCCCCCCCAGGGCGGCGGCTGCTCACCGTGGCGGCTCCCACGACGACCACGTCGGGCCTTCCAGCAGGCTCCTAAGAGGGAGGAGTCACGTGAGAGGCTGCCAACAGGGGGCGGGGGGGAGCCAGGCCGGCCCGAGCGGGCCCGCCGACGGCCCCAGCACAGTGGGACGGAGGGAGAGCCGCCCACGGCGGGGCCGCAGGGCCTCATCGCAGCTCAAGTACTGACCTCGCTCCACGCTCTGAGGCGCTGCTTCATGGACGCGTTGACTTCGGGGTGCCACAGGAAGTCCTGCAACACAAGCGCTCGGCTCACCCCTGGGCCCATGGACGGCCCCCCACCCCGGGGGTGGCTGGAGCGTGGCGAGCAGGACGGGGGGGACCCAGGGGCTCCCCGCCTCGGGCCGGCCCCGCGCGGAACACTCACCACTTTCACGGAGGCGCCTCGGTCTCGGAACGGAATGTTCTCATGCTGCCAAAGAAAGGGGCACCGTGAACCCAGCAGCTGACCTGCCCCTGCCCGGAGGGGGCGGTCCGGGGCTCGCCAGAGCGGCGAGGAGGACGCGGCCCGAGTCCCCGCATTAAACACGTCGCCTGCCAGAGATCTTAGAACAGGCGCTGCCTGTGGCCCGGCCCGGGCGTCGGCAGCCCCTTTTGTCCCTCTCCCGGGCGTGTTCAAGAGCCTCGATTAGCTTCCACCGAATCCGAGCGGAGAATGAGGAGGCCTGCCGGGGCCCCGTACTGCCGGGGCCGTATCGTCTTTACGTCCAAACGGTGCTCTGAGGGGACGGCTTCATTTCTTCTCTGTTTAAACCCTCACCTTCCACCTCAGAATGAATGCTATGTAAGAGTGGCAAGGGCTAGCCAATGGAGGTTAAGTGCCTTGCCCAGGCTCTCCCAGCGAGGAAGTGACTGAGGCCACATTTGAACCCAGGACCTCCAGGCTCTAGGCCTGGCTTCCCATCCACTGAGCCACCCAGCTGCCCCCTGCATTGTTTGATTTCAAACAGGGCCCAGGAAGGCATTTTCAAGCCTCTTTCCTCCTTTTTTTGTCTTGATAGTCCTAGAAATGCCCTCCTATTCCCTACCCCGAGCAGCTTCTAAAACGGATAATTACGACTGAGAGCCCAAGCTCCATCTTGTCTAGGAAACAAAAAGGAGCTCAGGCTGTGAAAGGAAATTTCTGGTTCTCTTTGTCTGTCCCGAGTTTGCACTCGTGAGAAGGGCATCCTTCCGTCTCTTTGCCTAGTTGGAGTTAACACTGTGGAACAACGATAACCTAAGTACCCCTACTTAGTACCTCACTAGACTGAAGACAGGAATGACTCTCCTTTGTCTACTTTGGAATTAATCAACAGAAGCGGATACACTACAGTAAGGGAAGTCCACCAACTCTTACTCCTAGGAGACTTACCCCCTTTAGAGGGGAGAAGCCAGCAAATTCTTGGAAGAGCTCTACCCTTTTTTCTAACTCGAGCAGCCAGAAACTTTTTGAGAAAGAACTTTTTGAAACGTGTGGTTCCAAAGGTGTGAGTCCTAGGAGGGGAGTTGCTACCTTCAGAGCATGAGGTGGGACAATTTTGGAAACTGTGACTGGACCCTGTGAAGAGGGGCAGGGATAGGAAGGCACTATAAAAGCCAAAACTCCTTGGGCTGGCAGTCTGGTGAAGCTGAGTCTCCTGGAGTGTCTCCTGGAGATAGTCTTCAAGGGAATATCAGTGTGGATCGTGAATTCAACTTAGACTCTGACTCCTGGGCTACTTGGTTAGGTGAGTGACAGGCTGACTCCCTTCCTAGTTTCCTGAGAGACTAGCTTTCACCTTGAAGGAGGTCACATGATTACTCACTACTGGCCCTCATTTTCTCTAACCTATTTCACACTTCTCTATTTTATCATTTCTCCTCTACTTTGATAAATAAACTGCGTCCAACCATTACATTTAACCTTTACAAGGCCAAGAATGTCTGGGGGCAGCTCAGGAACGGCCTAGATTTCCCCATTGGGGCAAATGGGGGAAAAGCAATCTTTACCAGGTCTAACTAGATGTCTTCATCGACATCAGCAAGGCTGCTGGAATCCTATGATCGGGCCTGTGATTTTCCCCTTTGTCATGAGGGGTTCTGGGAGGGACTGGAAAACAAGTGCCCGTCTCCTCATTAGATGGGCCACCATTAGAGATACCTTGGAGAGGGCTGACCACAACTTCCAGAACTACATTTAATGGCTCAAGTTGCTGAATGAATTTGTCTTTGATCACCAAGACGGATTACTGACCATTAATTTATTGATTATTGCTAGCCTAGTCAATAAATTGAATGTTCTTATCTGGACCCCGATCTCTCAGGATTTTTAATTGCCACAGTTTGCATGTTGTCTCCCTCATCAGACTGTGAGCACTTGATGGGCGGGGACTGTCTTTTGGCTCTGACTGAATCCCCCACACTTAGCCCAGTGCCTGTCCCATAGTATTTGTTCAGCCTTTCAGTCATACCCGATTCTGTGGGACCCCGTGCACCGTACTGCCCATGGGGATTTCTGGGCAGAGATACTGCAGCAGTTGGGCATTTCCTTCTCCGGTGGATTAAGGCAAACAGGTTAAATGATTTGCCCAGGGTTACAAAGCTGGTGAGGGTCAGAGTTGAACTCAGGGCTTTCAGACTGCAAGCCCAGCACTCTATCCAGAGTCCCCCTCCTCCTAACCCCCCCCCCCCCCGCCCCAGTTGCCTGGCACACAGTGGGTCCTTATTAATAAGTGTTTATTGACTGAATGATTGCCTCTTTGGGTTTGGCACATTCAACTTCCCTAAGAACAAAAACTGATCATCTTCCACCAGGGAGGTGAGAGGGCACGGTCATTGTTCTAAAGACACGGAATAGGACATTCTTACCTTATTTCCTTCTTCTCTGAATTGAGGGTTAATTATTTTTACGAAAGAATAAAATAACTGACGAATTCTGGAGTCTCCAATGAAGGCGATATGTTTATCTATGAGGCAGTTCTTTGCTTCACTGAAAAAAAACCAGGTCAACGATCATTTTTGGAATGTTTCCTTGCTCTCAACCCACCCCAACACTGGCTGGCTTGGAAGCTCGGCCCTTCCCCCTTGGAGCCAGCCTTGGAGCGGACAGACGCCCCGTTGGCTCAGTGGGCACTAGCGAGCCACGTTTCCACGAAACAAGCGTTTCTCTACACGAGGCAAAATTCTTAAAGCTCCATTCTGGAGAACCTCAGCAACTACACAATTAGAGCTGACTGTGGGCACCACTCTGGGTCGGCCTCCAAACACAGGATGTAGGACGCGATTCCTTCATCGCCTTTGCCCTGGAGACACACCGTAGGACTCCCAGGACCAAGCTTAGGACGTGGCCAGAGGGCCAGGGTGCTGGCGCCACCTCCGATCCCCAGATTCCTGTGAAATATCAGCCTTTCCTCCAGGACAGGATGGGGCCACAAGCAGCCACGATTTGAATCCAGGGCCACGTCTTTCCTGTTCCTCATCCTCCTGGGGAGCAACTCCTTCCCCATCTCTACCCTCTACCTTGGGGGAATGAAAGCGAATTGAACGCTGGAAAAGAAGACTTTTACCTGACTTTATACTTGTGCATCATACAGCTGTGAGGCTGCCAAACCTTCTCTCCAAGAAATCGGCCGCTCGAAAGCAGGTACTCGCAGGAATCATGGCCTGCGTTCATTAGAGGGGAAACAAGGAGGGGGTGTGATTGAGCTGCTCTTACGGAGGGCTGCTGCCCCTGTGCCACCCCTCAACTCCATCTAAAAACTTCCGTCCTGGACACAGAAAATAGGAAATGAAATGATCCGAACTCCCCAAGAGCTGCACAACAGGCATCCGGACGGGAAATTACAGGGAATTTCAGGAGAAAATCCAGGAAGACAACTGGACAGACGAGTTCCGGACTTCCACCTGGAGGTGAGGGTGAAGAGGGCCAAACCCCCAGGGCAGAGGGGTCCGCTTGGACAAAGGTGCGCCAGGGCTGGCCCGCTGAGTCTGGGGAACACTGGCTGCACCACAGAGCAGGAAGGGGCCAAACAGAGGAAATGAGGGAAATGGGAGGCAAGCCAGAGAGGCCAGGAGATCTAGTGACCTGTTCACAGAATCAGGGCCAGCACAGTGGCCAGAGTGCTGGGCCTCACGTCAAAGCCTGCCGTTAGACACCCGCTGGGTGACCCTGGGCGAGTCGCTTCATCTCTGCCCGCCTCAGTTTCCTCAATAGGGATCAGTAAAAAGAGGACAAGAGGAGCCAATGACCTGTCATGTGGTAGGGGATGTAGTGCTACGTAAATGCTAGCTGTTATTTTTATTGCCATTTAAATAATATGTCAATAAATTAAAAACCAGACGTACAAGTCAATGATGCTGAAGCCTTCTCAACATGTATTTTTAAACTCGCACCCGTAAGGGCCCCGCTCCTGGGCGGCTCAAGGGTTCGCTTTTTATCACGCAGAGGCATGCCGTGGTCCAAGCTGGGCCGCAGGAAGGGCCACGGCTCCTCTGGCAGCCGGGAGGAGGGTAGCTTCGTACTGTGGCAGCCCTGAGGGTGGATGCCTTGTACAGACACTGAGAAAAGGGAAATCAGAACTCTGGTTTCTTCGGTGAGGGAACCCCCTCTCCCCAGTCCCCAAGCCAGCAGGGGGCAGAGAAGGCCACGGACCCTTCCACTGAGCAGCGATTTCCTCGTGCCCTCTGGCCTATCGCAAAGGAGAGGATTCCTTCTGCTTCGTTCGGACTCTTCGGCCAAGGATCTCCCATCGAGGGTCTGTCTTCCCAGGCAGTCTGATTCTTCTTGCCCTCTAACACCGTCGCTGTCTAAGCCCAAAGGAGGCCCATCTTGGATCTTTTCTTGATTTTGTGGCTGCCACTGCCAAAGAACCAAAGCCCGGTGGCCGGGTGCCATCTTCAGTCAAAGTGAGTCAGGGTCCCTCTGTGGGGGTGGCCTGTCCTCCAGACACCATGCAGGCTGGGTGAGGCCTGGGAAAGCAGAGCTCCAACAGCCACTGTGGAAGAACGCACCCCAGGAAGAAGGAATGGCCTTTGTCTCGGCCGCGACCTGCAGCGTTCCTCCACTAGTCTACGTATGGGACGGCCAATGGCGGAATGGGCCAGAACGGAACCGGAGGGCTTGGAGCAGCTGTCAAACAAGCGCTGCATGGCTCAAGTCTCAGGCCAAGGTCCGACGACGTCTTCCGGTCGTGCAACAGCCCCATGTGGTGCCACTATCTTAGGGATTCACGGCACCCCCCAGGCCAACACAGTCTTTTCCATAACAGAGAACATTTGCGTTGCATAAAGGCTTGTGAACCTTAAAAATCCCCAGACCCGACCTCATAAGGTTGGGTTAAGACCCCATTTGGGCAGTGAAGGTACTTGACCAGGAATGCGAGACCTCGGCTCCACCCCTACTTAAGCATACTTTAGGGGAAGATAAAGTTACAAACTCTTTTCTGAACAATGAAAGATACTTAAACCCATACTTATAGTAGAACAAAAGTTCTTAAGCTGTGCCTATTTTTAGATCTAATACAAAAGGGTGCTCAGTACCTATGAAGGTCAGGCAACTTGTGAACTTACAAGGAGCAAAGAGGTGAGAACTTAGAGGTTTTCTGGTGTGAACTTAATCAAAAGTTCAAGCCTTCTTAGGTGTGAACTAAGAATGGGCTGTCCTTTGGAAAACGTCTACTGGGATTGGTAGATGGGAGAACTTAGGGGAGGTGACATAGGAGAAAATTCCCTTTATAAGGAGAGGAGAAACTGACTCTCGAGATAGTCTCAGAGAAGTCTCTCACTGGAGCTCCCTCTGAGGAGACTCTGTCCCTCTGGGGTCTCTCTCTCTCGGGAAAGTCAGCTAGGAAAGCTGAATTGGAGGAAGCTGAACTGGTGTCTCTCTGAACACTAGAATCCTTGCTTGGACAAATCTTGTGGTGAGTGGATAAAAGACTGACGGATCTCTCTCTTAGGGCTTGGGCCTGGGTTGGCCAGGTCTGGCCTGGGCCGGCCTATCTTTTTCTCACTATTTCCTTTTTTCTCTCTCTCTCCCCCTTTCATTAATTTCTCATTTGTATGAATTAAAATCTCTATAAAACCCAGCTGACTTGGGTATATTTCATATTTGGGAATTTTCCCCTGGCGACCACCTTATATTTGATTTAAAACAAGACACTGTCTTAAACCCATATTTTCTGCGGTCACAATTTAAGCCAACCACTCTTTTATCTGCCAGTTTATAACTCCCACTATTTTAATCATTACAGGCTTTACTTCCTTACCATACTCTCGCTTCTTCTCTAGCTTTAGCACAATCTTGAGGGTTTCTTGGTTTTCTTTCCCCCCAAAGGAAAGTCTCAAGCTCCCCCCCCCCCAGGAAATTCCTAAACCAAAACTATGCAGCACTTTACAAGTAGAAGAAGCTCTGATGTGAAGACCTTCCACTGGAGAGGAAGGTCTTGCAAGATTTGGCTGGCTCTGCCCAAGTGCGAAGAAAGCCAGGCTTGCTCACAGGGAAGTTATTTGTATCACAGCTACGTTAACCATCCTCGGCTAGTTCATCTACACACAAGCCTGAAAGCTGCCTACCAGAGGGCTGGGGAGCAGGGGCTCTGCCAGGAGCCCTGGAAAGTTCGCTGTGGCTGCAGCCACCACAAAATCAACAGAGGCCTGAAGTACCTGGTCCAATCATGGATGCGGTCAGAAGTCACCGCGCAGTTTTCCACCCTTAAAGGGTAGCTCTGGATGAGAATGAGCGAGGAAAGGCCATGACCAAATCAAGCTGACAGCAATGACTCTTAAGACCTTCATTTTGGGCCTGCAGAGGGTCAGAGGCAGCCGCTTGACAGGTGGCACAGTGGCTAGAGCCCCAAGCCTGAAGTCAGGAAGACTCATCTTTGTCAGTCCAGATCTGGCCCCAGACACTTAATAGACGTGCCCCTAGGCAAGTCACTTCACCATGCTGGCCTCAGTTTCCTCCTCTGCAAAATGAATAGGAGAAGGAAATAGCAAACAACTCCAACACCTTTGCCAAGAAAGCCCCAAATGGGATCACGAAGAGTCAGAAAATAATGGAAATGGTTGAACAACACCTAAAGCCAAGCTAGTGACAACTAGAGGCAGACCAGTCATTCTTCATCTTGCTCACTGCAAGAAATTAATTAAGTCCGATGATAATCACATCCTGGGCAAATGATCTCTGGTCATGATGATGATGATGGCTAGCATTTACAGAGTGTATTTTCGAAGAAGATTTGCGAAGCACCTCACACATGCTCTCACTGGATCCCTAGGAGGGGAGGGGCTATCATCACCCCATTTTACAGTTGAGGAGACTGAGGCAAACAGCAGGTAAGTCACTTGTCTAGGGTCACCCCACTAGTGTCTTAGGCATGGTTTTACTTTATTTTTTTAAATTTGAAAAACCCGGTTGACCTACAATCAATGCTGTGTATTGGTTCCAAGGCAGAAGAGTGGTCAGGGCTAGGCCATGGGGGTCACCCAGCTAGGAAGTGTCTGAGGCCAGATGGGAACCCAGGACCTCCCGTCTCTGGGCCTGGCTCTCCATCCACTGAGCCACCCAGCTGCCCTCTCAGGTAAGCTTTCACCTCCACATCAACTAAGAAAAGAAACCACCGAATTTTACTAACTTCCGGTCACTGTGAGGCTCTCTAAGGGTAACCATTCAAACTAACAAGCCAGAAACGAAAGACAATGGACAGGGGGTTCCTGAAGGGAGGATTTCGAGGGCAGCTGGGGACGGCCCCGCAGGAGAAGGGACTGCTGCGCCCCAAAGGAAGGAGGGAGTCAGACTGACTGAAGGCAACAGGGAATGCCCAGAGCTTCTTGAGCAGGGGACGGGCATGGCCGGAGCCATCACTCCGAGAGGAAGAGGCTAGAGTCGGGGAGAGCCCCTGGAGCCGGCAGAACTCGCCATGTTGCATACGGGGAGGGAGAGGGAGGGAAGAAGAGCTGAAGCTGCCTCCTGAGGGGCTGGGAAGAGGCGGGAGGGAGCAGAGGCTGGGGCAGGCAAGGCGCCCTTGAGAACCATGAGCGGCCACAGCGGTTCCATCTGCGGGCGGCGGGGAAAAGAAGAGGGCTCAGGCTGGGCCCAGCGACAAGAGGAAAGGGGGATGCCCGAGGCCCAGAGCCCAAGGGCACTCGTTTTCCCTCTGCGGAATGACAAGGCCCCGAAAGCCTGGAGAGAAGTCTAGGAGAATGAAGACTGGGAAAAGGTCACTGGGCCTGGCCACTAGGAGCCCGCTGGTCCCTCTGGAGGAAAGCCCGGGGACCAAGGAGAGCAGGAGAGCTGACAGCCAGGAGGCCCACGGCCAAGACAGCAGCTCGAACAGCAGGAAGGTGGCATACGCCAAATCCGCAGCTGTAATACTAGGAAAAAGCCACAAGGGGACGCCGGGCCTGGAGCCGACAGCCTGAGGGGAGGTGTAAGGTGGGCCCCGTGCACGCGCTTCTGCGCACGCGCGCTGCGGCTAGAGGCAAGCGCTCGCACTTTTGCGCACGCGTAATAGTCCAGGGGAGAGGTAGAGGATGGGGTAGGAGCGGTTTCTCGCGCGGCCGCGCACGCGCGCTGGTGGGGCCCAGCCCGCCTGGCCCGTCCGGCCCGCCTCCGCCCACTCGCCCAGCGGCCCCGCTCACCCGGGTAGTGGCGCAGCGCCGCGTGGCCGGCGGCCAGCAGCAGCACGGCGGCCAGCGCGAGCCCCTTGGCGCTGCTCACGCTGAAGTACTGGTTAATCTCGCGCCGCCCGCGCGTGTACGCCAGCGCCGCCATCTTGGATCCTCCATGACAACAGCGCGCGGCGGCGGCGGGAACGCGAGCCGGGCCCGTGGGCAGGAGTGGCTCCTGGGCCCGGCCTTCAGCGGCTGGGCTGTCGCTCGGTGGCCGCCGCCAGGGCTGCAGCGCGGCCAGCAGCAGCCGTCGCCACACCGGGATCTCCGCCTCCGCCGCGGCCTCCCCCGCGCGCCGCCGCGGTTCTGCCGTGCCCGCGCCCCCTTCCGCGCCTGCGCCCTCGCCCTCGCCCGTGTCCCCTGGCTCGCTCCGCGGCCTGCCTTGCGCCTGCGCAGAGGCAGAGTTTGCGCCCCCTTGTGCCTCTACTGCCTCCTGCTGTTGCGTCGGCGACCCGACTTCGTCGGGGGGCGGGACCGGAACCTGGAGCAGCATGGACGGGCCCTGGGGTGGGCCCAAGGAGTGGGGGCGGGTCTGAACTGGCCGTTCTGGGGTCTAGGCGGTGGGCCCGGATCTGGGTCCGAGTAGTTGTCCGGCGAGGTGTCCGGGAGCACTATGCCAGGGACTTCCGGGACCGAGAGGGCAGCTATCTGGTTGTCGGAGCTCAAGGAGCCGGGCAGGTGTCCGGGAGCACTAAGTCAGGGGCGTCCAGGCTGCTGGAGCAACTGTCCAAGGCCAAAGCATCGGGGGCAGCCGTCCAGGGATCCGAGGCCAGGGCGGTGGGGCAGCCTGGCTGCACAGCTCTGTGGCCACTGCGGTTCCCAACCGGAACTTGGGACTAAAGTCCACCTACCTTTCTGGGGCACATCCCCAGCTAGCCCCGCCCACTGGGGGGTGAGCCCGTGGCCCCCAGGGGCCACACCTTGGTCCTCCTGCCAGCTTCCTTCCTCCTCAGTACTTTCTGAGGCTCCTTGGCTGGCAGGCAGCAGCAGCGGAGCTGGCCAAACTGGCTCTGCTTGGCTCCAGGCCCCAGCCTTGCATGGGGCAAGGGCCCCTTGGGGAGTGGGTTACTGAAGGGAGCCTGAAGGAGCCTGGGTAGGACGAGCGTCCTGAGCACCGCTTCTTATGTCCAGCAGGCTCCATCTGCCCTTGGCATGCCCGGACCCTGTCCAGCTCCGTGTCTCACTGCCTGGTCCTCCTGAGCCCCCATCCCTTCCCCGGCCAGCAGCTCCAGTGGGGCTCAGTGTGTCCGATAGGCCTTGGAAGCCTGCCTCCGTCATGCCACCTCGCTCCTAGGATTACTGAGTGTAGCTCCCTAGGAATGTGGAAAAGGCCTGAAAGGAGAGCTCAGCCTTCCAAGAGCTGAATTCTGACTGGCAGGCAGACAGGTGAGCTCTTGCCTGCCCTGAGCCTCGGTTTCCTCACCCAGGTGGCCACCCTTCCACCCCTAAATTTGGAGCCTAGGAAGCAGATTTCCCCCAACCAGGATCTTACTGCGCTTTACAGGATTTTGGAGCCCGGCCTGTGCTGTTGTCTCCTCTCTGGGGTTAGTTTGTTCCTCAGAGATTTGTCTTTTGAGTCCCAAGTGCAGAGATGCCATGATTGCTTAGGAATTGACTGACTCCAGAATCACAAATGTTCCAGCTGGCTGGGCTGCCCTCAGTGAAGGACCATTTATTCTAACCCTGGATTTTAGGACAAGGAAGCCCAACTCAGAAGGACTTCACTGAACTGCCCCACTCTCCCTCCTGTCTTCAGGCTTTTATTTTATTTTTCATTTTCATTTGTTTCAAGTTTCAAATAATTTTTATTTTAAGATGTTTCCCATGTTTCCATGATTCATTTTCTCCCTCTTCCCTCCCCGCTCCCAGAAATGACAAGCCATTGCCCTGGTTGTACAAGTGTTGTCACTTGATGCCTCTTGCCGTACTATTCATTTTTGCTATAGAGCGATCTTTTAAAGCCAAATCCCCAAATCGCATCCCCATATATTCATGTGATAAGTGATGTCATATGTTTTTCCTCTGCATTTCTACTCCCAGAGGTCTTTCAGGAGTGTCCCTTGTTGCATTGCTGCTAGTAACAAAGTCAGTTACATTCGATTGTGCCACAATGTATCCATCTCTATGTACAATGTTCTCCTGGTTCTGCTTCTCTCACTCTGCATCAGTTCCTGGAGGTCATCCCAGTTCACATGGAATCCCTCCAGTTCATCATTCCTTTGAGCACAGTAGTATTCCATCCCCATCAGATACCACAGTGTGTTCAGCCATTCCCCAATGGAAGGGCAGCCCCTCATTTTCCAATTTTTTGCCACCACAAAGAGCGCAGTTATGAATGCTCTTGTACAAGTCTTTTTCCTTCTGATCTCTTTGGGGCACAAACCCAGCAGTGCTATGGCTGGATCAAAGGACTGACAGTCTTTTAGAGCCCTTTGGGCATCGTTCCAAATTGCCTTCCAGAATGGTTGGATCCATTCACAACGCTACCAGCAATGCATTAATGTCCTGACTTTGCCACATCCCCTCCAGCATTCATTACTTTCCTCTGCTCTCATGTTGAACAATCTGCTAGGCGTGAGGTGGTACCTCAGAGTTATTTTGATTGGCAATTCTCTGATTATAAGAGATTTAGAACACTTTTTCATGTGCTTATTAATGGTTTTGACTTCTTTATCTGAAAACTGCCTGTTCATGTCCCTTGACAATATGTCAATTAGGGAATGGCTTGATTTTTCATACAATTGGCTTAACTCCTTATAAAATTGAGAAATTAGACCTTTGTCAGAGGTTTTTGTTATAGAGATTTTCCCCCCAGTTTGTTGCTTCCCTCCTAATTTTGGTTGCATTGGTTTTGTTTGTACAGAAACTTTTAAATTTAATATTATAAATTATTCATTTCACATTTTGTGATGTTCTCTATGTCCTGCTTGGTCTTAAATTCCTTCCTTTCCCATAGATCTGACAGGTATACTATTCTATGTTCACCTAACTCTTTATATTTAAGTCATTCACCCACTCAGAGTTAACCTTGGTGTAGGGTGTGAGATATTGATCTAAACCTAATCTCTCCCATCCTGTTTTCCAGTTCTCCCATCAGTTTTTGTCAAATCGTGGGTTCTTGTCCCCAAAGTGGGGCTCTTTGGGTTTATCAAACACTGTCTACTATCTTGCTACTGCCATTTACCCCAAGTCTGGTCCATTGATCCACCCTTCTATCTCTAATCCAGCGCCATATTGTTTTGACGCTGAAGGGAACAGAGAACAGGAACCTGTTAGAACATCCTTTGCCGAAGGGCAGTGATAGGTTGACAGTGCTTCAGCTTCAGGAAGAACTTATGACTGATGCTTTTGCCAGTTTCTTCTAGAATATTAACGAGAGAGCGATTCTGAGAAGTCTCCGAGGCACCAGAAGAACTCTAGATAGGATCACTCCACCCACTTCCCGCTGCTGTTCTTGTCTCCAAAGGGCCCCCAGCAACAGACCTCACCCCAGACTTCCCTGCTTCCTCATCTCTCAACCCTGACCTCATCCTTCTTTCTCTTTCTCTGATAAAGATTGGGACTTAGCCAAGGGAGCCCCTCCACATGTGCCCTACATCTCCCCCCTCCAGTTCCCTTCCCAGTCACCCCCTCTCTCTTACCCTTCATTCTCCTCCTCAGTGGAGATGGGCTCTCCTCCAGCTCACCACAGACTCTCCCCCTTCCTGTCCTCCATCCCCGATTCCCAGAGCACTTAGACCCACGTGGTCTCCCTGAGAGGATGGAAGCTCTCTGCAGGTAAGGCCGGGTTCATTCTTGTCCCTGTGCGCCCCACGCTCAGGCCGGCAGACGCTCCTGGATTGCAGGACAATAGTCAGAGTTTGCACAAGTCCAGGTGGTTGCTGAGTGAGCTCCCCCCTTCCGGGGCTCTGGGGGCCAGTTTTTATTACTGATTGGCTTTCACGGGCTTTCACTCCAAGGCTCCCAAAGACTGTAATAACGGGCTTTCATTTGATTCTCCCAACAACCCTATTAGCTCCTATTAGCCCCATTTTACAGAGGAGCAGACTGAGGCACAAAGCGGATGGGTGACTGGTTCTCTTCCAGACTCCAAGGCCAGATTCTACCCAGGGTGCCGCTGGATCATTTTATGGATTTGGGGTGTTGGCTGACCCTGACACATAGTTTCCGTGTTGCTTGGTTTTACTTTATTATAAAAGTAGTTTATGGGGATGGCACATATCAAAGTGTGGCAGTAAAAAAGGTTTTCAGTGAGTCCACCTTATACCATGGAAGGCACATGGTTCAAATGCCACCCCTGTCATCTGGATGGCCTTGCTGGGGCGACGGGACCCTCCTCTGTTAAAGGAGGATGGGATAGAGATGGGGGCTTCACTCGGAGAGGTTTCAGGGGCCCCCGAACGTGGATTTCCTGCGGCTCCTTGAAGGACTCCCAAAAGGGACTGGGCCAGTCTGGGGAGGAGGGGGATGGAGGGGTCCAGCCAAAAGGTGAAGAGCCCCCTCCTTTTAGAGCCGTCACTGCGAGCAAGGCTGCGAAAACTCGGAAAACGCTTGCTCTTCCTTCATTAAGGCCCATCCATTGCCCCAGTGGCATTGTGGGGCTTCCCGCAGGGGGCCGTTCCGTAGTGCCGAATTCAAGCTTCCCCAGCAGCACCCGAATGAGGGGACCTTGGGGAGCATATGGCAGGCGGGCAAAGAAGCAAATGGCCAGCTTGCTCTCCAGGAGACTTTGTCCTTAAGCTCCTGCCCACTGATTGCCCTGGCTCGGGGTGCGAGGAGGGGCCAGGCAGCTCTACAGCTGTTTACCAAGGGAAGCAGGTCCTGCGTCTTTATGACTCCCGCAGACTTGGTCGTCGTCCCGTCTGCCCGCTTTGTCCTCAGGACACGAGGGGCGAGCTTTTGGGGACAGGAAGCCAGGTGGAGGAAAGAGGTGGAGATGCTCCCCCCGACCCCCGGCCTGGAAGGAGAGGAGAGGGCCCCCCTCTAGCTAATGGGGAAGACAGGGCGAGTTTAGGATGCTGCTGGGCTAGCCAGAAAGCAGCCAGAAGCTCCATTATGGCTTGGAGGAGGGAGATCGTCCCTGTCATCAGACTTGGAGACTTGGAGAGGGAGTGGTGGTGGGTGCTTGCAGGGGAGGCGGGGTGCCCAATTGTGGAGGGCCTTGAATGCCAGGATATGGAGTTTGAGCTTTATTTGATGGCTTTCAGTCATCAAATGTTGTGTCCAAATCATTTGGATTAGGGTAGGACTGGAATGGCAGCTCCGTGGCTCGGCGGATACAGCTCTGGGCCAGTCAGGAAGACAAGTTCAAATCCAGCCTCAGACACGCACAAGCCGGGTGACCCTGGGCAAGTCGCTCCCCCCCTATTTGCCTTAATTCACTGATCCCCTTGTGCTCCTACAGGAGTTTTGTGTGTTAGGTTGTGCTGTGGGCTGGCCGGTCTCAGGCCGTGGAATGCAGAGGGTTGTGGCAGTGATGGCACGGTCTGTCATAAGCTCAGACTTCCTGTCTTCAGCTACACCTCCGAGTCCTTCCCCCTTTTCTCAGGTCTTGGGAAGGCCCAGAAAGACTAATGTAACAGGGGCCTGTATTGGGCAGAACCTTTGCTATCTTCTACTTAATTTTCTAGATTAGGAAACCCACAGGACAGTGATTTACCCAAAGTCTCCAGAAAATGGCCACCCGGGAGCCTTGCAGTCAGCCCGGGGCCAAGCGCTCCCTTCTCGTTCCTGCAGCCCAGGGCCTCCTCCAGCTCTCTTCCATCTGACCCACGGCCTCCTGCCACCTCCCTGCTGGACGGCCTCTCCGAGGCCACACCTGCTTCTGCTTGTCCAGTCACATCACGGCTTCTTTGCATCCTCTGCGATTCTGACTGCCCTCATCCCTCAGTGAAAACTGGGCCAGCCCAGAACTCCGAGCCTTCGCCTACTGATGGACCAAGCCTTGTCCCCTGTCCCAAGGGATGTTCCCTTCCCTTCAGCCCCCGGGCCCCCGATGTCCCACTCCCAATCAGTGCCATCCGGAAAGCCCGCTCCACTGTGAACAAGCTGCCTTTCACCTTAGCCCTCTTCCCTTTCCCCTCCTTCTGTCTGCTGGCCTCCATCGAGACTCCCCCCCCCCCCCCCCCCCGGGACCCAGCTTCCCCGGCCACCATTTCCAGGCCTGTTCACTGACACGTTCCACCTCCCACAGGGATGTCAGAATTTGGGTCACCCTGAGTTCCTCTAGAAATGCTGGCCGTGGCCTCCCTCCCCACCCCACCTGCACCCCCGCTGCTGGGGAGCTGGAATAGTCCTCACTCCCCACTTCCATTTCCAGTCCCTTACTCTACCACCTCCCCTCAGGGAGCTGGCCTCCCAGCAGGCCCACCAGATCCAGTTTTATCATCTCCTCGGGATCCTGGGAGCTCTTCCTGTCCGTGAGCCTCTGAATGCTTTCCTTCCTTCCTTCCTTCCTTCCTTCCTTCCTTCCTTCCTTCCTTCCTTCCTTCCTTCCTTCCTTCCTTCCTTCCTTCCTTCCTTCCTTCCTCCCTCCCTCCCTCCCTCCCTCCCTCCCTCCCTCTCTCCCTCCCTCCCTCCTTTCCTTCCTTCATTCCCTCCCTCCCTCCTCCCTCCCTCCTTTCCTTCCTTCCTTTCTCCATGAGCTCAGTGCCCAGTGCCTGGCCCCCGGGCCCCTTCTCCCCCAGCTGCTGCTGTCCTACTGGGAGACTTCCACTCACTTCAGTTTTCTAACCCTTCTCAGCTTTCAGATTGTCCCTTTCCCTTCTTGCCCTTCCTCCTTCCTCCTCCACCCCACTCAGCTCCCAGGAGACGAGCCCATCAGCCATCTTCTCAAGCTGTGCCCTTCTTTGGTCTGGGCCCAGTCATTGCTCACTTCCTCCCCTGCCCCTAAATTCTGCCTTTGGTCTTCAGCTTTGCTGGGGCCTCTCTCAAATCCCTCCGTTCCTCCCCGGCTACCGCCAATGCCTGCACTCTTCTCCCTTCCCCATCCAGACCCCTTGGCAGGCTACTTCAGCGCCACGCTTTCCTCTGAATTCGAGCCTTCCTCTCATCTCCACAGGGCCCTCACTGCAGCAAGGCACTGCCTTTTTCTCCCCAGTTGGTTCACTGCTCCACTCACCATGACCAGGATCTTTGAAACATTTTCATCCAGCCAGGTGGCACAGAGTGCTGGTCCTCGAGTCCAAAAGACCCAAGTTCAAATGTAGCCTTAGACATTGACTGGCTGTGGGAATCTGGGCAAGTCACAATGTCTCTCTGCCTCAGTTTCCTTATTTGTAAAATGGGAGTAGTAACAGCGCCTATTTTGCTGAGGGTTAAATGGAGCAGGTACTGTGTAAATACTTATTTCCTTTCCCTTCCCTCAGCCTTCTGGAAGGCTCCCCTCACCCTCTCGGCAGAGAGCCTTGCCTCTTATGGCGCTGGGAGAAACTGAGGCAGTTTGCCAAGAGCTCCCTCTGTCCTCCTATGCCTTTTTGGCTGCTGCCCCTCATGAACGTCCGGCCCTCCTCCTTGTCCAGGCCACCCCTGTCCTCTCAGAAGGGCCCCCTCCCTGCTCATCTTCTCGGCAGATTCCTTCTTCGGCTCTCCCCACGGTCTCACTCTCCTTCAGCCTCTTCCCTCCTCCTGCTTCCCTGCCACGCACAAGCAGGCCCCTTTCTCCGGGGTCCTTCCAAACCCCTCCCCGAACCTGGCTGCATCGGGTGTTGCTATTCCCCCCACAGCCTTCTCTGGCTGAGCGCAGGCCTCTCTCCTGGCCATCAGCCAGCTCTGCCTCCCTTTGACTCTGGGCTCAGAGCCCCCCTACAGAAGGGGCCTCTCCTGGCTCGGAGATCCCTTCCAGTCCCTCACCTATGGATGGAGCCCCCAGCTCCACCCAGAAGCCTAGTTCTCCTCCAGCGATGGAGGTCAGGAAGTGGAGGCAGCACTCACGGAGGCTAGACGAGGGCCCGACCCCAGAGAGGCTTGGGCCTCCTTGCGGCGGGCCAAGAAGCTCCTCTCTGCTCTTTGGAGCGCCAAAGCTGTGCCTCTCCGGGCTGGCCCTCAGAGGCAGGCAGGAGCAGGCCCTGATGCTTTCTGTAGGCCTTGATGCCTGGGCCTGGGCGTGGCCTTTTCGGGGCCTCCGTTTCTCTGCTGCTTCCTTATGTAAGGCTGCCTTTGGCTGAGCCCTGAAGGCTCTGAGGGGTCCTGAGCCCTTGCTGCCCTTGGAGTGAGCCCGGGGCACTTTGGACAGCATTTGAGGGCTGGCCAGAACTCGGCCTTTCTGGGCACTCCCAAGTTTCTGTCACTCGGTGCCATCTTGGACAAATCATTTCTGCCCGCATATGCGCTCCAGTGGCCAGCGCCTCACCGGGGAGGCCCGGTGCCGCTGCGGGTGCTGCCCGGGGGTCTAAGAGCGCTTGCTGTGGCAGCGCCAAAGGGCCGGAGCTCCTGCTCATGTGCGGTGGTGGAGGAAGTGGGCCACACGGCTGGCAGCCTTTGCTAGTAAGGACCTTGGAGCTCCCCTCTCCCTCCCCTCCTTTGGAATCTTCCCCGTTCCAGGCGGTGGGGAGCAGACGCTCCTTGGGCACACCAGGGATGGCTCGGCTGCCTCCTCGCCTAAGGAGGCTCCCTTTCCCCGGCTCGGTGAGTCTCTGACCACAAAATGGGGAGGGGCGGCGTGAGTGGTGCTCCACGTGCCCTTGCCAAGCCCTCAGACGTTCCCACGTGTCTGATTCTGCAAGTGGCCCCTATTGGTCTCCAAGCTCGTGGGGGTGCCCGAGATGGAAAAGGGGCCTTATCAAGGGAACCAGGGCTAGAGGGGGTTTCCAGGCCCCAGCTTGCATTCACCCTGACTTAATGGAGCCGGGTAACCTGGCCCAGGGAATGGGCCCGGGTCTCCTCTGGAGCCTGAGGAGGAGAGGAGTTTCTGTAGATACAAGTTAGCCTGGGCCACCTCCACTGGCCTGGAGTTGGTGCCAATGACTACAGTGGTCTGCTCTGGTGGAAGGAAGGAAGGAAGGAAGGAAGGAAGGAAAGGAAGGGAAGAAGGGAGGGAGGGAGGGAGGAAGGAAGGAAGGAGGGAAGGGAGTGAGGGAGGAAAAGGAAGGAAGAAGGAAGGTAGGAAGGAGGGAAGAAGGAAAGAGGGAAGAAGGAAGGGAGGGAGGAAGAAGGAAGAAGGGAGGGAGGAAGGGAGGAAGAAGGAAGAAGGGAGGGAGGGAGGAAAAGGAAGGAAGAAGGAGGAAGGAAGGAGGAAGGGAGGAAAAGGAAGGAAGAAGGAGGAAGGAAGGAAGAAGGAGGAAGGAAGGAAGAAGGAAGGGAGGGAGGAAGGAAGGAGGAAGGGAGGGAGGAAGGAAGGAAAAGGAAGGAAGGAGGGAAGAAGGAAAGAGGGAAGAAGGAAGGGAGGAAGAAGGAAGAAGGGAGGGAGGAAGGGAGGAAGGAAGGAAGGAAGGAAGGAGGGAAGAAGGAAGGGAGGGAGGAAGAAGGAAGAAGGGAGGGAGGAAGGATGGAAGGAGGGTAGGAAGGAAGTAGGGAAGGGAGTGAGGGAGGAAAAGGAAGAAGGAAGGGAGGAAGGAGGGAAGAAGGAAAGAGGGAAGAAGGAAGGGAGGGAGGAAGAAGGAAGAAGGGAGGGAGGAAGGAAGGAAGGGAGGAAGAAGGAAGAAGGGAGGGAGGGAGGAAGGAAGGAAGAAGGAGGAAGGAAGGAGGAAGGGAGGAAAAGGAAGGAGGAAGGAAGGAGGGAAGAAGGAGGAAGGAAGGAAGAAGGAGGAAGGAAGGAGGAAGGAAGGGAGGGAGGGAGGAAAAAGGAAGGAAGAAGGAAGGGAGGAAGGAAGGAAGAAGGAGGAAGGAAGGAGGAAGGAAGGAAGGAAAAGAAGGAAGGGAGGGAGGAAGGAAGGAGGAAGGGAGGGAGGGAGGAAAAGGAAGGAAGGAGGGAAGAAGGAAAGAGGGAAGAAGGAAGGGAGGAAGAAGGAAGAAGGGAGGGAAGAAGGGAGGAAGGAAGGAAGGAAGGAAGGAGGGAAGAAGGAAGGAAGGAAGGAAGGAGGGAAGAAGGAAGGAAGGGAGAAGGAAGAAAGGAGGAAGGGAGGGAGGGAGGAAAAGGAAGGAAGAAGGAAGGGAAGAATGAAGGAAGGAAAGGAAGGGAAGGAGGGAGGGAGGGAGGAAGGAAGGAAAAAGGAGGAAGGAAGGAGGGAGGGAGGGAGGGAGGGAGGGAGGAAAAGGAAGGAAGAAGGAAGGGAAGAATGAAGGAAGGAAAGGAAGGGAAGGAGGGAGGGAGGAAGGAAGGAAGGAAGGATGGAAGGAAGGAGGGAAGGAGGGAAGAAGGAAGGAAGGAAGAAAGGAGGGAGGGAGGGAGGAAAAGGAAGGGAAGAAGGAAGGGAGGAAAGGAAGGGAGGGAGGGAGGAAAGAAGGAAGGAAGGAAGGAAGGAAGGAAGGAAGGGAGAAGGAAGAAAGGAGGAAGGGAGGAAGGAAGGAAGGAAGAAAGGAGGAAGGGAGGGAGGGAGGAAAAGGAAGGAAAGGAAGGGAAGGAGGGAGGGAGGGAGGAAGGAAGGATGGACGGAAGTGAGCAAGCAAGAGGATGATCAGGCTTCCTGCGGACACTGTGGTCCAGAGCCTTTGATGCTTCAGTGGAGCTAGTGGTGGGCAGGCCACCATTTCAGGGCTTCTGCTCCCACCCCACTGCCATCTCCAGCCGGCTCTTCGGCACCCCTTTCCTGTTTCATTGTACTCAGCCTGGGGGCAGCAGATGATCTGAGCTGCCACTGAAGGCCCTGGGGCTGTGAAGTCCTACTTGCCCCTGTGCCCAGGAGGGTGGCTGCTCTCTGCTGTGAATCTGAGGACAGCTGGCATCCTGGTACCCTCTCCTGGCCAACCCTTTCTCCACCTGCCTTGGCCCCCCGCACCCCCCAAGGGCCATCCTTTGACCAGGAAGTAGAGGCGAAGGCGGAATCAAGCTTCTTTCCCTTCTGCCCAGCCCGTGGCCCTGGACACTAGGGGCCTGTGGCCGGTTCTGGAGCTGGAGCCTCCGGCATTGGAGGTGCGGGGTGGGGCAAAGCCGGGCACCCGAGGGAGAGTGAGCGTGGCTGTGGGCGGCGCCTTCATGCCCGAGGACATGGCAGCAAGGAAGCGGACGCAGTGCGGCTTTCCTTTGGAACATTGGACATGCTTTATTTCGTTTGGTCACAATTGCGTTCGACATCTCACATATACAGAACGGGCACCGCTTCGGTTCTTGGCTTGCTTGAGAACGAGGCTTCTCTGGACCCAGGCAGGAGGAGGAGGAGGAGAGGGAGCGGGGAAGGGCAGATGGGAGGGCAGAGATGAGCCAGAGCTGCCTGCTTGGGGGGGGGGCTGGAAAGGCCCCCCAGCAGGCCAGAGCAACAGTGCAGAGAGCGGCTTCCAGGGTCGGTGTGTAGCACCACTGACACTCTTCAAGTACTGTGAGCGCGCTCTACGCACGTCCGCACGCACGTCTAACTAGCACCTTGGGGCCGAGAGCCCTCTGCCCAGCACCGCCGGCCGCCATCGCAGCGGAGGCGCTTGAGGTAGGTTACACCTTGGGAAGCCGCGCTTCCAGCGTCCCTCGTGGAAGAGAGTCAGAAGCCACAAGTGGTGCAAAGGGTTTGCTTTTTATTGTTTATTTCCCCGTCGGTCCCGTTCTTTACAGAGGTCGCCTCTCCCAGCAGCGGGTGTCGGGATGTGGAGGAGGCTGGGGCGGGGGGCCTGGGTTCGACTGCATTGCACGGTGCTCCAATAGTCCTGACCCTTCTCTTGTGCCCAGAGTGGAAGCGGGAGACGAGCAGGACAGAAGGAATCAGATTCAGGACAAGAAGGAGGAAGAGGAAGGGGCGGAGAGAGAACGTGGGGGGCCTTGTGTTTCCTTTTGCTTTCTGCCATTTCTGGAGACGGTTCATTTGAAACAGACTGGGCCAACGTCCAGATAGAATTCTTGGTCGGCTCCCCCAATGTCCAAAGGCGCGATGTCCAGGAAGGGCAAGCGCGACGGCTTGTTGGTCTTGTATTCGATGATGGTCTTTCCCCACTCGTTGGTCTTTCTCTGCGGCAAGAAGGAGAGCAAAGGGAAGTGAGAGCAGCATTCTGGGAAGAAGGGCAAGGCTGCCGCCCCTCCCAGGGCCCAGGATGGAGAGGGGAGGAGAGGCTCGCTCTGGGTCCGTGGGGCCCACAGGGGCAGCCCCGGCTCGGGACGAGAGGGGCCCTTCCCGCTACTTACGGAGCAGCCATCTTCCAGCACGGAGAAGGTGAACCTGCTGTTGCCCTCGGCCGTGAGCTCCACGTCGTTGGAGCCCTGCAGGATGACGGCCTTCTTCAGCGAGCCGCTCTCGGCGTCCATGTAGGCCACGCTGTTCTTGCAGTGGTACGTGAGGTTCTGGGAGGCGTGGTTGGCCAGCAGGCGCATGAAGGCCAGCTGCGTGGCCATGTCCTTGGGGCTGATGCCTTCGTGGTTGTACTCGAACTGAGAGAGGAGGCCCGAGGCCGTGAGGCCGGTGAGAGGTGGGGCGCAGGGACCGGGCGCAGGGAAGGGGGCCGGGAGGGGGCCCGGAGGGGGGGCCTGTGAGGGGGGGGCCCTGTGGGGGGCTGTGAGAGGGGGGCGGGGGGGGCCCTGTGGGGGGCTGTGAGAGGGGTCCCTGTGAGAGGGGGGCTGGGGGGGCGGCAGGGGAGGGCGTCTCACCTGGGTGCCGCCGTTGAGCGTCTCTCCGAACCACACGTGCTTCTTGGGGCTGCCGTTCATGGGCCAGGCCTTGGCGGGGATGCTCTCGGGCTGGGCCCGGATGCAGGTCTCCCCAGTGGAGAAGTCGCAGTATACCTTGATAGCGTCCATGGTGCAGCCCTGGTTGGGGTCGATCCAGTAGAGACCTGCCGTGGGACAAGGCAAAGTCAGGCTTGATCACAGGCTGCCGCGGGGGCGGGGCCGACGTGGGGGCGGGGCCGACGTGGGGGCGGGGCCGCGGGGGCCCACTTACCGCTGCTCCACTCCGGATGGCTGAGCCGGAGGTCTCGGCAGGTGCGGGCGGGGTTCTTCTTGGAGCCTTCTGGGCTCAGGATGGTCTCGATCTGGTTGTTGAGGGACTTGAGGGTGGCGTCCACTTCGTAGTCCTTGGGTCTGAGGGAAGCCTGAGTGCGAGGCTGGTCGGCCCGGTAGAAGTCGCCTTCAAAGCCGAACTCGTAGCCGCCACCGCTGGGGCCGGGGGGCCCGGGCAGGCCAGGGGGGCCGGGAGGACCCTGTGGAGGCGGAGGGGGCCGGGAGAGGTCAAGGAGGCGGAAAGGCTGCCCATCCCGGCGTGCCCCTCCCCCAAGCCCCAGGGGTCCCGGCCAACACTCAGAAGGTCAGCGGAGGCCTCGGCCTCTTCCCCGCCCACCACCCGCCCTGTCGCTCAGCTGCCCCGGCCTCCCAGGCGGCCACACTTACGGCGGGACCTTGGCTGCCTTGAGAGCCGCGGAGGCCGGCGGGCCCAACGGCGCCTGCGTGTCCGGGGCGGCCGTCTTTGCCAACAGGGCCAGAAGGACCGGCGGGACCCTGGAAGAGAGGACGGAGATGGAGCGCAGGCCCAGGAGGCCGCCTTCGGCCTCCTCGAGGCGGGAGGGTTGGAGGCAGGCCCAGGAGGGGCTGGGAGCGCCCTCCTCCCCAGCGCCCCGCAGCCCTCGTGTGCATCCACTCACCCTGGGGCCGGCGGGGCCCACTGAGCCGGGGGCTCCCTGGTCTCCGTGCTGTCCCTGGTGGCAAGAACAGGGGATGCGGGAGTTAGTGGGCCGCGGAGCCCGGGCGCTGTGACCCCCCAACCACACCTCAGGCATGGGCGGGGCCAGCAGGGGAAGCGGGCAGCGCTCGAACTCGGGGCCTCAGCACCCGGCTCCGCTGCTCGGCCCTTGGCTCTGAACGCTGCCTGGCCTAGGGGGCCCTCCTTACCGCGATGCCGGGAAGGCCTTGGAATCCGTTGTGTCCTTTGAAGCCGTTCATGCCTCTCGGTCCTTTGTCTCCGGGCTCTCCCTTGTCTCCTCGGGGACCTTGAGGGCCCTGGCCAACAAGCAAAGGCCGCATGAAGGGCCCCCCTCCGACCCCCCCAGGGCCCTGCCTGCAGAGGAGCCCCTCGCTCTGCTCCCAAGCAGGAAAGGGCCCCCCCCACCCCCCCCCGGAGGGCCAGCCTGGCCCCCATCAGGGCCACTTAGGGGGGGGGGGGGAGGAGAGCAGAGAGCCGCCCTGGGCGGCGGAGCCACTTACGCTGGGGCCTCTTGCGCCGAAGGGGCCGACGGGACCCACGGAGCCGGCGGGACCCTGCCAACCAGAAGGACGAGAGGCGGGGTTACGGGCGGCCTGGACGGGGCGCCCGGGCCCCCTGCCCCCCGGAGGGCCCTCGGCCGTCCCCGGCACTCACCGGCTCGCCGCGGTTTCCGGCCTTGCCTGCGGGGCCCACCGTCCCGTGAGGGCCAGGAGCTCCTGCGTTGCCGACAGCTCCGGGGTTGCCGGGGTAGCCGCGCTCGCCCTGCGGGGAGGAAAAGGACTCTCACTGCTGAGCAGTGCTGGGAGATGCCGGCCCTTCCCGGGGCCAGGAGGGGGCTGTACCTTGTGGCCCGAGAGTCCATCCCGGCCTGGGGGCCCGTCGTTGCCAGGGTTGCCCTGTGGAGAGATAAGGGGCAGACGGTCAGCGGGGAGGCCGGGGCCCTCCTGGGCTTGGAGAAGGGCCCGCCGGGCTCCCCCCCCAGGCCAAAGGGGAGCCTCCGGGCTGGGAGTCGGGCCGGAAGCAGCCTCCGAGGAGGCTCCGGTGCCTGGGGGGGGGCTGCGCACTCCTGCCGCTGTGGGGGCCCGGGATAGTGGGTCGCTGCTTCCCTCTGGTCCCGCTCACGGTCCCCAGAGCCCCTTCGTGGCCACATCTGGGCTTCTGCTTTGGCCCTGGGCGTCCGGCCTCATTCCTAAAGGCTCCGGCCCGCCCTCTTCCTGGCCGCCCCCGGCCGCCCCGTCCTGCCTGGAGTTCTCTTCTTCCCCACCTCCGGGGGATGCCTGGAGACGCTGCCCGGGGGCCGGACCCCCGACCCTTTCCCGATGGCCGTGACTGGCCCGGAGCCCCCCGCCGCCCCAGCCCTTGACTTACATCACGGCCCGCTTCGCCAGGAGCGCCGTTGACGCCAGGGCTGCCCACAGCCCCGGGGGGACCTCGAGCGCCAGGAGGGCCAGCGATGCCGAGAGGCCCGGGTTCACCCTGTGGAGGCAGCGAGGCACCCCGTGAATTCTCGCCACGGGCACAGGGAAGGGTCGCGGGAGGAGCCCCGGCCGCCGCCGCCTCGAGAGCGGCTACTCACCAGCGATCCAGACACCCCGGGAAGACCACGTTCTCCTCTTGAGCCGGGCAGACCGAGGATGCCAGGAGCGCCCAGGATGCCCTGTGGGCCCGAGGAGCCGGGAGGGCCCTGCGGAGGAGAGGAGGCTGAGGCGGGGCCCTTTCCACCCTGGGGCAGCCCCGCGGGCCCGGGCTCGGGGAGTACTTACGCTGGCACCGGCCTCTCCGGGCGGTCCCTTCTCTCCAGCGAAGCCAACGGGGCCCACAGCTCCTGCCTCTCCGGCGCGGCCGATGGGGCCCTGGTCCCCCCGGGGGCCGCGAGGACCTTCTTTTCCAGAAGCGCCGGGGGGGCCGGGGGGGCCAGTGATGCCCTGAAGGCGGGCAGAAAGGGTTACCTCGTACCCGGAGCCACCCCAGGATGCCAGGGGAGAGGCGCGAGGCCCCCGCCCGCTGGGAGGACCTCCAGGGTGCCCCTTGGCCCCTTAGCTAGGACGCCCTGGGGGGGTCTGGGAGCGGGCAGTGGCGCCGGGGCTGGTCCTGGCAGGGTTTGGGAGTCTGAGCCGGGGCTCCCTCCTCCTCCCTGCCCCCTTGAGCTCAGGCCCGGCCTGAGCCACGCAGGATTGCGCCCCCCTGGAGCAGACGGGGGGGGGGGGGCGGCGGCTTCACTCACAGCAGGGCCGGGGCTCCCAGTTCTCCCAGCAGCACCAGGGAAGCCAGTCGCACCCTAGGAAGCGAGCAGAGGACAAGGAAGCTCAATCGGGCTTCTGCAGCTGTGGGCCGGCCGACTGGGGGGGCTCCCCAAGGCCCCGCCGGGACGCCCTGGGGGGCCCCGAGGGGGCGGCCTCCCGTCCCTGAACCCCCTCTGCTGCCTGCAAGGACTTACGGGGGGGCCGCCGTCGCCGCGCCCTCCGATGGGGCCGGGAGGACCGCTGGGACCCTGGAGGAGAGAAGGAGGCGGAGACGAGGCTCAGAGGATGCGGACTGCGGGGTCGGGTCTCCCCTTGGAGACGAGAGCCCGGAGGGGGCGCCACTCACCGCGGGGCCGGATGCCCCCACAGGGCCCGTGGGGCCCACAGCGCCGTTTTCTCCCTTGGGTCCTTTGGTTCCGCGCTCGCCCTTGGCTCCAGCTTGGCCGGCAGCGCCCTAGGAGGGAAGCCAGGCTGAGGGTGCCGCCCCGCCCCTGCCCCGCCCACGCCCCGCCCCTGACCCGCCCAGGCCCCGCCCAGGCCCCGCCCGGCCGCCCTGCCCATACTCACGGGAGGGCCAGCGAATCCATTGGGCCCGGCAGGGCCGGACTCTCCACGGTCGCCCTGGGGGGCAGAAGGGAGGGTCAAGGAGGGCAGGCCCGACTTCCCGGCCCACCCTAGACCGCACCAAGCGCGGGGCTACTCACGGGGGCGCCTCGAGCTCCAGTGGGGCCGACGGGGCCAGCAGGGCCAGCTTCTCCCTGGAGGGGGCCAAAGCGGAGCAGTCAGCGCGCGGCTGCGGGGACAGCAGCCCCAGGCCTCGGCGAGGGCGTTGCCTCTCTGGGGGGGCTCGGGGTTCCGCCAAGCGGAGCCCGGGGGGGCCTCCAGAGATGGCTTGTGGTGGTCCCAGGAGGGGGCGTGGCTGGGGGTCAATGCCGAGGAGTTCATTCATGCTTACCCTCTCTCCGGTGGCTCCGGCAGGGCCCGGGGCCCCCATGGCCCCAGGAGCTCCCTAAAGACAGAGAGAGAGGGGGGCTCACCCACTGCCGCCGCCTCCCCCCTCCCCCCTTCCTCCTTGCCCCCCGCCACCCCGGCTCTGGAAATGGAGATGAGCAAAGCCATCGAGAGAGGGCCCGGATGTGTGGGGGGCCCTGGAGGCACTTAGGGGCTCGGGGGCAGGAGGGGGCCTGGACGTGGGGGGGGGCCCGGGAGGGGCTCTGGGGCAGGAGGGGGCCCGGACGTGGGGGGGCCCGGACGTGGGGGGGGGCCCTGGAGGGGCTCTGGGGCAGGAGGGGGCCTGGACGTGTGGGGGGCCCTGGAGGCACTTAGGGGCTCGGGGGCAGGAGGGGGCCTGGACGTGGGGGGGGGCCCGGGAGGGGCTCTGGGGCAGGAGGGGGCCTGGACGTGTGGGGGGCCCTGGAGGCACTTAGGGGCTTGGGGGCAGGAGAGGGCCCGGACGTGGGGGGGGCCCGGACGTGGGGGGGGGCCCTGGAGGGGCTCTGGGGCAGGAGGGGGCCTGGACGTGGGGGGGCCCTGGAGGCACTTAGGGGCTCGGGGGCAGGAGGGGGCCCGGACGTGGGGGGGGGGCCCGGACGTGGGGGGGGCCCGGATGTGGGGGGTCCCTGGAGGGGCTCTGGGGCAGGAGGGGGCCTGGACGTGTGGGGGGCCCTGGAGGCACTTAGGGGCTCGGGGGCAGGAGAGGGCCCGGACGTGGGGGGCCCGGGAGGGCTCGGCCAAGGCCCCAAGCAAAGCCCCACTGGTGGTCGGGCAGCTCCTCCGGGGCCCACAGACCATTTCTTGGGGCGCTTCTCGCAGCTACGCTGCCAGGCAAGGAGCGGGAAGACGCAGAACTCACCCGAGCACCATCTCGGCCTGGGTTTCCAAACTCGCCTCGGGGGCCCGTCTCACCCTACGAGCACAAGAAGGCCCTCTTTAGAGGGGGCCCAGCCCAGCCCGAGGCCCAGGTCGCCTTGGCTCCCCATCCCTCCCCTCCGCGCTGCCCCCCGCCCCCCCCTACCTTGTCTCCTTTGCCTCCGGGGACACCGGCAGCACCGCGCTCTCCAGGCACTCCCCCAGAGCCAGCGGGCCCAGCATTTCCAGGGGCGCCGACGACACCAGGCTCGCCCTGTGCCCAAAGAAAGGAAACGCGGGGTTCGTGGAGCAAGGGAGAGCCCTGAGTTTGGCCCAGGGACCCCCCTTTCAGCAGGCCTCTCCCCTCCCCCCTCCAAACCCGTCGAGGCCCCCCGGCCTGGGAGAAGGTCCTGGGAGGGGGAGGACCCTGGGGGCTGCCCCCTCCCTCCTCAGAGCGCAGCTTAAGGGCGTTCTGGGCTGGGTGACCCTGTCGGCAGCCCTTTCCTCGTCTGTCCAGTGGCCTGGAGAAGGACGCGGGCCAGAAGAGCCCCTACCTTGTTGCCGTCGGGGCCGGGGGGGCCGGAAGGACCTCGGCTTCCAATGGAGCCGGTCGGGCCGACTGCTCCGCTTTCTCCGGGGGGACCCCGCTCACCCTGGGGGAGAGAAGGCACCGGGGTTAGGCCGGGCGGGGGAAGCGGCCACGGGCTCGGCCCGGTCTGGGCGCTCCTCGCTCCGGGCCGCCTCCTGGCCTCAGCGGGTCTTTCTAACCCTTTCAGGGCAGACCCAGCCCCGGAAGTCTCTCTTTAAAACAGGAAGGGGCGGGGGGGGGGGTCCCAATCTGGCCCCAGACACTCCCCCGTCCCGTAACAGGAGGGTGCTGAGCCTCCTCCTGCTTCACGGCCACGGCGTGTCTCCACCGGACACGGGAGGGGGCGGGAAGGCGCCGTCTGGTACTCACTCTGGGGCCCGCAGGTCCGGGGAGGCCGAATTCACCGGCGAGACCCTAGAGAAAGCACAAGAAGAAGCCAGCTCGCCAGGGGCCTCCTGGGAGGCTCCTGGCCAGAGCCTGGCACGTGCCGCGGCCCAGAAGCACCGCCGGAGGGCGCACTCACCCTTTCTCCTACTTTGCCGCCTTCGCCAGCAGGGCCGGAGGGGCCGGGGAGACCCTGCATGGAGAGAGAGGCAGAGGGGGTGAATTCTGGGGGAGGGGCCCGGACCGGGGGGGGGGGGGGGGTCTGGCCGGTCTTACCTGGAAGCCTGGAGGACCAGCAGGGCCCTGCTCCCCTTTTCCACCTTGGACACCCTAAAAGCCAAAGAGGGAAACGTCATTCGTTCTGAGCGGCGGCACAGGGGAGGGCGCACGCAGAGCCGCGGCCGGCCAACACTCACCGCGGGGCCGGGGGGTCCCTGAGCGCCGTTGTTCCCGTCGGGGCCAGGAGCGCCCTGTGGAGGAGCAGAGGCAGGCGGTCGCCAAGGCCCAAAGGGTGGCTCCCACAAGGGGGAGAAACATCCCTTCGGGGCGCCCCTTCCACCCTGATCCGAGGGGCCGTAGGAGTTCTGAGCCAAGGGGGCCGGCCCCGCTGGGGAGAGGCAGGCCCTGGCAAAGGCCCGGAGACGGGCTTCCCTGAACTCGGGTCCCCACAGGCCTGGGGCCTCCTGGGGCCCGAAGCTGCCGCTGCAAGGCCTCGCCGGGGATCCAGTCGCACCCCAGTGGGTCCCCAGACACCCCTGGGCTCCTGGCACTCACCCGAGCACCCGCAAGACCAGCGTGACCCTTTTCTCCACTTTTGCCAGGATCGCCCTGAAATAGAAGGGGGGAAAAGCATGGCAGTGCCCGGGCAGGGCGGGCACACCGACATGCAGATCTGCAGGTGGCATCCCCGCTCCCTCCCTGAGGTGCCGATCCTGCCGACGGGAAGCCGGCAAGCACAGGCCCGGAGGTTTCCAGAGAGGCGGGTGCCGGGCTCCTGGCTTCCAGGGGATCTGCAGGGCTGTTTGGAGGCCCCGACTGCATGAGGATGGCTTTGAAGGGGTGTCATCAAAGGCCAGAGAACAGGGGGTGGGGGGGGCGCATCCACCCTGGGAGCCTCAGAGGGGTCCCCAAGGACACAGAGTGGACACAGGAGGCCTTGGCTGCCTGGCCCTGGTGCCACAGAACAGAGGACAGGGGAAGCTATCCTGGGCTGGGAAAGGCAGAGATCATCAGCTCACACAGGCAAAAGGGAGGCCCAATGGCAAGGAACAGTTGTTGGGGCTGAGGCTCTGAGAGCACGTGGGCCCTGGAACCAGGGGGCGTGTCTGCTGTCTTCCCGGGGGGTGCCCAGACTCAATGGCGGGCAGGCAGGCAGTGGGCGTGGTTGCCTCTTTTCCCACTGCAGACACGAGGGGAGGCCCTCTCTCTGTTGCCCGGAAGGGCAGGAGCCTCACTTAGGTGCCCATCTCTGCCTCAGCCTCAGAGCTATGGTGGCACACCACAGCCACACGGCACATTTTGGCTGAAGGAAGGAAGAATGAACGAAGGGCACGCTGCTCTCCTACTTACGGTAGGGCCTTTAGGTCCTGGGAAGCCAATGTTACCGGGTTCACCTCTATTGCCAGCAGGACCCGTGGGGCCAGGTCTGCCGTCAGCACCGGGAAGCCCCTAAAAGAGACCAAAGTTCGGGCTGCGGCCATGCGAGCTCGGAGCTGAGGCCCTGCCCCAGGCCACTCCAAGCACACCCTGTTTTTTCAAGGGGGATGTGGGGCCCCCTCCTGTGTGGGCTGTGCACTGGGTACATTGGGGACACACTGGACTTCAGAGTGTTGGCATGTGACGAGTGGGGGGTTACCAGGCCAAGAGCCCGGCATCTGAGCTGCAAGTCTCGAGATACTTACGGCGGGGCCTTCTTTGCCAGTGGGGCCACTATTTCCAGGGGAGCCGGGGAGACCCTAGAGGCAGGAGAAAGTGCTGGTGTTAGGGCCTTGGCCTTGGGAGCCCCTCCCTTGGGGAGATGGGGGAAAGAGGCTGGGGCCGAGCTGCCCTGCACCCTCTGCCTCTCTCTCTCCGAGCAGGAATGCTGGAAAAGGCCAAGAGACCCACTGGAGATGCCAGGATTGGGGCTTTTCCCCAGCAATGCTTTCAGCCCTTCCATTTCTAAAATGCGTGCTGGGTCCGTTTGAGAGAGCCTTGGCCTCGTGGCCAGTTCAGATCCCGGCTCTGCCATTTGCCAGGCAGTCTCTGGGCAGGCCGGGGCTCAGGGCCTCCAGGCTGGACTCCCGCCCGGTCGGTGGGAGTAGCTGGGACGGGGAGCCCTGTTTGGGCCCGGCGAGATGAGCTGCCCTTTTTCAGCTGCCTCCTGGAGAAGGCCGGAGGACCCCTGGCACAGGGCTCCCAGGACCCGCCCCGGCCAGCCCACTGAGCCTCGGGGGACCCTCGACTGGATGGAGCTCGGCTCCCGGGGGGCTGGGCTGGGGCCATCCCATCTGGGAACCCAGCCAGGGGGCTTTGATGAGAGTCCCTGCCCTGCGGCCCCGGGCAGTGACCGGTCCCCTGGGCCCTGTTTCTCTTTCAGGGACGGGGCTGGAACTTACTCTGGGGCCCATGAGACCAGGCTCGCCAGGCCGGCCAGCATCTCCGTTGGGGCCTCGAACTCCCGCGGGCCCAGAGGATCCACGGTTCCCAGGGGGGCCCTGTTTAAAGGGGGAGACACGAGGTGAGGCCCGCCGTGCCCGGACAAGGCTGCAGGGGGCGGCGCTGGGGTTCGGGGTGGGGGCTCCCAGGGGGCACCTACCATGCCACCGGCTCGGCCATCAGCTCCAGGAAGGCCCCGGGATCCAGGGACGCCCTGGCAAGAAGGGAATAAGCGGGTGAAGACGTGGAGCCTCCAAAGGAAGCCAGCGGCCCCCCCTCCCGCCTGATTCCCCAGCACGAGGCTCCCCGCCCGGCGCCAGCAGCCACGTGCCAGGCCAGCGAGCCCCTCAGCGCCTCTGAGGCCAGACGGCGCCCCCCTCGGGGCCGACACCTACTCGGAGGCCGGGGGGGCCTGCCGGCCCGCTGGAGCCAGGCTCGCCGTTGGGTCCTCTCTTGCCTTCTTCGCCGTTGGGGCCGGGGGGGCCTTGGGGGCCGGCAGAGCCCTGTGCCGCACAAAGAGAAGAGAGCGGACGCGTCACCGGCCGGCCCTCCAGCGGGGACGGCGTCCACCCGACCTGTCAGCCAGCAGCGGCCACTCACCGGCTCCCCCTTGTTTCCGCTCTCTCCTTTGGAACCGGCCGGACCGGGCTCGCCCTGGAACCGAAGGACACGGGGTCAGTGGTCAGGGCTGGCTGTGCCAGGCGCGGGGCTCCCCAGGGGCTCCCCAGGGCCCGCGCGGGGGGGCCACTTACCGCGAGGCCTCTGGGCCCAGAGGCGCCGGCAGCTCCAGCGGGGCCAGGGATGCCACGAGGACCGGGCAGACCAGGGGCGCCGGCGACGCCGGGGAGACCCTGCACACAAGCCAGAACAGGCAGACGGTCACTGGCTGACGCCGGCCACTCAGCCCAAGGCGGAAAGGGGGCCGAGAGCCAGTGGGGGACACTTACCGCAGCTCCCTTGGCCCCAGTCAGACCGTTGGCTCCGGGATTACCCTAGAAGGAGGAGCAGACCGTGAAGTTGGGCCCACAGACGTCCCCACCCCCGCCCTCCCGCCCAGAACCACTTACTGCGGGGCCCACCGGGCCGGTCATCCCTGGAAGGCCCAGCTCGCCACGAGGCCCGGCGGGGCCGGCGGGGCCGGGGTTCCCGACGGGTCCGATCTCGCCCTAGAACATCGGAGGCGGGACGGTGACTGCCGAAGCCTCCTCTTTGGGGCCGGGGAGGATTCTGGGCCACCCCGCACAAAGCGTGCCCTCTTGGGGCGTCCCACAGCCCCCCGTCTTTAACGGGGGGCTGCAGGAAGAATTGCAGTGGCGACTGCCCAGGCAGGGTCAGCAGGTGCCGGAGGGGAAAGACCCCCGACTGAGGGCCGCGGAGGAAGCTGGTGATGAAGACGGGGGGCGGGGGGGGGACCCTCACTCACCTTGGGGCCAGGGGCGCCTGGGAAGCCGGGGGGGCCAGCAGAGCCGAGGGGACCCTGTGGGCACAAAGGAGAGCGTCCTGGTTGGGCGGGGGCCTTCCCAGGGGTCCGCTTCGGGCCGTTTCCGGGACTGGCCGCCCCAAGGGGGACCCCGAGAGGCCGCCCTACTTTCTAGTGTGGCTCCAGAGAAGCGGCGAGTGGCGTGACGGGATCACTTGGCCGCCACGCGCATCTGCTGAGGGGATTCCGGAGGAGCCCCCGAATCTCGTCCCGTGAGGGGGGCCCCCCATTGGGACGCGCGGGGGTAGCGCTTGAAGGAGGGGCCGTGGGCTCGCCCCAGCACCTCTTTGGGGGGCCCTCGACTCCCCGGCTCCTCCCCCCACGGCAACTCACAGCAGGGCCGACGGGGCCGACGCTGCCGTCGCTTCCACGAGCTCCCTGCGGAGAACACGGAGAGAAGCGGTGAGGAGGCGGCCGCGGCACAGCCCAGAGGCCGGGCCGCCCTCCCGGGTCCCGGGGCCGCTCTTACCGCGGGGCCGGCGCCTCCGATGCGTCCTCGCTCTCCGGGAAGGCCTCGGGCTCCCTGCGGGCAGAAGGGGAGGCGAGACAAGAGCCCTGAGCGGGGCGCAGGGGGGGGAGGGAGGTCTCGGACCCCAGCGCCCTGGAAGCCGACCCCGATTTCCCAGGAGGACACTTACGGCTTGGCCAGGGGTTCCGTTCTCTTCCGGGGGCCCCAGGTTCACCCTAGACGGAGAAGAGATTCTTGTCCCTTAAGGCTCCCCGACACGGTGCCCATCCCCCCCAAGAAGGGGGCGCCACTGAGTGAACCTCCCCAAGGAGCACCCGGAGGCGGGAGAGGGCCGCCCACAGTGTGGGGAAGAGCCTGGCCGAGGGCCCGCCAGCCGGCCTTTACCTTCACGCCGGGAGCGCCCGCTTGTCCTTTCAGGCCGTCCAAGCCGTTGTGTCCCTGGAGAGAGAAGCGTGGCTCAGCCCCTCCCCCCTGGCTGCCCCCCTCCCCCCTCCAAGCCTGGCCAGCCCAGCTGGAAGGGCCCCCCTCAACACCCCCCCCCCCCCCCCCCCCCCCCCCCCCCGCTCCTCAGACCGACCAGCCAGCAGGGTAGACACATACCCGAATCCCTTTGAATCCAGGCAGGCCGGGAGTCCCAGGGAAGCCGCGTGCGCCCTGCGGAGAAACCAGGCTGCTCAGCCCTGCGTCGCCCTCCCAGAACCCCCCGGGGCTCCCGCGGGAGGGGGGCGTCTCACCTGTGGTCCCACGATGCCTCTCTCGCCGGGTCTTCCGGGCTTTCCAGGGTGGCCCTGTAAGGGAAAGCCTCGCACTCGTCCTCCCCCTCCGGGCTCCATCCCCCCCACCGCGGCTCGGAGCCTCCCGGAGGGATGCCACGCCGCCCCGTGCCCCACTTACGTCCTCTCCAGACTTTCCGGGGGGTCCGGGGGGTCCTCGGGCACCTGCGGGTCCCTGTGGAACGCACAGAACACGGGCGCTCGGGTGCGTCCCCCAGGCAGCCCCAAGCCCACCACACCAACCTCGGGGGGCCCAACTTACAGTCTGGCCAGGCTCTCCGGGCTCGCCGGCAGGTCCTTGGAAGCCTTGCGCACCCTAGGAGAGAGGAGGGGCGGGCGGTCACAGGGGCACCCTGCACGGCGGGCTCCGCACAAAGGAAGGAAGGGCTCTCGCCACACGGACTTACCGGGGGTCCGGTTGCACCAGGGGGGCCTCTGGGTCCCATCAGGCCCTGCAAAGGCAACCACATGCACGTCGATGGCAAAAAGGAGCGGAGACAGCCTGGATCCCAGGCTCAGGGGGATGGCTGGCCAGGCTGGCATGCTGGGAAAATGACCCCCTGACTGTTCCCCTCCCCCCACTCCCTGCCACTGCTGCTGGAGATCTAGACATGGAGACTCCACGAGGCAGCCCTGGACCCAGAGTCACCTCCTAGCTGTATGACCCTGGACAAGTCATTTAACGTGAGCCCGCCTCAGTTTCCTCATCTCTTAAATGGGAATAATAAGAGCATCTACCTCCCAGGGTTGTTGTGAAGAAAAAGAGAATATTTGCAAAGTGCTTTGCAAACCTTGAAGTTCTTTGTCTCTGTCTCTGTCTTTGCCTGTGTCTCTGCCTGTGTCTCCATCTGTGTCTCTCTGTCTCTCCCTCCCTCCCTCCCTCTCTCTCTCTCCCTCCCTCCCTTCCTCCCTCTCCCCTCTCCTCTCTGTCTCTCTCCCTCCCCACCTCTCTCTCCATCTCTCTCTGTGTCTCTGTCTCTGCCTGTGTCTCCATCTGTGTCTCTCTGTCTCTCCCTCTCTCTCTCTCCCTCCCTCTCTCTGTCTGTCTATCTCTCTCCCCCCTCTCTCCCTCCCTCCCTCTTTCTCTCTCCCTCCCTCCCTCTTTCTCTCTCCCCTCTCCTCTCTGTCTCCCTCCCCACCTCTCTCTCCATCTCTCTCTCTGTGTCTCTGTCTCTGCCTGTGTCTCCATCTGTGTCTCTCTGTCTCTCTCTCTCTGTCTCCCTCTCCCTCTCTCTCTCTCCCTCCCTCCCTCCCTCCCTCCCTCTATCTCTCTCCCTCTCCCTCTCTGTCTCCCTCCCCACCTCTCTCTCCATCTCTCTCTCTGTCTCTGTCTGTCTCTGTCTCTGCCTGTGTCTCCATCTGTGTCTCTCTGTCTCTCCCTCCCTCCCTCCCTACCTCTCTCTCCATCTCTGTCTCTCTGTGTCTCTGTCTGTCTCTGTCTCTGCCTCTGTTTCTCTGTCTCTCCCACTCTCTCCCTCTCTCCTTCTCTCTCCCTGTCTCTGTCTGTCTGTCTGACCCCTCCCCCTCCCTCACTGTTCCTCTCTGTGTCTCTGTCTCTCTCTCTCCTCCCTCTCTCACTCCTCCCTCTCCCCCTCTCTCCCTCCCTCCCTCTCTTCTCTGTCTCTCTCCCTCCCCACCTCTCTCCATCTCTGTCTCTGTCTCCATCTGTCTCTGTCTCTGCCTCTGTTTCTCTGTCTCCCCCCTACCTCTCTCTCCGTCTTTGTCTCTCTCCCTCCCCACCTCTCTTTCCATCTCTGTCTCTCTGTCTCTCTGTCTTTCCGTCTCTGTCTCTCTGTGTCTGTGTCTCTGCCTCTGTTTCTCTGTCTCCCCCCCCTCTCTGTCTCTGTCTGTCTGTCAGTCTCTCCTCCTGCCAGCTATTTCCACATGCAGGAAACCAAGCCTGTTGACGCCTGGGTGAGCTGGAAAGCCTCGTGTCCCCACGTGGCCCCTGCCACTGGTCTTCTTTCTGACCAGCTCAGTAGAGCTCAGGGGAGGGGGGGCAGCTGAGGAGGGTGGCTGCTGCCAGAGCCCCCCTATTGGGCACATCTGTGGTTGGGCATTCAATCTCTGGTGCCCCCATCAGAGCCCTGGCCCAGGCCGAAGAAATCCTTCTTAACTGGAGCCCACAATCCCCCGGGTCAGCCCCACAGCTGGTCACTCCTCTCAGAATTCCCAAGTGGATGGACGGCTCAGGAACAGTCAGCCCGACTGGCCTGGGGAGATGCTGACCCAGAAGCCGGTGCTGGAGGGGGTCCCTGCTGGCCCCTGTTAACCACCGCCCCATTTGCTCCCAGGTTTGGGGAGATCCGTACCATTGGTCCGGGACCCATGTCCAATCCTTTGCTAGCATCATACTGGGCGGCAAAATTCTAAGGAAGGACAGAAAGACAACAAGCAAGTCAGCCATCTTCCGTGAGTGCTCCCTCACTCGGGTACCTCCAAGAGCCTCTCCTTTTTTCTAACACGAACCCGTCTCCAGTGCGCCCCCCTCCCCCCCATGGCCAGCACCCTGGGCAACTTGGCTTTGCTCAAATTCAGAGACCAGGAATTCTAGGCGGTCTGGAGCAGGCCGGTGGCATCTCCCTCCCCCTCTCCCTTCACTTCTCTCCGGGCTGCCCATAGGACCAGGGAGGAAGTAGGGCAGTTCTGAGGAGCCCGAAGAGGCCAGAATAGGAGATTCCACCCTTTTCGGAAAGTCCTTCTGCCTCTTGGAGCAGACGCACAGCCACCGGCGCCCCCCACCCCACCCTGTGCCCAAAGCAGAGTGTCTCAGGGCCTGGGCAGAAATGCCCTGAGGTGCCAAGCCCCTCATACAGAAGTTACTGAAACAGAGCTGTGAGTCAAAGCCACCCTTTTGAGAGATGGCTGGTCTGAAGGCAGAGAGAGACCCCGGGCGCTCCTTGAGCTATTCTGAGACTGCTTGGGAAATGGCCTGAACCGCTCCATGAGTGTGGAGGCAAAGGAGGGAGGGACAGACAGAAAAGAGACCAGGGATCCCCTTGTCCAATTTTCAGCTGTGCTGGCGAGCCAGCGTCAGTCAGAGTCAAATGCTCACAGTGAGAACGAGGAGGATCCCTGAGCACATCCATCCGCCCAGGAGACAAGCAAGCCAAGAAGGGAGATCAAGAACCTGATCTTATGAACAAGACAGACATCCGGCAAAAGGCCTAAGAAAGGCAGTGCTGGCGAGCCAGCTGCACTCCAATGTGAGCACTCCAGGTGTCTTACTTACCCCACCAAGACCAGGAAGACCAGGGGGTCCGGGCGGGCCTTGGGGACCATCTTCACCATCTCTGCCGGGAAGGCCTGGGGGACCCTGGGGGAATAGAAGAGCCAAGTGAGCTCCCAGGATTCCCATGCCAGGACTCCTCCCCCGCCTTTGGAGAGAGATGGTCATCCTCAGCAGGTCCAGGCAGACCCATTCTGGAAGCTCCCAGAGGCTGGGTTGGCTGGCCAGGGTCTCTCTGGCTCTGTCTAGGTAGCCTCTGGCGCCAGAGTGAAGGCTCCTCTCTCTCCGCCCATCCTGGGTCTTGAGGCTCCTGCCTAAGCTGTGCCGGCATCTCTGGCCAGGCTGGCACCAATGGGCACCGCACACTAGTCATTCCTGGAGGCGGGAGAGGCATCCGGAGAGCCCGTCCACAATGGGCCAATGCACAGGAAGGAAGGGCTGCTCAGCGGAGGGGCCCATTTACAGAGATTTTCTTACCCTGGGACCACGGGGGCCTCGGTCTCCTTGGGGTCCCTTCAAGAGAGAGAAACAGACGGCTCAGGCCCGAAGGACGGGCTGCCTGGGGACCCTGCCTAAATAGGGAGCCCTCCCACCCCGCCAGGCCCAGGGCATCGAGGGTGGGGCTTGAACAGCCCAAGGGGCCGCCCCGCAGGCAGGTGCGCCTCAGATTCCGCTAACTAAGGCCACACCTTCCGGCGCTTTTGCACCGCCTCCGGAGCCCCCCCCCCCCCGCCCCCCGGGTTGGCCCTCCTCCTCCTCCTCCTCCTCCTCCTCCTCCTCCTCCTCCTCCTCCTCCTCCTCCTCCTCCTCCTCCTCCTCCTCCTCCCGCCAAGCGTCTCCCTCGGCCGCCGCAGCTTACCTTTCTTCCTTTCGGCGTCTGGTGGGGAGAAAAAGAGAATCCAACGCGTTAGCCAGAACCAGTCCCGCCCCAGCCCGGCCCCTCCCCTCCCCGGCCGCCGCCCCCTCGCAGATCCCGGGCTCCACAACGCGGCTCCGCGCCCCCGTCTCATTCGGACTCCCCTAGACTGGGGCCCTCGGGATGGCTGCCCGTGCGCAGCGCCCCCTCTCGGCACGGAGCGACCCACCAGCTCTGGCACCCGGAATCCACAGAAGCGATACTGACCTCTTGGACAGCTGTGGGGGGAGAGGAAGGGAGAGAGCGGGTTAGGCCCGGCAGGGGCTGCGGGCGAAAACCGACGGCAACCCCGGAGACGCTCCGGCGGCCCGACTTGGGAGGGAGGGGAGCCCCGGGGCCGCCCTTCATTATCCTGGGTGTCCGCGGGCCCACCGGGCAGGTGCCCAGAGGAAAGGGCAGCCGGGGACTCCGCAGCCTCGTTTGCCCCGTCCTGTTGGGAGGGGCAACAACAGCCTGGAAGCCGCTCCAGGGGCGGCCCCTTCCCGAACTTTGCCGGAGCAGACGCGGCGCGGGCCGCCCCTCCAGCACGCCCCAGGGGACCCCACACTCTCCAGAAATGGCTTCTCATTTCGGCTTGCTCCGGGCTGCCCAAAGTAGGCCAGGCGGAGGCCGGCCGGGAGTCTTTCTAGCGCTGCCCAGCTTGCCCGCTAGAGGGCGACCAGGCCACACGGATGCCATCGCCGCCGGGAGGGAACGCCGAGAGGCTTTGTCCCGCCTGCGGAGAGCATCCCAGGATTCCGAAGGGGCACCTCCTTCGGTTTACAGCTGGGGAAACCGAGGCAGGGACCTGGCCAGGGGCGCGACTCGCGGCCCAATAAGAAAGCCACGATTCGAACTTCTTCCCCAGCGGCTCGCTTCCCTCTAAGTTCCCCCCTCGGCGTTCGGAGCCCGCTTACCCTGAGCAGCGGCCAGGCACCAAGTGGCCGCGAGTAGCAGCCAGAGGCGCGCGTCCGCAAAGCTGAGCATGTCTGCGGTCCGGGGGACGGGCGGACTCTCAGACGGACATGCAGACTCCTTGGGGCGCGGGCCGGGCCGGGGGCTGGCGGAGGAGCGCAGAGAGCGGAGGAGAGGGTCCGGCCGACTGGAAGACCACCGGCCGCCGGCTGGATGCTAAAATAAGGTCGGCGGGCTGCCTGTATTTATCCGGCCCACGGCTGCGGGGCCCTGGGGTGGCCCCAAACGCCCAACAGCCAATGTGAAGCGGCCGGCGGGGGCCCGAAGGGGGGGACTGGGCGGGGGCTTGGGGGGGCTTCGGGGGCGGGGCGCGGCGCTCAAATTGGTTCCATTCTTTGTGAGGACGTGGACAGTTTTGAAGTTGAGGGAGGAAATTGTGACTTGGCCTCCCCGCTCCCTCCCCCACCAGCGCACAAGTCGGCCCCCCTCCCCTGCCTGCCTCCCCTTCCCCGGCCCTTCTCAGGGTCACAGGGGGAGGCGAGAGGCTGGAGCTGTCCAGGTCCTGCTTCACCTGTGCCAGTCCTGGCTGCGGGGGAGGGGTGAGAGGGGGGGGGGCTGAAGGAGAGCGGGGTGGGGGGCGGGGGGCGGTTAGTACAGCGTGGCACAAGCGCCGGAGAAACCCTCCGCCCTCCTGGCCCCTCCACTTGTTTCCCCACCCCGCCAGCCTAGCCACGGAGCACCCAGGCCGAGCCACGCCCTGGCTCTGGCCTGTCGAGGCACAGGGGGGAAGGAGCCCCCGAGATTCTCCCTGGGGCGCGGGTGGGGGAGAAAGATGTGCAGAGGGGGCGAGGGTCCTGGCCTGGCCGCCCCAATTGTGCCGCCTGAGGCTCTGGCTCTCTGCGGCTCTTTGGCCTCGAGCCATTGTACTGCTGAGAAAACTGAGGCAGGCTTCGAGCCGCCTCAACCCACGCCCCTCGGCCTCAATTCGGGCCTGAGCAGAAGGGAAGGCTGGTCCCGCGGCCCCCTTCCCTGAGCTGGCCTGGCCCTGGCGGCTCCCGCCCCCGCCCCGCAGAGAGGCTGGGGAGAGAGCCGAGGCCAGACGCTGAGCTAATCCGAAAACCTCGCAGAAAAGAGCCAGATGTCGGGGCTGCAGCGGCTCCCCCCTCGCTCGCTGCCCGCCCTCTCGGCTAGTTGTCCCCCGTCCCTTTGTTTCTCCCTCCTCCCTTCTCTCTCCGGACGTGGAAGGAGAGCAGAGTCCTGGCGCCGCGCAGGAGGAGCCCCCAAAGCTGTGCTGCCGAGTTGTGAAGGAGCCCAGAGAGAGAGAGAGAGATAAAGAGACAGAGAGAGGAGAGAGACAGAAATAGGGAGAGAGACAGAGATAAAGAGAGACAGAGAAAATGAGAGACAGAAATAGAGAGAGAGACAGACATAGAGGGAGAGAGACAGAGAGAGGGACAGAGGAGAGAGAGAGAGAGACAGAGATAAAGAGAGACAGAGAAAATGAGAGACAGAAATAGAGAGAGAGACAGAGACAGAGAGTGAGAGACAGAGGTAGAGAGACAGAGAGGGAGAGACAGAAATAGAGAGACAGAGATAAAGAGAGAGACAGACATAGAGGGAGAGAGACAGAGAGAGGGACAGAGGAGAGACAGAGACAGAGATAAAGAGAGAAACAGAGACAGAAAGTGAGAGACAGAAATAGAGAGAGAGACAGAGGTAGAGAGAGACATAGAGGGAGAGAGACAGAAAGAGGAGAGACAGAGATAAAGAGACAGAGAGAGGAGAGACAGAGGTAGAGAGAGAGACAGACATAGAGGGAGAGAGACAGAGAGAGGGACAGAGATAAAGAGAGACAGAGAAAATGAGAGACAGAAATAGAGAGAGAGACAGAGACAGAGAGTGAGAGACAGAGGTAGAGAGACAGAAATAGAGAGACAGAGATAAAGAGAGAGACAGACATAGAGGGAGAGAGACAGAGAGAGGGACAGAGGAGAGACAGAGACAGAGATAAAGAGAGAAACAGAGACAGAAAGTGAGAGACAGAAATAGAGAGAGAGACAGAGGTAGAGAGAGACAGAGAGGGAGAGAGACAGAGAAAGTGAGAGAGAGAAAGTGAGAGAGAGACAGACATAGAGGGAGAGAGACAGAGAGAGGTTGAGAGAGACAGAGACAGAAAGAGGAGAGACAGAGATAAAGAGAGACAGAGAAAATGAGAGACAGAAATAGAGAGAGAGACAGAGAGTGAGAGACAGAGGTAGAGAGAGAGACAGAGATAAAGAGAGAAACAGAGACAGAAAGTGAGAGACAGAAATAGAGAGAGAGACAGAGGTAGAGAGAGACAGAAATAGAGATAGAGAAAGTGAGAGAGAGACAGACATAGAGGGAGAGAGACAGAGAGAGGGACAGAGGAGAGAGACAGAGACAAAGATAAAGAGACAGAAAGAGGAGAGACAGAGAGTGAGAGACAGAGGTAGAGAGAGAGACAGAGAGGGAGAGAGACAGAAATAGAGAGACAGAGATAAAGAGAGAAACAGAGACAGAGAGACACAGAGAGGGAGAGACACACAGAGAGAGGGGAGAGAAACAGATAAAGAGTCAGAGAGAGGAGAGAGAGACAGAGATAAAGAGAGAGAGACAAAGAGAGAGAGGGAGAGACAGAGACAGAGAGATAAAGAGAGAGGCAGAAACAGACTGAAACCGAGAGATAGACAGAGACAGAGACAGAGAAGGAGAGAGACAGAGATAAAGAGACAGAGAGAGGGGGAGAGACCGAGATAAAGAGACAGAGAGAGGAGAGAGACAGAGATAAAGAGAGAGACAGACATAGAGTGAGAGAGACAGAGAGAGGGACAGAGGAGAGAGAGAGAGACAGAGATAGAGAGAAACAGAGACAGAAAGTGAGAGACAGAAATAGAGAGAGAGACAGAGGTAGAGAGAGACAGAGAGGGAGAGAGACAGAAATAGAGAGACAGAGAAAGTGAGAGAGAGACAGACATAGAGGGAGAGAGACAGAGAGAGGTTGAGAGAGACAGAGACAGAGATAAAGAGACAGAAACAGGAGAGACAGAGAAAATGAGAGACAGAAATAGAGAGAGAGAGACAGAGAGTGAGAGACAGAGGTAGAGAGAGAGACAGAGAGGGAGAGACAGAGATAAAGAGAGAGACAGACAAGGGGGAGAGAGACAGAGAGAGGGACAGAGGAGAGACAGAGACAGAGATAAAGAGAGAAACAGAGACAGAAAGTGAGAGACAGAAATAGAGAGAGAGACAGAGGTAGAGAGAGACAGAAATAGACAGAGAAAGTGAGAGAGAGACAGACAGAGGGAGAGAGACAGAGAGAGGGACAGGAGAGAGACAGAGACAGATAAAGAGAGAGAAAGAGGAGAGACAGAGTGAGAGACAGAGGTAGAGAGAGAGACAGAGGGAGAGAGACAGAAATAGAGAGACAGAGATAAAGAGAGAAACAGAGACAGAGAGACACAGAGAGGGAGAGACACACAGAGAGAGGGGAGAGAAACAGATAAAGAGTCAGAGGAGAGAGAGACAGAGATAAAGAGAGAGAGACAAAGAGAGAGAGGGAGAGACAGAGAGATAAAGAGAGAGGCAGAAACAGACTGAAACCGAGAGATAGACAGAGACAGAGACAGAGAAGGAGAGAGACAGAGATGAAGAGAGAGACAGACATAGAGGGAGAGAGACAGAGAGAGGGACAGAGGAGAGAGAGAGAGACAGAGGAGAGAGAGACAGAGAGATAGAGAGAGACAGAAACAGACCGAGACAGAGAGCCAGAGAGCCAGACAGGGACAGAGACACACAGGCTGGAACCTCTCCTCCGTGCCCCTCACTCTTTCCGGGGCAGCAGTGAGTGTGTTGGGGCTACACAGTGGGCCAGTGCCCAGGGGGGGGCAGCTAGAACTCGCGTGGGAAGAGCTGCTGCTCAGGTCGGGGCTTTCTAGGTCTCCCGGTAGGAGGTGAATGCAGTGGTCGCCCCTGCCCGAGCCAGGCTCCCCCCTCCATATCCCACGGACAATCTCCCCAAGGCGTCGGCTCTCTGGATTCTTGTAGACACGCCAAAGGGGCTGTGAGGACCCGCTCTTGGGCTTGGCCTGCAGCCCGGCACCCGGGCTTCAAGCGACATCAGGGCTAAAGAGAGGGACTCTGGCAGGAGACAGCAGCGTGCAGGCGGGGGACCAGGCCGTCGGCCCTTCAGCGGCCATGCGGAGCGCCTGCTCCGGTCTTGGGGTGGGCACTGGGCAGCCGACAGCCCGAGGCTGGGGCATACCAACCAGGCCGAAGGCTAAAGCCCTCCTCGGCCTCCGTCTGGGGGGGGACTTCCGGCCTCCGGGCTGCCGAAGGGGGGGGCAGTTGAACTGGAGGCGAGGCCGGGCCTTGAATCTGCTTTCTCAGCACTTTCTCCGCCACTAAACGAGCCCCCTTGCCCCGCCCCCTGGGGCATTTGCGGATTTCGGAGGCAAAGGCTCCGCGGAGCCTCGGGTGGGAGGGCTTCTCCGCACCCTGGCAAAGCAGGTGGATGGCCACAAGGCGAGTGGACTGGGGGCGTGGGGAGAGCAGGCGCAGAAGGTGAAAGCCTGGGTTCAAGTCACCTCTGGCCCTCCCTAGCTGTGTGACTGGAGGAGGCGCCTCTGCTTTCCTCAGTTTCCCCATCTGTGAGCTTTTCCCTGTTCTTTGGCGCTTAGCCATCTCCAGCTCATCCGACAGATGATGAAACCGAGACAAGCCGCCAAGGGACACAGCTAGGAAGGGGCTGGGTCCGGATTCGAACTCAGGGCCTTCGGACTCCACGCTTGGGGCTTTAGCCACTGAGCCACCCAGCGGCCCCTTTCTGAAAATGGGGATACTTGGTCATGCCCGACTTCCAGGGTTGTCGTGAGGAGCCTCAGCGCCATCGATGCGCCCGGGACCCCGGGAGGGGGGCAGAGGCGGGGTGCCGCCTTCCGATCCCCTTTTAGCAAGCACTGGGAGAGCCTTCTCGGCCACACCCGCCCCCGCGCTGCTGCTGATGTGGCGCTCCGGCACTCAGTCAGACAGCATCTGGCCCGGGGGCGGGGCTCGGCGTCTGGAGCTGGGAGAGGGCGGGGCCGCCCTTTACGGTGAGGGACCAGCCCAGGCGGCTTTCCCCGAGGCGATGCCACTTTCACCCTTGTCGGGAATGAGGCTGCGAAGCCGCTTCCCCGCCCTTCCTCCGCTCTCGGAATCAGCACTGTGTCTGGGCTCCGGGCAGAAGAGCTGGAGGGGCGGGGCCACGGGGGAAGGGACTTATCCAGGGTCACCCGGCTGGGAAGTGCCTGAGGCCCGATGGGAAGCCAGGACCTCCAGCGGCCCCCTTTACCGGCCTTCACCACCCTGCCTTGTCTCTGCCGGGCCCTAAAGTCCGGAGCCTTCAGTAGGGTCACTTCCTTTGTTTCGACGCTTCGCCCTCCTCCTGCTCTGCCCACAGCGCCGGCACCCAAGCTGGAGGCCCAGAGAGCCTCCGCAACGGTGTCGGCAGCCCGCGAGGGATGTGGCAGTCCGGAGAGATGGCGGGGGAGGGCCAATGGGAGAGGGGGCGGGGCTAGGAAGCCACTCGGGGAGGCCCCGCTTCACTTTTCATCCTCCACCTCCGACCGGGCCCAGCCTGCGGGACTCTCCTTCCTCGAGCCTAGCCTTGCTGACCCATTTTTCTGGACACGCCCTCCAGGCTGTTTGGGTCTCCGGCTGAACTTGGCCAAAATGGAGCTCGTTCGCTCTTTCTCCCGCCCGCCCTCCTTCCCTCTCTCTCTCTCCGTCTCTCTCTGTCTCTCTGTCTCTCTCTCTCTCCCTCTGTCTCTCTCTCTCTCTCTGTCTCTCTCTCTTTCTCTCTGTCTCTGTCCCTCCCTCTCCCTCTCTCTGTCTCTCTCTCTGTCTGTCTGTCTCTTTCTTTCCCTGTCTCTCTCTGTCTGTCTCTCTGGCTCTCTCTGTCTCTCTGGCTCTCCCTCTCTCTGTCTCTCTCTTTCTCTGTCTCTCTCTCTGTCTCTCTGTCTCTGTCTCTGTCTCTGTCCCTCCCTCTCTCTCTCTCTCTCTCTCTCTGTGTCTCTCTCTTTCTGTCTCTATCTCTGTCTCTCTGTCTCTCTCCCTCTCTCTCTTTCTCCCTGTCTCTCTCTCTCTGTCTCTCCCTCTCTTTCTGTCTCTCTCTCTGTCTCTCTGTCTCTGTCTCTGTCTCTCTCTGTCTGTCTCTGTCCCTCTCTGTCCCTCTCTCTCTCTGTCCTTCTCTCTCTCTCTCTTTCTCTGTCTCTGTCTCTGTCTCTCTGTCTCTGTCCCTCCCTCTCCCTCTCTCTGTCTCTCTCTCTCTGTCTGTCTGTCTCTTTCTTTCCCTGTCTCTCTCTGTCTGTCTCTCTGGCTCTCTCTGTCTCTCTGGCTCTCCCTCTCTCTGTCTCTCTCTTTCTCTGTCTCTCTCTCTGTCTCTCTGTCTCTGTCTCTGTCTCTGTCCCTCCCTCCCTCCCTCTCTCTCTCTCTCTCTCTCTCTCTCTCTCTCTCTCTCTCTCTCTCTGTGTCTCTCTCTTTCTGTCTCTATCTCTGTCTCTCTGTCTCTCTCCCTCTCTCTCTTTCTCCCTGTCTCTCTCTCTCTGTCTCTCCCTCTCTTTCTGTCTCTCTCTCTGTCTCTCTGTCTCTGTCTCTGTCTCTCTCTGTCTGTCTCTGTCCCTCTCTCTCTCTGTCCTTCTCTCTCTCTCTCTTTCTCTGTCTCTGTCCCTCCCTCTCTCTGTCCCTCTGTGTCTCTCTTTCTGTCTCTATCTCTGTTTCTGTCTCTCTCTCTCTCTCTCTGTCCCTCTCTCTCCCTCTCTTTCTCTCTCTCTCTCTGTCTCTCTCTCTATCCCTCTCTCTCTCTTTCCCTCTGTCTCTCTCTCTTTCTCTGTCTCTGTCTCTCTCTCTTTCTCTGTCTCTGTCTCTGTCCCTCCCTCTCCCTCTCTCTGTCTCTGTCTGTCTGTCTGTCTGTCTGTCTCTTTCTTTCCCTGTCTCTCTGTCTGTCTGTCTGGCTCTCTCCCTCTCTCTGTCTCTCTCTGTGTGTCTCTCTCCCTCTCTCTGTCTCTGTCTCTGTCTCTCCCCCCCCCTCTGTCGCTCTCTCCCCCCCCTCTCCTCTCTCTCAGTCTCTCTCTCCCCCCCCTCTCTCCCCCCCCTCCCTCTCATGCACACAGTCCTGGTAGTGACTCTGGCTTCCAGTGTCTGTTGCCCCGGCCCTTTCCCTGGCACAGGTCTGACCTTGCCATTGTCCTGCTTGCCTCTCCCATGTTCCGGCCTGCTGTTGCTACTCTTTGCCCCTTTTGCATGAAAGCCGGCTGCCTGATCTCACTCTATCCTGCAGGGCTGCTGGCCAGGCCTGCCCCCCGGACCATGTACTTGCTAGAATGGCCCCCCTCTCTGGGCCCTCACCCTGGCTCCCCTCCAGGAGAGTGAAGGCATGCTCATTCCCATTTTACAGGTGGGGAAGATGAGGCAAGGAAGCTGGCCCTATTGTTAAAGCTTAGACCCAAACCAAGCAGGCTCCCTCCCAGGCCAGTGTCCTTTCCACTGCCCCCCCACCCCCACGTCATCGGTTTTAGCCCAGCAGCCCTCATGTTGCTCCTTGTTCACATCCGACCGTCCTGTGCCTCCTGGGGCTGCCTCTGCCTGTCACAGCCACCAGAGCTGGTCAGGGTGCTTCTGTGGACTCCACAGATGAGGGTGAACAGCAGCAGGGCCCAGCCAGGCCACCTTCCTGAGAAGCGGCCCGGGAGTCCCTGGGGAGCTGTGGAAGAGGCAGGAAGGAAGAGAGGATGTACAAGCCAAGCCAAGCCGAGCCTGCAAACCAAAGTAAAGGACCTGAGCTGTCAACCAAGGCGAAGATTCCAAACGGAGAGGCAGTTGGAGCTGGCCAGGGGAGAGGAACTGAGCTTTCTCCTCTGGGGTTCCTGACCAAGGGAACTAGACCTCTCCTCTGGGGTTCCTGACCAAGGGAGACTGGCTTTTCTGATCTAGGCAGAGAGAGACCTTTGGGGGACTTCTGGAGTTAAGCCGAGAAGAAATTAACTTTTGTTGGTGGCTCTGTGGAACTGGAAGAAGGAAGAAGATTTAACAATTGTCCTCCATTTGTATCACTGTCTGAGTCACAGCTGTGACAAGACTGCCATTTCTGAAACCCTCCTAATTCTCCCTGTAGACTAGGGACACCCCATCCCTCTCCTCAGTTCTCCATCCAGCTGTTCCCAACAAACCCCTTTACTTGAGAAAGGAAGACTGAAGATTTCTCTGCAATCTCACAGTCCCCTGAGTTACTTAGAAGGTGGCTGACTAAGACAGGGGAGAGGAAAGGGGGGCAGAAGGGAGTGGGGTGGGTGGAAACTGGGAGGTGAAGGGGGGAAGGGGAGGAAATATGTGGATCTATTGACCATAGTCACCAATAGGCAGCCCCAGAGTCACCCCTCTAGCACCCCTCTCTCTCTCATCTCTGAAGAAGCTCCTCTATCTGCACCATAACGAGGGACTCCCAGCTTCCCCCCAGCAGATCTCTAGTAAGCCAGTTCCCATTGACCACAACCAGAAACAGAGCCCCCGATGACACTTTTATTACAATTGGCACCCCAAAGTCTGCCCAAGCCCCAAAATCCTGTGAAAGGCAGAGCAGAATAAGAAGGAAACAGTGTTCAGACAAGTTGTTTCTGCAGGGCTGGTCATGGCAGTGCCATGTGTTTCTGAGTCTACCACATATTGTTCGACAGAATTACCCGTATGGTAGTGGAGACTATTGATTATATGGGCAAGCTGACAAGGTTTGTTTGCAGTTGCTGTTCCAAACTGAACTGGTACTTGGGCAGGTCCTGGCACAAGTGTACGTGATCTTTATGGCTGTCCTGCAGACTCCGACCCAACTGAAGAAGATGTTTAGATTTGTGGTTCCCCTTAAGGCAGAGAAGATTATGGCCATTGATACCAACCTGGAAAGCCTGATTAAGGCTGTGTTTGAGCAATTGATTAAGGAAAAGGGGCTAGATAAGGTTGTGGGCAAGGACAATGGGCGAACAGAGGGTGTACCTCAGGAAAATGAAGGTGACAATGAGAACAAGCTGGACTGTGAACCTGAGAAAGTCTGTCCACTAAGAGAAGTCACCAAATTATCCAGGAATGCTTGCATGTTGCACTCCAGAGCCCACAGACAATTCCCCACGCAGGAACTTGAATCCATAAAGTGCCGTTTCCTAAAATTTGTAGAAAATCCTTTCAAATCTCAAAAGGAGTTGAAACGATTTCAGGATCTTTGATCCAGATTTTGAAGATATCGAGTTCTTCCTATCTGAACTGTTCAGCCCCTGTGAACAGAGACAATTCCTGGAGAAGACAAGATCTGACAGCAATCTAACTAGCTGGCCAACTGTAGAGCAAAGGGTAGATATGAACTTTGTTAACCCTACTTGCATGTCCTGCCTTAGAAGATGCAGGGAGAACTTTCTACAGGCCATAAAACTATGCTGTTCAAAACCTAATGCATGGACTAAGTTTGACAAGATCTTGCAGGATGAAGGGGAACATCCTGCCATATACATAGACCGTCTGTCAGAGATGGCAGATTCCATCTTAAGTCTAGAAGCCGATAGCGAGGAGTTTGCTAGCCATGTGTGTAGGCAATTTCGAAGAGGCTGCACACCTCAATGGAAAACTTTTTTCAAACACTATTTCCCCAAGTATGATTTGGTCTCTCTGATAGAATTGCATGAGGCACTCAGTTACTTGCATGAGAATAATTCAGAACAAAGTAAACAAGTCCAGGACCTAAAAGAAAAATTAGAAATGACAGAAACTAATCTTAAACAAAAGGAGATGGAAGAAGTCAAAAGACTGAGCACAGTGAGGATGTACACAATACCTAGTTACAAGGAAAAAGCCGTGCAGAGAGAGACCAGGGAGGGAATGGTCCTTTTGTCACAGGAAAGGTCACTTGACTAGAAATTGTTTTGTAAAGAAGAAACCTGAGATTAATAATAAAACTCACATAATACACAAACCACATACTCTGACATGGTTAGGAAGGAGTTGTGAAGCCAGGCCCATGAGATATAGTGTGACTAATGGATATAGTGAGAATGAGGCTGCAGTTGAAAGTAGCAGACAAAAGTTGGGGAATGGTGAAAACTCAGTGCCGGACAGTGGATCTGTGAAGGCCAGTACATGCATTAAAGCAAGAAAGGCAGAGACCGAAATAGAGACAAAAGGAATTATTTCAGGAATCGCCAGTGAGATGAGAGGCTCTGACAGATGCGTAGTACCCACACAGGAAAGAAGGCAGGTCATTCCTTGAGAACTTTTTCCAGTGTGGAGCGGATAATGGGATTGCACAAAAGGAAAAAGTCCCCAGTGTGCTACATCTGTCAAGTGCCTAAAGCTTAGGTGACAAGGCTCTAAAGCCATTCCCAGAGGCCTCCCTCCATACTCGGTTGTCCCTGTGAATAGCTCCATGGCACGAGGGCCCTTAGAAAAGTCTTCTAAGTTGAGTCCAGAAGCTGAAACCTTCCATCCAGCAATGAGTGAGAGTGAAGGCCAAACTAACCGAGAACGGAGCTGATGTTGCTGTCCTGTTCCTGCATTGGAGGTGACGTTACAGTTCAACTTGCAATCAAAGTGTCATCGGGGGCTCTGCTTCTGGTTGTGGTCAATGGGAACTGGCTTACTAGAGATCTGCTGGGGGGAAGCTGGGAGTCCCTCGTTACGGTGCAGATAGAGGAGCTTCTTCAGAGATGAGAGAGAGAGGGGTGCTAGAGGGGTGACTCTGGGGCTGCCTATTGGTGACTATGGTCAATAGATCCACATATTTCCTCCCCTCCCCCCTTCACCTCCCAGTTTCCACCCACCCCACTCCCTTCTGCCCCCCTTTCCTCTCCCCTGTCTTAGTCAGCCACCTTCTAAGTAACTCAGGGGACTGTGAGATTGCAGAGAAATCTTCAGTCTTCCTTTCTCAAGTAAAGGGGTTTGTTGGGAACAGCTGGATGGAGAACTGAGGAGAGGGATGGGGTGTCCCTAGTCTACAGGGAGAATTAGGAGGGTTTTGGAAATGGCAGTCCTGCTGCTATGGGGTGCAGAGGTGCACCCCGGGGGGCGGGAAGGACACCTCTGCAAGGCTTAGCTTAAAAACAGAAAGAGAAATGTATTCATTCAGGAGGCAATGTTGAGAGTGGCCAGGAGGATAGCAAGATGGGGAGCAGTTCCTGGGGGGCCAGCATGGATGGAGAGGCCCCCCCCCATGACATCAGTTCTGGGGATCTTATACTTTTCACAACAGAGTGTTAGTCACCCAGGCTCGCCCGCCTGGAGACATCAAGATTCCTTAGTTTTAGGGAACAACCGGAAGTCTGATAGGATCCAGGTGTGGCCTGGGGTGCCTCTCTGTGCCCATCTTAAATCTAGAGGACGATCAAGGGAAGAGTCATCTCAGGACCCCAGGGGGCCATTGGGTGTTCCTAGGCTCAGGGTCACCGGGAGCGAGGGGGCCCCCGATAATAGTTCACCTGGGTTCTGGGGGTGCAGAGCCATGTCAATGTCACAGCTGTGACTCAGACAGCCAGAGAGACGGAGAACAACTGTTAAATCTTCTTCCTTCTTCCAGTTCCACAGAGCCACCAACAAAAGTTAATTTCTTCTCGGCTTAACTCCAGAAGTCCCCCAAAGGTCTCTCTCTGCCTAGATCAGAAAAGCCAGTCTCCCTTGGTCAGGAACCCCAGAGGAGAGGTCTAGTTCCCTTGGTCAGGAACCCCAGAGGAGAGGTCTAGTTCCCTTGGTCAGGAACCCCAGAGGAGAAAGCTCAGTTCCTCTCCCCTGGTCAGCTCCAACTGCCTCTCCGTTTGGAATCTTCGCCTTGGTTGACAGCTCAGGTCCTTTACTTTGGTTTGCAGGCTCGGCTTGGCTTGGCTTGTACATCCTCTCTTCCTTCCTGCCTCTTCCACAGAGCCTCGGTGGCTCCTGGTGCCTCCTCCAGGCCTCCCTCTTGTCTTGTGCACGGGCCCCACAGGGTGAGGGCAGGTTTAGCGGTCGTGGCCCGTTTGGTGGGCAGCCCTAGGGAGCTCTCCCTCTCCCGGAGGGGCCCACTGTTTTCTGGTAGGGTGGGGCCAGACATGGCTCCTGAGGAGAGGCCAGCGAGGAACGGTGGGGCTGAGTCCAGCTGGCTGTGGAATGCGCCTCTCTCAGCACTGACTTCTGGGCTTGGAAAATGCCATCTGTGTCTCGCTGCCTGGAGTGAGGACAGAGGCGGGCAGGGCCCGGGTCCCCTTTGCCTCTGCGCTGGTGGCTGTGGCCCAGCTGCCTCGGGGCTCACAAGTTAAGCCCAGCCTCACTGTTTCTTTTTCCAAGATGGCCCATGGAAGCCGGACTGGGCCTTACCTTTGCCAAAAGCACCCAGCCTACGCCCAAAAAGAAGGCTGGAAGGACTGGGATTTCCCAGGATTCCCCGCTGGGTGGCAGGAGGGGAGGAGGAGACCCAGGACAGAGGGAGGAGGGGTCGCTGTGGACTCACCTTGGCTCAGACTTCCAGGTGTGCAGAGGCCCTTCTGCACGGCCCCAGAAGAGAAGGGAAAGCTCTGCCTGGAGAATGGAAGGTATTTCTAAGGCGCAGCCAGACCTTTGAGCCACAAGACCCTGTTTGGGGTTATCCTGGAACCCCTGACATTTGCACGTGGGAGAGAGAGGGAAGGGTGACTTCCAGGATGTGCGGGGCCCTGGCTACTGGCAAGGGGCCCAGGCCCGTGTATCGTAGAGTCCCACCATCCCTTCGTGTTCATAGGGGAACAAGGGGCTGCCAGAGGGCCCAGGGTGGCCACAGGGCTCATTGGCAGACCAGACTTCCTGCCTGGCTGCTCCCATGTTCATTAAGGCCCTTCCAGGAGAAGTGGGGAGAGGAGCTCAGCCTCCCGGGGCAGCTGGGCCACCCGCTCCCCAGCCTGGCTCAGGAGAGGCGGCCTCACTCCCGGCAGGCCCCAGCATTCGGGCTCTGGAGCTCGGAGGGGCGGCCACCTTGTTCCCAAGCCCGAAAGACCCCCCCCCTCCCCCCAGGCAAGAAGCACGGAGTAGGCGCTCCATGAGCTCACAGGGGGTCATGGGTGCTGCGCTAAGCAGCCCTCCCCTCCTGACACCCGGAACTCTCCCCGTACCAAGGACAGCAGCCAAGGCCAAGAGCCAGCCTGGCTGCCTCCGCCTGAGCCGCCCAGGCTTCCCTCAGGAAGTGCCCGGAGCCTGCAGTCCCGGAGGGAGCTGTCCTCTGGGACGCTGCAGGGGCTTTAAGGTGCGGGCGCAGGGCAGGGAAATGGGCCCAAACAGCTACAAGCCGAGCCCCGAGTTCAACAGGAAGGCCTGGAAGAGGCTGGAAATGGCTTCAACTGATGTGGGAATGCCCTGCAACTGGCCTGAGGGGCGCCCAACTTCCTGGGGGCAAACTGCCAGGAAAGGGCCCGCCAGCGGAAGCTGACAGGGATGCACTTAACCCGGAAATAAGAAAAGAGGAGAAAGAATCGTGCTGCAGCGGGCTGTGCGTTGTCAAGATTAAAACTTAGGGGAGACGGGGAGACGGAGGCAGGTAGAAATGAGTTTCTCTCTGCAAGGAGTATTATATATTTAGAGGTTTATTAAAGGTTAAAGATGAAAGAATATACAAGTAAGAAACATGTGCCTAGGCCAGAGGCCTAGACAAAATAACCTCACATCACGCAAGAGACCGCCTGCTGCAAAACAGAAGTCCAAAAGAGCCAAGAGCCCCTCAAAAGCCTTTGAATCCGCTTAAATGCCTCCTCGATCTCGGCCCAGGGGAGATGACAAGGCATTCTGGGGAAGTGGAGCCAAGGCTCGTGGGGATTGTAGTCCTGGATTCGAGTCTATTTTTTACAGCCCTTTCTCCGGAGGTCGGCATGCGCACCCCTTCCCAGATGATGCTCTTCTGGTGCTGCTTGCTTCACGGGGCCTTTCCATTCCCTCTTGTTCCTTACGTGCAGGGGCACCCCATCCCGTGCCCCAACGGGGTCAGCGTGGCAGTCCGTGGCGGGAGGACACTTTCCCAGAATCCCGGGAAGCTGGTGCAGGGCGAAGGGAGCAGGAGCGCCCCCTACAGGACTGGCGGGTGTGGCAGAAGGCGGCTTTGTGGCGGAGCTTTCATGGGAGCAGCTCCCCTTGGTGGGGAAAGACCGGCAGGTGACAAGGCTACCACCCTGCCCCCCCCCCCCCTTTGCAATATTGACTCTCGGCACCACGTTTGCAAGGAGGACTTGGGGGGAGGGTTGGGAGTCAGCTGAGGTGGGGGAGGGGCAGGAAAGCCCTTCTAGGACTATTGTGGGCCAGCAGGGGCTCCGAGCAGGAAGCCCCCAGAGGTCCTTTCAGCCCCTTCGGGCAGCCGCCCTCCTGGGCCGCTCACTGGCTTCTGTGAGCAAAGAGCAACCTCTGGGAAGGGCGGCTCCAGTCTAGGATGTGAACCGCTGCAGGCCTGAGGAAGGCCGGGGTGAGGCCTGCCCTAGAAGGGAATCACTGGCAACTAGCCCAGGCTGGGCAGAGGAGGGGGAGCCCCAAGGTGGCAGGAGGGCGGCTGAGAACCTGACCTGGGCTGGGGGGAGACAAGGCCACGGATGAGGAACGCCAGGGAGGCCCAGGCAACAGGGCCGGGCCTCACCGCAGGGGAAGAGCCTCCCCAGGGCCCCGGGCTCCTGGGCCTTCCTTCCACTTGCAAACGGCCCAGTGGCAGCAGAACTGCAGGGAGAGGCAGGGCTGGTTTTCTGGCTACAAAGAGAAGCATAAGGTCCTCCCGAGGAGAAAGCGGTGCAGTGGGCAGAGCCCAGGCCCAGGCCGGCCCGACTTTCTCACGTCCTAGCAGGGCCCTTTCATGCTAAGGAAGGGGCCAGCCTTCTCTCCTAGTCCGGAGAGGTCGCCCCCCCCCCCCCAGTGGCCCCTCCCTCCCTGTATGGCCCTGCCTGCCTCCTGGGCCTCCTGGGCCTCGGTCTTCATTGGGCTCAGATCTCCGGCCTGGCCCTTGGCCTCCCTCGCACTCAGTGCCGGGGCCTCTGCCCAGCGGCTCGGGAACCCTTTCTCGGGCCGGGCCCTACCCGGGAAGATGCGCAAATGAAAGGGCGCTGGGGGAGGGGGAGCCGGGCGGAGGGCGGTGGCTCCTCCCTGGGAGGGGCGGGGCGGAGCCCCCTTTCTCTCCAACCGGCCCAGCGGGGCCTCTTGGGGACGTGGGGCGGCCTTAGGGCGGCCCAAGGCGATGCTGCCACCCGAGGCAAAGGGAAAGCCGGGCTCGAAAGCCTCGGAGAGGGGGAGGCCTCACCGGGAGGGATGCGGTTTCCTGCTGGGCTCAGCCTCTCCTCCCGCGGTTTGGGGGCGGGCCAGGAGCAACAGCGAGCGTTCCAGGCCAGCATCGAGCCACTTAAGGGAGGGAAGCCGCGCCCGGGCCGCCGGGGAAGGGGGGCCCTTGGCCGCCCGCTCCGGAGGCGAGTCCCCTTTGGGGGCCATTAAGGAGCCTCCGGACAGTGTGGACGTGCCTTTCCTCTCCCGGAGAGCTCCCAAGCCCCCCTCGGGCCCCTTGCGGGGCGCAGTTCAGAGGGAGGGAAGGACCGAGCCAGGCCTTGGTTCCCCCCCTGGAGCCTCTGCACAGCCCTGGCTGGTGGTGGTCCGGGCTTAGATCAAAGCGATGGCGAGCTTCCGCTGCAGAAGAGGGAGGAAGGGACTCGCCCAGGGTCACGGGGAGTGTCTGAGGCTATGTGGGAACCCGGCACCTCCCAGCTCCAGGGCTGGTTCTGCCCACTGAGCCACCCGGCTGCCGCTCTGGCTAGACTTTAGAAGCTCATCTAGGAAACGATTCCTAAGCTGTTCAGTGGTGGAGTCTGAGCGAATGTCCCCTCTCAGGGCCTTCCCGTGGCCATGAGGCCAAGAACTAGCCAAAGGAATGAATCCCTAAGGTGGAATCGAGGATTGGGGCTCAGCCCAGCTTCCTGGGCTTCTGAGAAGAGTCCATGGGGCTGCAGGGAGAGGGGCAGCAGGGTTCCCTGGGGAAGCTGGGAGGGAGCGGCAATTCCTGCCCTGCTGTCCAGGGACTCGGGGGCTGAGCCAATGGAAAAGCCACTGTCAGGAACGTGGCTGGGGCCTCCTTCTCTGCTAACCGACCTTAGGTCCAAGGCGTGGCTCGGGCTCGCCCCCTCCCCTGCCCTGCTCCAGAACATGGAGGGATGCCCTGGTGTATCTGGGGACCCTGGAAGCCAAGCACAGAGAGGGAAGGCACAGAACCAGGGACCCACCAACGGGGACAGGAAGTTGTTCAAGCCAAACAAATTGGCTTTCTTTATTTTTAATGGGCTCCCTTTCATCCCTTTGGACTCCTTTCCCATAGCCACGGTGGGCCTCCACTCGGGGTCACACGTGTCACTGATCCACACGGTTCCCCCATTATTGACATTCGCTTAGTCTCCGGCCACCCATGTGACCAAGCAGCTCTTCTCCCTGGGCTTTCCGCTCCCCAGGCTTGTCCTGGGTCATTGTGATGTCCATTCCGTTCATTTGAAGGAGGAACTCTTCTCCACACGTTGGATAGCCGCCTGCTCTGGTGGGGACACTGGCTGGGGGCTGGGGGGGGTGTTTGCCCCAACTATGTGCAGATCTCGGAGGGGGGAGGGGAGACTTCCTGGTTTTGGATTGGCTCCAAGGTAGAAGAGAGGTGAGGGCTAGGCCATGGGGGTAAAGTGACTGGCCCAAGGTCACCTAGCTGGAAAGTGTCTGAGGCCAGATTGGAACCCAGGACCTCAGGTCCCTGAGCCTGGCTCTCCACCCAGGAGCCACCCAGCTTCCCCCTCACTGTGTTTTTAAAAAAGAATCGCCCAAAGTTTAAACCCTCTCCAGCCGGCAGGAGGGGGGGAGGGGTATGGGGGGGCGTGTGCTGAGGGGAGGAACCAGGCCACGTCCTCACTGGCATTTTTACTCTAAATGAAACCAGAAGGCAGAGGAGCTTCCTGAATGATGGGGAAAGCTGAAGAGTAGTGAGTGACTAACAAAGGAAACTCCCAGAGGCAGATGGGGGCCAGAAGGGCCCCCTGCACGATTAGCCCCGATCAGTGCTGAGGGAGGCTCGGAAAGATGCCCAGATGTGCCTCTGCACAAGGAGAGGGTCGAGGGGCCGGCAGAGCCTGGCAAAAGGGGACTCCCCCCACAGTGGACTCACTGCGGTGTCTTTCGTGCCCTCCCCCTCCCCCAAGGGCGTGGTGGGGGCGTGTGCGGTGGAGATGTGGGCACCCTGTGTGACTGCTCACCTTCCTGCCTGCCCTCCCCAGCCTAGGGCCACGTCCAGGGGGCCGGAGAAGCACTTTCCTTCTTCCAAAGCCAACTTGGAGCCCTGGCAGAGGGTGTGGGCTGCCTGGCCCTCCCCCAGCCCCTTGCTGATGTGGCTGCTTCTCCAGGCTGTCATTAAGGAGGAGGCTTTCCCGGCCTCTCACGTGGCAGGCCTGCTGTTCCCCCCCTCCCAGGATTCTGGGTGAGGGGGGGTAGATCTGGGCTAGAGAGCCCCCTGCAGATGGCATTCACTGAAGAACAGACCTCGTCTGCCAGCCTGATGCCCAGATTGGCCACTGGGGCCCTTCGGCCTGGCCTAGCCCTGAAGGGGGCAAGCATGGGCACAGCAGGTGAGCTGCTCTTTTCTAAGCTCCCCTTTCCTGACCTCCCCCTCATTGGGAGGGCACATGTGCCACGTGTGCCACGGTGCAGTGTCTCCAGTGGTCAGGCGGGGACAGAAGAGAAGCAGTAGCCCCAGGGAACAGAGTTTCCCAAAGGTGGCCTTCGCTTGCCCTTCCTTCCATCACGGGAGTGTCCAGCAGGGAAGGTTGCAGCCGCTCTGCTGGTTCTGCTTCGCTCTGCATCAGTGCCGCCAAGTCTTCCCCGGCTTCTCTGGCAGCAGGTCATTTGCCACCCCCGCAGGCACCACAGCCTGGCTAGCCATCCTGTACTCAGAGAGGCCTTTGCTCTCTTGGTCTCTCGTTCAGCTGTCCGGGAGAGCTCTTGCTGGGCCCAAGGGCAGGAATCCGCAGAGCTCCACATTGCTTCCTGCAATGGCTGAGCCAGTTCACAAGTGACCCACAATGCATCAGGGTCTGAGTTTCCCTCCTCCAAGGTCCATTCTGTCCATTTCCTTTCAGGGCATTTGTCAATCTACTGGGGGGGCGGGGAGGAGGTTTGCATTTCTCTAGTCCATCATGATTTGGCCTATAGAGAGCATTGATCTTTGTCAGTTGGAGAATACGCTGATTCTTACAAGTTTGCCCGTTGTCTGGCTTTGAAAATGAAGCCTTTGTCCCAGGAACTCACTGAGGAATCCCCTCCCCCTTCTGCTTCCCTTTGCTTCCCCATCGGTGTGACAGTCAGTCCATCCCAGCATCGCCCCTTTATGGCCAAAGCTGGTCCTTCTTGACTCCGTCTTGGTATATGGTGTGCCGTGCTGGTCTGAACCCAATTTCCGCCAGACTGCTCTCCAGGTTTCCCAGCAATGCTTGTCAAATACCGAATTCTGCTCCTGCACTTTGGGCCTTGGGGCTTGTCAGCCAAGGACACACTCCAGCCCTGGGCTACTTGCCCACAGGCAGGGTGTCCCTCTGCTTTCTGTCTGGGAGCTCGGGGGCTCTTCCAGAGGGACGTCCTGGCTAGCTGTGACGTGAAGCCACTTGGGGTGACCCTGAATAAGTGAACTAGCTGAGCCGGAATTGGCATTCTTGCTGGGCTGCTCTGGCCCCCTCCTCTCCCAGCTGTTTGCGGCTGTACCAAGTGCTGAGCAGCTGCCTTCACACAGTGTGGCCCTCAGGAAGACTCCCGTGGACTACAGTGCTCAGATTGAGGGAGGGAATGGTGGTCCTCTCTCCAGCTCAGCTGGGGGTTTCTGCTAGTGCCCAGGAGGTGCCGAGCTTATCTTAGAGCCTGCCGCTGGGTGAAAGCCTCCCTCCAGCTGGCTGATGGTCTGGGACTCGGAATTCCCCGGTGCCCTCTGAGGCCAGGCCTGGCATCTTCCTCGCTGCCCATTCCAGTTCCTGCCCCTTCCTTTTCTCCTCAGTTCTCTCACTAGTGTTTCTGGTGGGACAATTTTAAATGGCCAGAGATGGGCTCCATTCCCAGATCAGGCTGATTGGCCAGCAGGGTTTTCGAGTCATTAAACACGATTTTGTAAGGCCATTACGACCCCTCAAGATGGTGAATACCTGAGGAGGAGGAGGAGGAGGAGGAGGAGGATTGATTTGTTAGAGTCCCTCCTTGATTCCTGGATGATCCCAAGATTCCAGTGTTTAGGAAGAAATCAGACCCATTATCCCATTCACTCCAACTCACTTCAGTGGGGCTGGGGTAGGGGTGGGAGGAAATCCAAGGATATTGGTCTGCTGTCCAAAGCCTGGGTGGGGGCTACAATCTCAATTTTAAATCATCCATCCCCATTTTTTTAATTAAAATTTTCAATTTTTAAAATTTGTATTAAAAATTAATTTAGAATATTTTCCCATAGTTACATGATTCGTGTTCTTTCCCTCCCCCACTGGGTTATACAGCATCACTGTTCAAAACCCAATTCTTGTAATAGAGTGATCATTTAAAGGCAAAATCCCCAATCATATCTCCATCTAACCATGTGATCAATCATATGTTTTTCTTCTGCATTTCCGCTCCCACAGTTCTTCCTCTGGATGTGGATACATTCTTTCTCACGAGTCCCTTCTAATTGTCCTGGATCCTTGCATTGCTGCTAGTAGCAAAGTCAGTTACATTCAATTGTGCTACAGTGTATCAGTCTGTGTACAATGTTCTCCTGGCTCTGCTCCTCTCACTCTGCATCCATTCCTGGAGGTCATCCCAGTTCCCGTGGAATCCCTCCAGTTCATCATTCCTTTCAGCACAATAGTATTCCTTCACCATCAGATACCCCCAATCAAGGGACATCCCCTCATTTTCCAATTTTTTTTTGCCACCACAGAGAGCTCAGCTATGACTGTTCTTGTACAAGTCTTTTCCCCTGTTATCTCTTTGGGGCACAAACCCAGCAGTGCTATGGCTGGGTCAAAGGGCAGGCAGTCTTTTAAAGCCCTTTGGGCATAATTTCAAATTGTCTTCCAGCAATATCTGAGATTGTATTTGAACTCAGGAAGATGAATCTTTCCTACTTCGGGCCAGCCACTCTGTGCATTATGGTACCACCTGACTGCCTTGGCTTCCTTTAAGTCTCAATTAAAAGTCTGCCTTCTACAGGTTGCCTTTCCTAACTCTTCTTAATCCCACTGCGTTCCCTCTGTTAATTATGTCCCATTTGGGCTGTAGAGAGCCTGGTTTCCATGTTATCTCCCCCATTAAACAGTAAACTCCTTTAGGGTAGGGACTGGCTTTTTTGTTTATTTATTTTTGCCTCTTTTTATAGCTCCAGCACTTAAATCAGTGCTTGGCACATAGTAGGTTCTTATTCAATTGCATTGAAAATTATTAGTGTAGCATACCAGGCATGTTAGCATCTGGGAAGTATGATTGATGTATTGATATTGTATTACCAGACACATGGTCAGACCTCTTCGTGGTCATTGTATGAAAGGGGATGCGTCCAGGCACTAGCAAAGGACGGGCAAATTCATGGGCTGGGCCTTGAGGAGCACAAACATAGAGCTGCTGGGACTACACTCATTTGCAAACCGAGGTTGGATTAATCTCCACCTCTTTGATCTCATCATTGTCAATTCAACCAATGTTAAAACCTATGTCATGTTACGTATTCGCTGACACACATTCCTAAAAACCTTCAATAAATACTGGGGACTAGTGTGAAACTCTCTCCTTCAAACTCTCTCTTTCAAGCTCTCTTGCTAGCTCTCTCACTTTTACTGTGCTTCTCTCCCTCTGTTCCCTTCTCTCCTCTTACGCTTGCTTCACTGTGTCTCTTCCATAGCAACCTTGTCGCCCCCAGTGCCTCGGCACCAGGAGTTGAGACTCCCCCTTTCCTAGTGACCTTGTCGCCCCCAAAGCAGACTCTCTTGTCTAGGAGTATCAAGGGGTTGGTATTCCCCACCTATTCTCTTGTTCCTCTCACTTCCTTGGAGTTCGAGTTACTCCCCATGTGTTTCCACTTCTGCCTTTGAGTCATCATTATTCTCCCATTTCCTCAGCCTCCTCTCCCCACCTCAGGTTATTACCCACAGATAAATGTTGTAGGACTCCTGTGGGGGGGTCGCTATAATTAGTGATTTGGAACTTTTTTATTTGGTTATTCATAGCTTTGATTTCTTCCTTTGAAAAGTGCCTGCTCACATCATTTGACCATTTATCAGTTGGAGAATAGCTCTTGCTATATGAACTCAGGTTAGTTCCTAAAACACCTTGAGTATTAGTTTAGTTTAGTTCCTAAAACATCTTGAGTATTAGTTCTTCCCTGAGAAATTTGTCACAAAGCTTCCCCCCACCCCAGTTAATTGTTTCTCTTCTAATTTTGGCTACATTTGTTTTATTTATGAGGAAATGCTAAATTTTATGTAAATCAACTGTCCATTTTCTTCACTGATCTCTATAAGGCAGCTAGGTGACAACCTATCTAATGGATAGAGTGTTGGACTTGGAAACACAAAGATCGGAGTTCAAATCCTACTTCAGATCCTATGTGACCTTGGACAAGTCACTTATTCTGTGCCTGCCTCAGTCTCCACATCTAGAAGATGTACATAATAATAACATCTACCTCCCATGGTTGTTGTGAGTATAAAATGAGATAGGCAACTTTTGTAAACTGCTTTGCACACCTTAAATCAGTATAAAAATGGTAACTATTATTGTTTTATCTCTTTGGTCATTAAGTCTTCTCTTGACCAATTTTTTTTTCTCTTGGTATCATAGGAAAAGTTACAGCTAGCTTAGTGGTGAAAGTATTGCTTAGAGAAATTGTTCCTAGGTTAGGTGTTCCAATTACCATAGACTCACACAGAGGATCTCATTTTATTCAAGATATTCTGAAAAGAGTCTATGAGAATCTGGGAATAACACTTAAGTTTCATGTTCCTTACCATCCACAAAGTTCAGGTCAAATGGAGCGTTTGAACAGGGAACTCAAGACTATGGAGGGGAAGATTTGTGCTAAAACTCATCCAAAATGGCCACATAGCTTTGTTTTTCCTTCATACAAGACCAAAAGCAGATTTGCATGTATCATCTCATGAAATGCTCTTTGGGCATGCTCCATTGCAAGCAAAAACTTGTAAGGCTGTTTATGCATCTCTCTTGGGGGGAGATTTGAACTGAAATACATTACAACATACATTGCAACATACATTACGACATACATAACATTATACATTACATATTACATACCACAAACATGGAAATAGATATGTAAATAATGTGTATTACAGTTAGGATTAAAATTGCATTATAGTGTATGTTTATGTATATAAATATGGTGTATATATGTGTATATATACAGCATGTATACATATTATATGTATGTGTTATAGGTACATATGCAAAATTATATAAGTAGTTAATATTTGATAAGTTCTTAGCATAGATTAGAAAATCTCAGTTCTATGTAACAGTTTGAGTTTTGTGTAATAATGATTCCAATTTAGAATAAGATTGTGTTGAATTTTTATCTACTTTTAAATGTATTTTGCATAAGTAATTTTTTAATGGATTGGTTTAACTTTTTTGTAAAAACGTACGCAATATTTTGTTTATTGTACTTTAAAATCTTTTTTCTAAGTTTTATATTTATACATTACAATAGTTTGATAGGATTTTTTTCTGTATTAGTTTATAAGAATAGACTTTTTATGACTTTAATATTTTTCATGAAGTTTGTGTTTGTATTTGCATTTTCATGTTTCTTTGCTTACTTTGCTTTTGCCTATGTTTGCTTTGTATTTTGAACTTTGTAGCTTTTCAATGTATAATTTTTTCCCTTTTCCTTTCCTTGACTTAAATCCCTAGAGTAAGGTAGTGTTAGATAGGATAAGATAAGTGAGTGTAGACTGTTTACTGTTTTGGGTAAGAATTTTAGTTTAGATGGGATATACGTTTGTTAGTGTACAAATGCCAAAATACTGTTTTCAACACTATTTTGACTTTGTGCAAAGGGGGGACTGTTATAGGGAAAGTTAAGTGAGGTGTGTGAGTTTGCAGATGGACAGTTCTGGAATTCAGGGGTAGAGCAGCTGCTGTTGGAGAGGGACAGTTGAGCCTGGAGACTCTGGCTTTTCTCTGTCTGGGTGGACCTTTTCCCTGTGGCATTTGACTACCTGATCTTCACCTCCTACCTGCTGTTTGGATTATCCTATTACCCTGTTGGCTATTTTGACATCTGCTGAGTTCCTGTGCTGCTCTTGTGACAACTAATAGCTGATTGTGAGACCATTGCTGGGCCCCGTCAGACTTGCACACAGACCCTTTTCCTTGGATGATCAAAAAGGGGTTTTAATGTTAGCTTAGCTGAGTACAGGAATTTGGGGTTATATAGAGAGGATAGGAGGAGAGTAGGGAACCATTCAGAAGAAGTCTCTGTGAAGGGATCTGTAGATCTGGGAGGTGGAGACAGTTATTGTTAGAGGAAGTTCTATCCAAATCCCTTCTAACCTGTCCCTGTCTTATTAAACGACTGCTATTTAATAACTTCGGCTTCTGTGTGTGTCTCATCTCAGTGTCTGGCTCTGCCTGCCCTGGGCTCAGGTGGCCTTCCCCAAATAGGGGACTCTTTTGATACTGGCCTAAAGAACATCCAATCCCATCCCTCAAATGCCCTCTATTCATTTCACTATATAACATAAGGTGCTGACCGAACCCTAATACGGGTCAGACTGCTTTCTAGTTTTCCCAGAAGTTTTTCTTGATTAGTGAGTCCTTCCCTTTAGCAGAGGCTTCTGAAGCCAATCCATGTGGCTGGCTGGAGCCATTTATGAAGAGCCTTAAGTGCTGCATTTGTGCCTAGGGCCCAAGGGTGTCACTAAAGCTTTTTGAACAGGGAGATGGCAAAGCAGTACCTGGGCTTTTGAAATCTCCATTTGCAGCTTTTCAAGAACCAAGAAGGCTGCTCTACACAGGGAATTCCCTAACCAACTTTGTAGTTACTGAAAGGACACGGGAGGTGATATCTCAGACTCCAAACCAAAGCACTTCTGAGGGGTCATCTGGCAGCTCTCTGATTGGCTAACATGACAAAAGGGCAAAATGGGGAGGGGAGATATGGGAAAACAGGGACACTAATACATTATTGGTGGAGCTGTGAACTGATCCAACTGTTTTGGAGAGCAACTTGGAATTCTGTCCAGAGAGCTACAAAACTGTGTTCTCCCTTATACCGAGGGGTAACATTGCTGAGTCTGTTTCCCAAGGAGATCAGGGCAAAAGGAAAAGAGCCAACACCTTCCAAACTCTTTCTGGCAGCTCTCTTTGTGGCGGCCAGGAACTAGAAATCAGGGAGATGCCCATCAATTTGGGAACAAACAGCTAGACAAGTTGTGGTGCGTGATTGTGGCACTATCAGAAACAGTGAGAAACCCTTGGAAAGAACTCCAGGAGGTAATGAAGAGTGGAAGGAATAGAATCAAGAGAACATCACAGACAGCTGCAGGGTTTGCATTTGAAGATTCCCTTGTGAATGCTCACCTCCAGAATGCATGCGTGTTTGCCTGATGATGCCTTCTGTGGTGTGGGGAGGGCACAGAGGGGCTCACTTATCTGGGAAGAAATTCTATGAATAAAACCAAAACAGAACTGAATTCAAAGGACCATCTGGTGGGGCAGAGCCAGAGGCCATGGGCAGGCAAGTGGCCAAGAAAGAGCCCCTGACAATCAGAGCTCCCAAATTGGGAGGGGAAGCAGTGGGCAAGTCCCTCCTCTTTGGAAGTTATCAGGCAGAGGCTGGCTGACCACTTGTGGGGTGTGTTAGAGTGGGAACCGCTCAGGGTAGAGGAGGGGCTGCAGACCACTGAGGTCCCTTCCCACCCCTGCTGCTGGGCCTCTGCAACTGGCCTTGTTCCTGCTCTCTGGGCCTTGATGGATGGATGCAAGGCCTCCACCGTGCTCATGCTGGCTCGCCATCCTCTCCTCTAGAAGGAGGCTACTCTGAATCGTCCGCCAGGCAGAGGTCTGAGCTTGGCGACCCCGGAAGTCCTCAGGGTCTCCAGCTCTCGTCTCCCCGGAATGTTCTATATGACCTTGGAGCTGGGGCTATGATGCTTTCTGGAGGCCAAGCCCCTGCCCTGGCACCTCGATGGCCTCCCTCTCCCGAGGGGTTCCTGTGTGCCTCTGGGGCACTTTGTGGAACAGGCAGAGCAGCAAAGGCAGACATTTTCCCCTTTAGCTCAGCAAACACTTATATAACCCAAGTGAAATCTGGTTTTGGTTAGAGTCCAGCCGAGGCCTAAAAAAAAGGCAAGTTGTCTGGAGATTCCAGCATGGTCAGCCTGGAAAAGGAGCAGCTGGGAACACTTAGGAAAGCTGGCAGTGACCCAGTGGGCAGGGCTTGAGTGGGTTGGGATCTCCACTCCTCACCGAACTTCTTTTCCTCTGTTTGCCTCTCTGCTCTCTCTCCCTCTGCCCTTCCACACCTCTCCTTCTCCCTCCACCCCTATCTAGCTCACACCCCTCTCTCTTTCTCCTTCTGTCCCTCCCACCTCCTCTCTCTCTCTCTCTCTCTCTCTCTCTCTCTCTCTCTCTCTCTCTCTCTCTCTCTCTCTCTCTCTCTCTCTCTCTCTCTCTTCTGTTTCCCTCTCCCTCTGTCTCTCTCCCTTTCTCTGTCTGTCTTCCTGTCTGTCTCTCCCTCCCTCCCTCTCTCTCTCTACCCCCCTGTTTCTCTCTCCCTCTGTCTCTCTCCTTTTCTCTGTCTCTGTCTCCCTCTGTCTCTGTCTCTGTCTCTGTCTCTGTCTCTGTCTCTGTCTGTCTTCCTGTCTCTGTCTCTCCCTCCCTCCCCCTCTCCCTGTCTCTGTCTCCCTTTCTCTCTCTGTTTCCCTGTCTCTGTCCCCCCATCGCCCTTTCTCTGCTTCTGCCCATTGCTCTATCTGTCTCCTGCTTCTCTCTTGCCCTCTGTCCCTCAGTTAGGGTGCAGAGGTGCACCTCTGGGGCTTGGGAAGGATACCTTTGGCAAGAATGAAACTCAAGTTCAAAGTAAAGAGATGTATTGTTAATGTTGAATTTTGGCAAGCCAGACAGCTTGAGAGAAGCAGCCTGCCTCCGTCCTGTGAGGACCTGACTCTGGGGCAGGGTTGGGGAGGAGGTTTGCCCGAAGGCAGGGGCCGGACAGCTGGCCGAGTGTGTGTCTTCATGTGTCTCAGATCAATGAGTCGATCCAAGGAGGCCAATCCTTGGGAGCAGAGGGTCCAGTGCCTGGGACTCCTCCTCCTTCTCTCCTCCTGTCCTGGGGCTGCAGCGGGTCCCTGCCCCTCCCCCTCCTGGAGCCTCTGATTCTGCTGCTGCTGCTTCAGGCCAGCTGATCTTGGTTGGAGCCATTTTTCCCAGGGAAGGACAGGGCTCCTGGGAGTGGGGCAGCATCGAAGGCCGAAAACTCTCCCTGCTCCATTCTTCTCCTTCCTGCTCTGCAGGGTTGGGCAGAGGGCTCTCTTCTCGGCCTCTGGGCTACCCCGAGGTGCCCCTCCTTCTGGGTTCATCAGTACTACCTGCAATGGGAGAGGCTCTTCCTGAGCCAGGAGGCTGCTCTGAGGGAGCGGGGGAGGCTGGGCCTCTCCCACCACCGCCTACCTGGAGGGCTGCCTGTTTCAGCAGAGCTTTTGAGAGAGGCCAAAAGTGGCAAATCTGGCCAAAAAGGGCACCGAACCCTCCAGCCAACAAGCAATTCGCACCCAGAACCTATCTGAGCAGGCAGAACCCCCCAATGCTGAAGACTCTATCAGGCCTTCCCAAGCGAGCCCAGGGAGAGAGCGAGAGGCCGTGCCCTGGGAAGAGCCCACCGGCTGAGACTTGGCCATCCCTTCACCAAGCCTCACAGCAGACTGATTCGAGAGAAATAGAGGTGTGCCCCTCCCCCCTTCCTGCTCAGCCCTTTGAATCAATGTCTTTGCCCACAAGGGAGTCTGGGAAGAGGCCGACCAAGCAGAGTTCTCCCTCCGGAATTAGTGACTCCTGCGCCCCAAGCCAGCAGAAGGGCTTTGAATAGCTCCTTAAACAGAAGCCAAACCAACCAGAACCCTCACCTTTGGTCTTAGAAGGTGGCTCAGGGGCTAGCCAGACCTGGAGATGGGAGGTCCTAAGCTCAATTGTGACTCAGCTACTTCCTGTCTGGGTGACCCTGGGCAAGTCACTTTACCCTTGTTATAATGAAAACTGAACTTTGGAGGCTTTCTATTAGGTTTACAGTTACTTGTTGGTAAAGAGCAAAAGAGAGAAAGACATTAGCAGATCTTTCTGACTGCCATAGTGTCCTAGGTATGCTGCTGCTTTGCCAGGTCTCGGAGGGCCAACTGGCCCTGGCCCATTCATTGTACAAAAGGTGGCGAGGGGCCCCGACTAACCATGTGGTCTCGCCACATAAAGTCAGCTGAAGAGCTGGCTTGCAGAAAGAGCCAGAATTCCCACTTGTTCGGGCTCTTCTATCTCCCAGGATGTGCCACTGGCTCAGCTTCTGATTGGATGGTTCGGGCCAAGTGTCTGAGGTCCAGACTGCAGCCCATTCCTGAAGCCAGACACTTCTTGTCACTGCATCCTGCTTTGGGGTGTGGGGGCCACCCATAACTTTCTGTTTCCTTCTCCTTTCCCTGCTTGCCTCACCTTGCCTGTCTGTCTATCTTAGACCAAGGTAAAGGTCACAAGAAACAGAGCGATTGGAACGGGATGGCCTTGGGCTGCTCCTTCTGGAGGGCTCCTTCTGGAGGGCAAATATGGAGGTGGAGGCTCTGTTGCCCAAAGTTGTCACAGAACAGATGGAAGCCCAAATCCTAGAGCCTGTGTTGGAGATGGAGGCAGTGAGCGGCCTTTGCCTCCGAAACAGAAAATGTGGCACCTCCTCCATCGTGGTGCTCCACACAGCTCTGCTCCCTGAGGACATCTGAGCAATCCGAAGTCAACATTCTGAAAAGTGCCTTCAGCTGCCTGCATTTGGTGGCCTTGGAAAGGCAGGCCAGCGGCTTGGCGAACACCGAAGGATCAATGACTTCTCTGATGAAGTCGAGCTCAAGAACGATCAGAATGGAGCTCTCCACTGGAAGGCAGAGGACGGCCTCAGCTTTGGGTTCTCCAGACAGTGAAACCACAAACTGCAGCTGGAAGGGTTTCCATTTCAGGAGGCCCCAGTCACTGAGGCCTCACTTTATGTAGAAGACAGAAGACTTCTCTTTTCTCTAGTCTCCGTACCTCAAGACTCTTCAACACTCTCCTCTCCGCCCCCTCTCTCTTCTTTTTCTTCAGCGATCCTTCTCCTTCTGCTTCCCCCATTTGTGCCAAGGATCCCGTCTCCTTTGGTCTTTGCTTGCTTAATCATCACCTTCTGTCCTCTCACTTCTCAGTCCTTTGGTCCCTGGCCTCTGACCCTGCTGCTCACTGAGATTCCCAACCATCTCTTCATAGCTAAATCTAAAAGCATTTTCTCAGTCCTCGTTCTGCTTTGCCTCAATAGCACTTGATGCTCTTTTTTGGCTTCCACAACATTCATTTTCCCTGGATTTGCTTTCTACTAGGCTAATGGCTTTTTTTCCCAGGCTCCTCTGGTGGATCCTTCTCTCATTCCTTCAATAAGTGTAGAGAAATACCGCTTTTCTTTTTCCTTGGTCTTTCAGTGGTTGCCCTGAGTTCAGCTACCATCTTCATTCCCTTCTATGTTCTGTGATCCTTTCTGGTTTTTGTTTTCTCTTCCCTGTAGATGTGGTGGGTACTTTCCCCGTATTTCTCTTATGTGCCTGGGATAGGATCTTTTACATGTAGGCCATGTATTCATTTGGAGCTGAGGGTTATAGGAAATGTCAAATTCTCATCTCTTCCATGTTGCTAACTTTTTTTCCTAGCATTTTTGTCAGATAGTGAAGCCTTATTCTTCTAGCTAGTGAAGAACCACAATAGGACCGAAGGGTTTGAGGGAAGAAACATAGAGGGAACATGTAAATATTTTGATTTTACTAAACAAGGAAAGGGAAGGGGAAAGGGGAAGGGGGGAAAGGGAGAGATCCTATTGATTTCACCCTCTAGACTATAAGCTAGCTGACTAACTCCATCTCATTTCCAAGTACACTAAAGGCAAAGTCTGTAGGGATTAGCAAACTCACAGCAGTCTTTGGTGGACAAAGTCCAAAATCCCGAGGGGTCTGTCCTCGCTTGGCCAGCTTCTGTCTGTCCAGCAGAAGAATGAAGACAGCCTTCTTTTCCCCAGCCACAGACATTCCCTGGCTTGTCATTTGAATGATGGTTTCTCAAGCTGCTCCAGGAAAACACAGCTGCCTCCTCCTTCATCCAGGTCTAGAGAGATTGTGTCTCTGGGCTTCTATTCCACCAGTTCCAGGTAAAATTCGAATCCCGTGCCCTGCCAATAAGTCTCATGTCCTAAGTCAGGGGTCCCCAAACTTTTTGCACAGGGGGCCGGTTCACTGTCCCTCAGACTATTGGAGGGCCGGACGATTAAGAAAACTATGAACAGATCCCTATGCATACCGCACAGATCTTATTTCAAAGTAAAAAAACAAAATGGGAATAAATACAATATTTAAAATAAAGAAAAAGTACATTTAAATCAACAAACTGACCAGTATTTCAATGGGAACTCTGGGCCTGCTTTTGGCTAATGAGATGGTCAGTCTCCAGTTCCATATTTGTCACTGATGGCCGTAATAAGTGATGTGAGTGTACATCAGTCAGATCTGGTTGGAGATTTCAGAGGTTTCATTCTGGGAAAAGTCTGTTCACAGACATAAGAGCTGCCAAGGATGGTTGCATTTTGAGTGCCTGGTTCCTGCGATTAGGTATATGTCTCAGAGAGGAGAGATGCAGAGAAGTTAGGCCAGCTGCTTGACTTGAGTGCGTCTTGCAGAGAGTTCAGCCAGTTCCATTTGGTAAATTGTATCCACATTTTCAATGTCGATAGAAAACGGGTTATGGAAAAGCTGTACGTCCTGTTCCTGGAGATGAAGCTCTTTAAATCTGAATTGGAACTCCCTTTGCAACTTTTCCAGTGAATCCACACATGTTTCTTTTGGGAATGCAGTCAAGGGTGTGAATTAAGGGGAGATGGCAGAAATTTTCCTCCTTCACTTGGTTGATAAGGAGGCCTAATTTTACTTCAAATGCTTTCACATGTGATTGCACATCACGGATGAGCTTCCCTTTTCCTTGAAGTTGCACTTTGAAACTGCTGAGTAGCTCTGTTACATCTGTCAGAAAGGCGAGCTGCCATTTCCATTCTGCATCATTGAGTTCTGGTACTTCTTTGTTTTTTGAAAGCATAAAAGCTGTAATCTGTGGAGTAAGTCATAGAAATGTCTCAAAACTCTCCCTCGACTCAGCCAATGGACTTCTGTGTGGTACAGAACATCTTCAGAGGCAACATTTAGCTCAGACAGAAATTTCTGAAATTGTCTGTGTTTTAGTGCATTAGCTCTAATGAAGTTAACACAAGATACCACAATTTTCATAGCAGAGTCCCACTTCAGTGATTTACTACCTAGCAGCACTTGTTGGTGGATGAGGCAGTGTATGGCTATTGGATGAGAATGGTTACGTTTGTCCATCTCTTGGTTAATGTGAGCAATTACTCCTTTCTTAGACCCCACCATGCTAGGAGCACCATCAGTTGTCACACTGGCTAGTTTAGCTCAGTCCAGCTCCAAATCCTTTACAGTTTGGGAGACCTTTTCATAGCTATCCTCTCCTATCATTTTCCTTTGATGCTTTGCAGTGCAACAAGCTCTTCTGCATGTGTGTGTGTGTGTGTGTGTGTGTGTGTGTGTGTGTGTGTACAGCTCTATAAAAACAATATACCAACAATAAGCTTGCCCACACAGAGGCATACAGATTGCACTGCCCATCAATGCAGCCTTCCCAGTCCACATCATTTCAGCCTCACCAGTGGCCATATTGGTGGAACTCCACTTTTACCTCAGGCTCACACTGGTGTGGTGCAGGAACCAGCAGAGTTATAGAGCTGGTTCCTCCACCACCTTTCCAGTTCATACTACCCTGTGTGAACTCTGAACTCACACAGGAATCTGATCGCATGGTAAGATCCATACGATCAGATTCCATGGCAGGAAAAAAGAAGGCACAGCACTAGTGTGTGTTCTCTTGCGGTTCGTATTTATGGATCTGTAATTATAAACTGTAATACGAAAAACACATGCCTCACTTCCCTCACATAGTACAATGGCAACCATACTCGCCCAGATGCACACCATAATGGCCCCTATAACCTCCCTTTGCCCAAAAGTCTCTCCCTACATTACTATACAGTACAATGGCTCTGTCTTATATTAATTTGACCCCCCCAAAACAGGGGGTGTCTTATAAAACACCCAGTGGCAGTGGTGGGCTTCTCACAGTAGAGACCCACCACTGATGTCACAGGCCTGGTCACCACTATCCGATGTCCATATACAGTCCTGGAGGCGGTGCTGGGCCTGTGATACTGTATATCACTGTCTGGGATAGTGGAGGCTGCAGCGCTGGCTATGATGGGCCCGTCACACCTTGCATAGGCCTATCACTGCCACCACTATACTGTAAATCTTGAAATTTCTCAGACTTGTGAATGTTAAAAATTTCCACATTGAGGAATCTTCCATTGGAACAAATTCCCTACTGGAAACATTCCCCATTTTGATGTGAGAACTCGCCAGGATCAGAAATGGGAGTCTACTCCACCCATACTTAAGACTGCTTTAGGGGAGAAAATTCCTTGCTAAACAATGAAAGTACTTGGACCCGTGCTTATAATAAGGCAGGGAGTTCTTTGAGCCAGGCCTGTTTTTAGAATTGATACAATGGGATGCTCGGTACCTATAAAGGTTGGGCAGGTTTTCTATTGGTGGGATTAGTCGACTCAGCTGTGTTTTCTCTAATTCAGATTTACTGAGGGGATTAGTCAACTTAGCTGGAATGCAGATGGGCTGTCCTTTAGAAAACATCTACGGTGATTGGTAGATGGAAGAACTTAGGGGAGGTGACATAGGAAAAAAACCCCTATATAAGAAAAGGAATCTCTTGAGCAAGGGAGGCTTGGAGATCCTTGGAGATAGATCCTTTGGATCCTTGGAGATAGATCCTTTTGGAGGAGGCCCTTTGAAGATCTCTTGAGAAGAAGTCCCTTGGGAGGCTGACTCTGGCTGGAACTCCCTCTGGGGAGACTCTGTTCCCCAGACATCCTTGCTTAAGACAAATCTTGTGGTGAGTGATAAAAAACTGACTGATTCTCTCTCTTTTAAGACTCAGGTCTAGGCCATGTTGGCTTAAGGCCCTTCATACTTATACCTTTTCTCTCTCTCTCTCTCTCTCTCTCTCTCTCTCTCTCTCTCTCTCTCTCTCTCTCTCTCTCTCTTTCTTTGATTACTCATTGTATTGTTAATTAAAATCTCTATAAAACCCAGTTGACTTGGGCATATTCATGATTGGGAATATATTCCCTGGCGACCACCTTATATTTGATTTAAAAACCAAGACACTGTAGTGAAACATATTTTCTGCGGTCAAAATTTACTCACCCTCTCTTATATCTATCACAATTTATATTTTCCACCATTTTAACTCACTACAGTTTAAGGCAGACAACTAATTTAATTATTACCGTTTACAACATCAACCATTTTAATTATAACAGTTTATGACCTTAACTCTTTTAACTGCCACAGTTTATGGCAGACAACTATTTTAACTCTTACAGTGAGCAGCAGTATACACAGTACAGAATTCCTTCCTCCAGATCACCACTCACCTTGCTGATGTCTTCCATTGTGCAGCCACATAATCCTTTGCGTGGTGCCTCGTTCTCATTCAGTTCCTCTCAGAACAAGGTAACATGCAAAGGATTATGTCACCAGAAGTAGTACTGTCTGTGAGTGACACCACGCTTTGGGGCACCGCCATGCACAGTACTCCTGTGCTCCTTTCACTGACCACCAATGAAAGAGGTGCCCCTTTCAGAAGTGCAGTGGGGGCCAGATAAATGGCCTCAGGGGACCACATGTGGCCTGTAGGCCATAGTTTGGGGACCCCTGTCCCAAGTCTTATTTCCTATTTGCACAAAGCCTAAATCGTGTTGAAAACACTATTTTGGCATTTGTGCACAACCTACATTACTTATAGATTACTTACACTAAGATATCTCCCCAAAATGACAAAGAACCTACTACACTCAACTAACTTATCCTATCTAATACTCTCCTGGTCTAGGGACTTTATCAAGGAAAGGGAAAAAGGAATTAAATAATGAACAAGTACAAATTTCAAACATACGCAAAAGCACCACAAGCAAATAACATCAAAAGCAAAAGATGAACACAACTTCCATGCAAACACTAAACTCATAAATACCTCTCGTATCAGCTAATACAGAACATTCTAATACTATTGTAATACATTAACATCAAACTTAGAGAAAAATTTTTGAAACTAACACTAAACACAACATTGCATAAGTTTTACAAAAAAATTAAACCAAAACATTAAACTCACTTATGCAAATACATGTAACAATAGATGTAAGCGAGCTATGTACATAATTTACACACATATATACACATATATAGTACACACAACATGCACATGCTATACATACACTTCACATTTACACATATGATACATATGTTACATATACATACACTATTATATAATTAATTTACAATCCTATTATATGCACTATTTACATATATTTGCATCTGTATTTACAATTTTGCTTGATATGTGATGTTATATGTTATTTGTGTTATATAATCTATGTTATTATGTATATTGTAATGCAAGTTAGTATCTAATCTTATCTTATTTACTTAATCCTATCTAACTAAATCTCTATCTTCAAAATTATTCTGTCCAACTAAATATCTATACTAAAACTAAATATCTAAATAACTAAGTTTTGTTAGTAACTAACTAATCTACAGCTAATTATAACAATGTTAGTATCCTAATTATACATTGTTTCACTCATTTAAATAGGGAATCAATGTAACCTAATCCTGTATATATTTTATGTTTATGTTTTATGTTGTTATTTTTGCTATGTTATGTTGTTTTGTTAGTGTCATATCAGTGTTACTGTTATGTTAGTGTTATGTTACTGTTGCATGCAATATACTCACCACTACTTCAAATCTTTCCTTCTCTTCTCCTCTCATCTTGATTGAATAATTCTTCAACTCCATAGTAGTAAATATATTTATGTTTGTTTGAGTGAATATGTGTTATGTTGTTTTGTGTTATATTACCCCCAAATTTTAATTCATGAATCCTGTGATCCTCTTTATTGCAAATTTCTCAAAGTCTTTACATTTATAGGTTTTCAGTCTTTTAACAATGTCCATTAAATTATTGAATTCTCCTCTTGATTTGCATTGTCATCTTCTATTCTCTTCCACTGGAATGGTCCTCTCTTTACTCATCTTTTGCAGAGTTTACAGACTTACAGACTCAATTTGCTTAATGATTCTAACTTTCTACAATCTCTTCTTCTTTATTTTCTTCTTCGATGATTTGTACATTTTCATTATTTATACCATGTGCTAATTTTATATGTGAACAATGATACCATGAATCTCTACCCAAAACTTTAACTGAAGATGGAGAAACTAACACAATGGTGTAAAGGACTTACTCAAATCTCTTGTGTTGCTGATGTTTTAGCAAAAATGTTGACATATACCATATCGCCTGCTTTGAAATTATGGAGAGAATAATCCAATGGACTAGATTGAATTACTACTCCCATATCATGCAATTCTTTGAGTCGTTGTCATAAAGCACTCAAGTAAGAAGCAAATTGACAATCTCCTAAGAGTGATGTATAGACTGTCTTACAAGTTTTTGCCTGTAGTGGAGCATGTCCAAAGAGCATTTCATAGGATGATATATGCAAATCTGCTCTTGTTCTCATGTGTAGGTAAAACAAAACTATGGGAATTGTGAACTTTAGATTACTCCACCTGACTTAGTCTTAAAAAATCAAGAATGTCTACACCCATACTTAAGTATGAAATATTTAGGAGGATGGCCTATGATAGACATGTGCTAGCAAATGACAAATCAGAAACAACTGACAGACCCCTGGGCTGTCCTAAGTCAAGCCCAAGATACCATTGGTACATGTGAGATGCAGGAAAGTGATGTAAAACTGTCTATATATTTCATGTCACTTCCTCTATCCGACCTCTTTGAAGATGGAGACGTGGCTGGTGGCAGTGTGCTGAGCATTTTGGCATGGAGGCAGCTATTGTCCAGTTTGGCAGTGAGTTTTCCTTGATACTATACTGGGAGAAGCTGAGTAGCTTAGCTCGGGGGAGACATCTTTACTGAGCTCTATTGGAGTTTAGGTTGATTCTTTCTCCTTTACCTTCCAAACACTATCTTCTTAAAAAACCACTAAGCTTCTTCAGGGACCTCGTGGCGGAGGACTTTGAACTCCCCCTGGCACAGACCAGGTGGGAGAAATCCTACACCATTTCCCTCTCCCTTCTTCTTAATCTCTTTCCTCTATATTAATTAAAATCAACATAAATTTCAAGCTGACTTGGGTATTTTATTTGTGATATTCCCTGGTGACCAAATAATGTAGATTAGGTCACAACCCTAAAATTATCTTTACAGAAGAATCTCTGGCCATTTGAGATGAGTTTCAGCACAGATCTTCCCCACCATAGTCTTCAGTTCCCTATTTACACGTTCCACCTGTCCAAACTTTGTGGGTGATATATATATATAGTAGTCTCTCGGTGATCGAGAATGACTATTGTCTTTGTGCAGTTTCATCTACGGTGTACCCTCATGTGGCTTTGAAGTCCAAAGACTGAGGCGCAGAGTTTGTGGCACATGGGGCATGGGACTCCAGTTGTTATGGGAGGTGCAGTTGTGGCCTGGTGTCGGCGTTCACGCGCAGTGGCAAGACGTCGACGTCACTCATCTTCAAAGGTGGTGGCCACATGGTGAATGTGGGTTCGCCAGCTGCTTCTGTCAGAGGCAGCGAGTTCTAGCTGCTTTGGTGTCATGCCAGCCCACTTCAAGTTGGACTTTAGCTGATCCTTGAATCTTTTCTTTGGTCAGCCTTGTTTTCTGAGTCCAGCTGACAGTTCACTATAGAATACCTGTCTTGGTATTCACGGTGGGTCCATGCAGATGACATGTCCAGACCATCGTAGCTGGGTTTTGAGGACCAGGACTTCGATGCTAGTGGAGTTGGCTCTGTCGAGGACTTCCTGATTGGTGATGCGGTCCTGCCATCGGATCCTCATTATTGACCGGAGGGAGCGTTGGTGAAATTGCTCCAGCTGTTTCATGTGTTTCCGGTACAGTGTCCATGTCTCACAACCGTACAGGAGTGAGCTGAGGACCACTGCATTATACACTTTGAGCTTCGTCACTGTGCTTATACCTCTGTGTTGGAGGACTTTGGAGCACAGCTACCCGAGTGCCTGGCTGGCCTTTTGGATCCTGGCATTAATCTCGTGGTCTAGGGACCCGTCGTTGGTGAAGGTGCTGCCCAGGTACTTGAAAGTGTTGACATTAGAAAGCTGCGTGCCATCGATTGTAATGCACGGCTGGTTCATTGGCCTCCCTGGTGCAGGTTGGAACAGCACCTCTGTTTTGCTGAGGCTGATAGTCAGGCCAAACAGTTTTGTTGCGGTGGAGAACCTGTCCACAATGGTTTGGAGATGATTTTCTTGGTGGGCCATGAGAGCACAGTCATCTGCAAAGAGAGCTTCCAGGATGAGTCTCTCTGTTGTCTTTGTTTTTGTAGTCAGGCAGTGAAGGTCGAATAGTGAGCCATCCAGTCGGTATTTGATGTAGACGCCCAGGTCTAGATCCATCACAGCATGTTGTAATACTTGGGTGAAGAATAGGTTGAATAGCACCAGAGCGAGGACACAGCCTTGTTTCACGCCATTGGAGATGTTGAAGCGATCAGAAGTCTCTCCACCAGATAGGACTTCCCCTGTCATGTCAACAGGAAAGAGCTGGATCAGTTTGACGAATTTTGCTGGGCAACCGAGCTTGCTGAGGATCACCCACAATGCATCCCTGTTCACTGTGTCGAAAGCCTTTGTCAGGTCTATGAAGACAATGTAGAGACTCAGGTTCTGCTCAAGGCATTTTTCCTGCATTTGCCTCACCGTGAAGACCATGTCAATGGTGCTGCAATCTGGTTGGAAGCCACACTGTGATTCAGGCAGGTTCTGCTCTGAAACAGATGTGGGTGATAAGGAACATGATATTTAGGTGTTATTTCTAGATTCTCATAGACTCTTTTCAGGATATCCTGGGTGAAATGAGATCCCTTATCAGAATCTATGGTAAGTGGTACTCCAAACCTAGGAATAATTTCCTTAATCAATACTTTTACCACAAAGCTAGCCGTATTTGCATTTGATGGAAATGCTTCAGGCCACTGAGTTAATCTGTCTACTATTACCAGACAAAACTTGTATCTTCCAGCTTTTGGCATGCTGATGTAGCACTGATGTAGTCTTTGTGTTTATGGAATAGTAGGGCATTAGGCCTACTTGGTTTTGTATGTTGTGTACCTTGTCCATTCCACTGATTGACTCTTCCCTTTCTAATCCTCATTCCTTCCCCCATAGCCAATCAGTACCAAATGCCATCAGCTTTGCCTTTGCTGCACCACTTGCTTCAGCCTCTTCTCTCCATTGATTTGGTGTTTCCTCAAATTCAGATTTTCTTACTATTTACCTATTCTGTTTCTCTAGCCAAATAGTTAAGCATTTCTGGAAGATGTCACAAAAGGGAGCCCATTTTAGTTTATTTTAAGAAAATGAAATATGACTTTATTTTTATGATATCCCCCCAACAACATGTAAAAACACTTTTTAACATTCATTTAAAAAATTCTGAGTTCCAGGTTCTCTTCATTCTTTCCATCCTGCTTCCCTCTCTCCATTCCATCTTTCTTCTTTCCTTGAGATGGTAAGCAATCTGATATAGACTTTACTTGTGTGACATTTTAAACCATTTTTTTCAAATCATTAATTTTGTGGAAGAGATCCCAAATGAAGGAAAGAAGGAGAAGGTGAAGGAGAAGATTTCCTAGGACTATAGATGACTTTGATTTCTTCATCTGAAAACTGCCTGTTTATATCTTTTGACCATTTATCAAGTGGACAATGACATATTTTTTTTTATCAATTTAACTTAGTTCTCCAAATGTTTGAGAAATGAGACCTTTATCAGAGATACTTATTGTAAAACTTTTTCTTCTCAGCTTTTCACTTTCCTTCTAATCTTGGTTGCATTGATTTTGTTTGTGCAAAAAATTTTCAATTTAATATAATTAAAATTATCCATTTTACATCCTAAATTACCCTCTATCTACTGTTTGGACAGAAATTCTTCCCTTATCCATAGATCTGACAGATAAACTATCCCATGCTAAAGGAGCCTGTTTTTTAAAGTTTTCTCTTTTTTGCCAATTACATGTAGAAATGATTTTTTGAAGTTGTTTTCTGACATTTTCAGATAATTCAGAGTTTCACTCTCTCTCCCCCCCACTCCCCTCCCCAATGTGGTAAATAATTTGACATAAATTTTACCAGTGATTTCTTACAATACATATTTCCATGTTCCCCACGCCATGACAGAAGATACATATCATACATTTAACAAAAAATTTAGAAGGAAAAAAGTGAAAGATGATGTGCTTTGATCTGCAATCAGATTCTAACATTTCCTTCTTTGGCTGTGGATAGCTGCATTTTTAAAATCACAATTCCATTTGGGGTATCTTGTTTTGCTAATAATAGCTTAGTCCTTCTCAGTTGATCATTGTGCAGTATTTCTGTTGGTGTATACATTCATGGTTCTGCTCATTTCATTTTGTATGAGTTTGTATATCTTTCAAGGTTTTCTGAACTTATCCTATTTGTTATTTGTGGCATAATAGTATTATATTACAACTTTATGCCACAACTTGTTCAACTCTTCCCCAATTGACGGACATCCCCTGAGTTTCCAATTCTTTGCCACTACAAAAAGAGCTGCTAAAAATATTTTTGTACAAGAAGGTCCTTTCCTCTATCTCTGATCTCTTTGGGATATAGACAGAGTAGTATTATTTATGGGTCAAAGGGTATGTATAGTTTTATGACACTTTGAGTGTGGTTCCATATTGCTCTCCAGAGTAATTATATCAGTTCACTGTTCTACCAGCAGTGTATAAAGTGTCCCTTTTTTCTCACGACCCCTCTAACATTTTTCATTTTCTTTTCTGGTTTTATTGGCCAATCTGATAAGTGTGAGGTGGTATCCCAGAGTCATTTTAATTTGCATTTCTTTAATCAAGAGTGGTTTTGAACATTTTTATATGACTATAGATAATTTAAATTTCTTCATCTGAGAACGTCCTGTTCATATTCTGATCATTATCAATTGCAGAATGCTTTTTATTCTAATAATTTTAACTCAACTCTTTATCTACTTGAGAAATCAAGTCTTTGTTACACACTTATTATAAATTTTTTAAACAATTTGTTATTTTTAAGAAAAATAAATTCAGAACTGAGACCTCATATTTAGTCCAACCTTTTCATTTTACAAAAGAGAAAATGGAGGTCCTAGAAGGTTACTGTGTCTTTGCTCAAGTCACATGTAGTTCAGAGTCATTCCAACATCTTAACTCAGGTTTTCAGACTCCAATCCAAGGGTCCTTTCCATTTTATTCCTTTTCTGAAACTAGGTACTCCTGCCTCTCCGGCTGGCCTTTTATTTATTGATTGTTGATTCCCCAATTTACTCTTTGTGATGGACATTCTGTATTCCCTTTTTTCTTAGGATCTCAACCCTTGTCCATCAATTGGGAAATGGCTGAACAAATTGTGGTATATAATAATTATAGAGTACTATTGTAAGTATAAGAAATGACGAGCAAGATGATTTCAGAAAAACCTGATAAGATTTGCATGATCTGATGCAAAGTGAAGTGAGCAGGACCAGAAGAACATTATACATGGTGACAGAAATACTGATGATCAATTGTGAATGATCTAGTTGTTATTCTCAGCCATGAAAGGATCCAAAAAAATCCCAGAAACTCATGATGAAAAATGCCATCTACCTTCAGAGAAAGAACTGATGGACTCTGAATGCAAACTAAAACATAATGTTTCCTTCCTTCCTTCCTTCCTTCCTTCCTTCCTTCCTTCCTTCCTTCCTCCCTCCCTCCCTTCCTTCCTTCCTTCCTTCCTTCCTTCCTTCCTTCCTTCCTTCCTTCCTTCCTTCCTTCCTTCCTTCCTTCCTTCCTTCCTTCCTTCCTTCCTTCCTTTCTCTCTTTCTTTCTCTCTTTCTTTCTCTCTTTCTTTCTCTCTTTCTTTCTCTCTTTCTTTCTCTCTTTCTTTCTTTCTTTCTTTCTTTCTTTCTTTCTTTCTTTCTTTCTTTCTTTCTTTCTTTCTTTCTTTCTTTCTTTCTTTCTTTCTTTCTTTCTTTCTTTCTTTCTTTCTTTCTTTCTTTCTTTCTTTCTTTCCTTCCTTCCCTCTCTCTCTCTCTCTCTCTCTCTCTCTCTCTCTCTCTCTTTTCCTCTCCTCCTCCTCCCTCTTTATTTTCTACAAAATGACTCATATGGAAAAATGTCTTATATGATTATACATGCATTATCAGATTGCTTAAGAGAACTCTCAACTCATGTTGTACAGAACTTCAAATATCTCTGTCTTCTCCCATCCTTTCCTTAGCTTTTGTCTTAGAGGAATATGTGACCCCTTTTCTCATCAAGGATAAGGCTTTTAAGTATAACCTTGTTCTCATCTCTTCATTTCTCTGACCAGATTGCTCCATCATTTATTCCATACTTTCTCTTGGCTTTCTGCATCATCAACTCCTCTGATAACAAACATATCCCATCTTTATTCCATCAGAGCTACCTTCTTCCAATCCTGCTCCCATCCAGTTATCATCCCATTGCTACCCCCTTTTAATGATAAATTTCTATAAAGAGTAAGCCACTCTCATGTACTCTACCTCCTCAATAATCACTCAGTCCTCCACCAGTTATGATCAAGTTTCTATCCTTATTGCCCCTCTGAAACTCCTCCTTTTTTACTGAAATTCCAAGGAGTGGTCTCTTAGGTGACATTTATAGTTGATCTCAACTGGTTGAGAGTCTCTCTGTTGTGACTACAGTGATGTTGTCTTCTGGTTCTCTCTTTGTGTCCTGTTTCTCTTTCCTCATCTCTTTTGCTTGTTTCTTTTCCCCAATTCCCTTTGAAGGTGAGTATCTCCTAAGGGAGTCTTGGACCCTCTTTTCTCTCCATATCCTCTCTCCAACTTATGTGTTTTCTTGGTTCTTGAAACTCTTTCCATGCAGATGGTTTTCATATCTGTGTCTCCAGGTTGGATTTTAGTTCTCCAGCCTTGTGTTTCCAGATGCTTGTTGGGAATTCCTCCTCTGGCTTGTTTCAATGGTGCTTTCAGACCCAATATGTTAAACAAAGGACTCATATCCTTTCCTGTAAAGGGTTCCTTTCTTTTGAGACTCCCCCTTTCGGTTGCTGGTATGACGACCCCACCAGGCACCTAGCCTTAACATCTGAGTCATTCTTGACTTTTCCTTTACTCTCACTCTCGCCCTCTTTATTTAATCAATTGCCAAGCCTTACCAATTTTTTCTTGGCAACCTTTCTCCAGTCTGTTCCTTTCTTTGCACCCATGTCACCACTCTCCTTGCTCAGTCCTTATTCCCTTTTGCTAGACTGGTGACGGGTAGAAGGAAGAGTTCTCTTTGTTGTGTTAGTGACTTTGCCACGTGTTGCCATGTTCTCTCCTTGTCCCTCTTCTCTCTATGGGGTTCCTTGTTCAATTGTTTCATGATATCATCATTTACTCTACAGTTAGTTCTGTATCAGTGATTGTTTTATTCGACGTCTCATTTCCTGCCTGGCTACACTCTTTTGGGACTTCTTTGGAATCTCCCCCCAGGACACTTTTCCGCTCTCTTGGGTGCGTTATCTTCCCCTGTCAGTTTGTAATCTCCTTAGGGGTGAGCCCTGTCTATCCCATTGTATCCTCCATATTCAGCACAGTTCCTGGCACATGCGTGCTAGGGGCTACCTAAAAGCTATGGACTAGTTGTTATTGGCTTCTGTAGGACCTTAAAGGATATGTTTTATATTTTTGCCTTTTGGGGTTATTGGAGGCTTTTCTGGGGTCTTTTTGTCCTAGGGGCAGGATTGGGAACAATAGGGAAGACGGTCAGAAGAGGCAGTTTTGGGCCACATGGCTGGGAGAACTTCCTAACCTAAGGCTACCCAGGGATTGGAGTGGACACCTCAGGATCAATGGAGTAAGCTGCCCAGAGAGACGTGGAGCCAAGGCTAGATAAATACTTGTCAAGGACATCAGAGGGGATTCTCGACCTGCTTCAGGTCACACCAGATGAGCGCTGAGTGGTTCTAGGATGTCTCAGACAAACCCCCCAGAATTCCTTGTCACTGTGTTTGGCTGTCAAAAGAGCCTCATCTTTCAGGAGAGGGGTGTGGAGGAAGGATTTTGAGGTGATTTGGCAAGGGATGATGGAACAGGCAGTTGGCTTGGGGATGGGGAGCAGGGAGGGGAGAAGCTCCAAGGGCTAAAGAGAGCACAAAGAAGGAGGGGTAAAAGCTCACACCACCCTGGACACTGGAGCTCTGACTTCCACTCGGGGAAGGTTGGCCACAGGGTTGAAGTCAAGTCAACCTGCAAATACCTACTAGGTACCAAGCACTGGGGATACAAGGAAGGGTGGGAAATGGTCCCAGCCTTGATGGGAGAGACCACATTGAAAAACGATGTCAGGATAAATTGGGAAATTATATCATTAAGTAAATCATTTTAGTGTGTAATCAAATACCTCTGTGAAGATAAGGAAAGACTCCCCAGAGAAGCTGAGACTTGGAAGACCCAAAGCAAGAGGGGGGGTTAGAGAGAGAAGGAGAGAAGTCCAGGCTTAGAGGACAGTGAACACGCCTACAGTGAGGAGATGGAGCATCTCCTTCCAGAAACAGCAGAGACCAGAATCACTGAATTGCAGAGCTTGAAAAAGGAGCTCTTCGACATCGGGAGGCTGGAAAGAGGCCAGGTTGACAAGGGCTTGAGTAGCCCCATGGAGGAATTTCTTTTGGATCTTGGAGGTATTTGGGAGCCACTGGAGTTTCTTGACTGGAGGGAGGATGACATGGTCAGAACTGTGCTTTCAGGACACTTTGACAGTTGAGTGAAGAATGGACTGTATTGGGAGAGACTCGAGGTGGGTGGATCTCCCCTCTCCTGACAACAGCTGTGTGAGAGGATGAGAGTGTGCCCCAGAGTGGGGGAGGGGAGGGACTTACTGGAGAGATGTGACCAAGTTTAGAGGCCTGGGATACAGTGGCAGCTTGGATATTGGAATGAGAAAGAGTGGGGAAGTGACAGTGACCCTCAGATAACAAGCCTGAGTAAGTGGGAGAGTCCTGTGCTTGTGACAGTAATAAGAAATGAGGAAGAAAAGAGGGCTGGGGTGTGTGGTGTGTGTGTGTGTGTGTGTGTGTGCATGTGTGCGCATTGCACCAAGACAATAAATTCCATCTGGGGCAAAGCTGAGCTGAAGATGTCTATAAACTCTCCAGTTCAGGATGTCTGTTGATTGGCAGTTGGGGTGTGTGAGAATCACCTGCATGGACATAACAGTTGAGTCCTTGGGAGCTGACACTATCACCCAATAAACTAATGTTGAGAGAAGACAAGCGGGCCCAGGACAGATCCTGGGGGACACCGTGGGGACTGGAGGTGGGATGTTGGAAGACAGAAAAGCGTCTGTGACCCAGCTCATTCACAAATACTGCCTCTCATCTGGAGAAGGAATGGGCTGGGCCCCAGGGCTTGCTTTCCTGGCCCCTGCCCAGGGCTGCAGAAAGTGAGGTCTGAGCTCAGGGTCCAGCCGGAAGCCAAAGTGGATTTTTCTCTTCTTGTCCCCAGGGCCTCCATTTGTCAGTCCTGAAATGGTCAGCACCTGCCCCTAGTTGTTGTGACAAAGCGATTCCAGCCTTCTTCCTTGCCTTTTAGGAATCTATCCCTCCATTTTTGGCCACTTGCCAGTCTGAGAGCCCTTTAATTATGCCCCAGAGCAGAGGCTGGAGTCTCAAGAAGCCAACAATTGTCCAAAGCATGTATTCCAGAGGGAAGTATGGAAGTGCGCCTATTTGGTGAAGCTCCCGGAATAGGTACTGGATGTGGGCAGGCTTGGCCAGGTCCATCTGCAGCAATGATGGTGGAGTGCCCCTCTGGCATGGGAGCACTTGGGTCTGGATGGCACCCTTGTGGCGGACTCGAATTTTCAGGCACTGGAGGTCCTTTGTTTCTCTGGCTTGCTCATTCCTGGCAAGGTTCCCCAAAGGGACCAAATGAGAACCCTTAGAACCAATACTAAGTCTCCAATTCCAAAGCACAAGAAGAGTAAGCCTAGGCAACTGGAGTTGAGTGACTTGCCCAGACTCACACAACTAGGAAGTATCTGAGGCCAGATTTGGACCCATGACCTCTCATTTCTAGGCTTGGTGTATATCCACTGGGTTACCTAGCTGTCCCCATGAGCCACAAAGGGACTGAGAGGAAGGGAAACCACAAATAAAGATCAGAACGGTGATGACCAATGTAAGAGTTAAAATTTGGGGGAAACCGAGGCAGGTAGAAATTAGTTTCTCTCTGCAAGGAGTATTATATTTTTAGAGGTTTATTTAAGATGAGGAATTTAGGAAACTACAAGTAAGAAAGGCATGTGCTAGGCCCAGAGAGCCCATTCACAACCATTCACATCTTGCCTGCTAGGTGGAGGTGTGCTCCAAAGCAGAAGTAGGAAAAGAGCTTCAGTAGCTGAGAACTCCTTTAATAATAATTTGTGATCTCGCCCAGGTGAGAATTCAGTGCGATTACAAAGCATTCTGGGAAGTGAGCAAGGACTTCTGGGGACTGGAGTCCTGGGTTCAAGTCTCCATTATTACACCAATAAGATAGAAGAAGACAGCAGAATGGATTAGGAGCAAATATTCACCCCTGGGTACATCTACAAAACCAGGCTTACAATGACAATCAGATATTGAGATGAAGCAAATGCAAAACTAGATCTAGTTTCAAGATAAAAGCCGAGAAACCATACTTCCCTAGAGGGTGCCGCAGACAATGATTAATATCAAGGCCCAACATACCGACACCCGGTGGCAGGGGCATCGAGATTCTGAAAAGGAAAACTAAGTGAGGACGAGAATAAATCTGTAATATTGGATTGCCTCAGTTTCCCTCTCTCAGACCTATAGAAATATTTAAAGTGTTGTGAATATTTTACTTAAACATTTCAGTGCAAAATTGTTAATAATCACTGAAAACATTTTAAGTTCCAAATTCTCTTCCTTTTCCGTGCTTCTCCCTCCTTGAGAAAGCGAACAATGTGGTATCAAGTATATATGTGAAGTCCTCTAAAACCGATTTCTACAGTAGTTATGATGCCAAACCAAACAGACAGAAAAAAGCTGGGACAGCAGGAAAACCACACTGCCAGCATCAAAAACGGAGAAGGCCAACTTGCGGCTAACCTAAGATTGCCTAAAAGCAATTATTAGAGGGGGCAGCTGGGTAGCTCAGTGGATTGAGAGTCAGGCCTAGAGATGGGAGGTCCTAGGTTCAAATTTGACCTCAGACACTTCCTAGCTGTGTGACCCTGGGTAGGTCATTTAACTCCCATTGCCTAGCCCTTATCACTCTTCTGCCTTAGAACCAATACACAGTATTCCAAGATGGAAGGTCAGGGTTTCAAAAAACAACAACAAAACAGTAGACATAGGAATGAATGAAATTTTCCTTAAAATGATAAGTAGTATCTCTCTAAAACTACCATCAAATATTATATGTAATAGGGATAAGCTAGAGAAGTGTAGCCAATGAGAACAGGGAAGAAACAAAGTTATCTATCATCACCACTATTTAATGCTATCTTAATAATGCTTGATATAACAAGAAAAAGAAATAAAAGGAATAAGCAGAGGAATCAAGGAAGTAAAACGATTACTCTTTGGAGATGATCTGATGATTTACTTCGAAAACTGTGGGGCATCATCTGAGAAAAAAAGTGAAAACCAGAAAGTTGTAGAATATAGAAATCAGCAGCATTTCTGCATATTATTAATAAAATTCAGCAGAAGAGAATAGAAACATTCCATTTCAAGTAACTACAGACAGCACAAAATATTTGGAAACCTACCTGCCAAGACACATGAAGACAGGGACAAAACTCTTTCCACAAATAGAGCTCTAAGTAATTGGAGAAATATGAATTGCTCATCAGTAAGGAAAGTCAACGTAACCAACATGCCAACCCTACCTAAATTCATTCACTCGTTCAGTGTCATACTAACCAAATTACTTTCTAGAACTAGAAGAAACCATAACAAAGTGCATCTGGAGGAAGAAAAAGTCAAGCTTATCAAGACAGTCAAAGGTGGAGAATGAGAACGTTGAGTCCTAACAGTGTCTGATCAGAAACTATACTCTCAAACCACAATTGTCAAAAGAAGTTATTGGGTAAAAAACAGAGGTTGAAAAGTGGAACAGATTCGATGTGTAATACAGAAACCAAATGGGCCCAGTAAGCCAGAGCTTGACAACCTCCAGATCCCACTTTTTGGAGCAGGAATTCATTATCTGACAAAACCTTTTAGGCAAACTAGAAAATAGTGGGGCAGAAACTAGACCTAGACCAGCATCTTCTACCATATGCAACAAGAAGCTCAAAACGAGCACTTGATTCAGACTTAATGGGCAAGATAATAATCAAATTAGCAGAACGTAAAAGAAATCACTCATCAGGTTTGTGGTTAGAAAAGTTTGTTAAAAAAACAAGAGATGGAGGAGTTCAAAGGAAATAAAACAAACAATTTTGATTCAAATTGTTAAAAAAGATTTTGTGCTCACAAAATGAATGTTGCTAAAATGTGAAGGAAAGCAAGAAATGGGGGGAATTTTTGCAGCAAATATCTCTGAAAAATGTCTTCTTCCAAAATACATAGGAACAGAGACACATTTGTAGGGATTATAAATTTTCCTCGAGTGATTAATGGCCAAAGGATATGAATAAGCAATTTCCTGAAGGAAGAAATCAAAGCTCTCAATAAGCCTATAAAACGCTCCAAATCACTAATAATTAGATAAATGAAAATGAAAACAAGGCTGGCATACCACTGCACACCCATTAGATTGGCTAGGATAAGAGCAAAGAAAAAGCACTAGGGGAGACTGTGGAGAAATAGCTATATTCATGAGTTGTTGGAAACTGTGAACATCATAACCATCCTGGAGAGCTATTTGGAATTGGGCTCAAAGTGCAGTCAAACTGTGTCCCTCTTGACCCCGTGATACCAGTACTAGGTCTTTACTTCAAAGAGATGAAGGAAAGAAAAGCGCCAAAATACAGGATGACGCTTTAGCAGCTCTTTTCGTGGTGGGAAAGAACTGCAAACAAGGGGATTCTCCTTCACTGTGGAATGGCTGGATGAAATACGATTGTTCTATAAGAGTTGATGAAAGGGACGATTTTTAACAGCCTGAGACTTGTCTGAATTGACACAAAGTGAAAGGAGCAGAACCAGAAGAAGAATTTAGAAAATACAACAATGTTGTGAAGAGAAAGAAAGATATTGTAACTGTTCCACTTGAGGACTTGCTGCAATTCGAAAGGACTCATGGTGGAATGAACATATTGGCCATCCCTAGAGATGGACTCTGAGTGTGGATGCAAATGGGTTTTCTGTAATTTCTTGATTCTTATTGCTTTCTGGGGACAGAGGTAATAGGAGAGTTTTTGTGTCTACACATATTTGTAATGCCTTTTTTTGAACTTTTCAAATGGGTGAGGGAGGGGCATAGCCAGGGAGAGGAACACATTTACAACTGTGAAGATTGGATTTGTCTCTCCCCTGATTGTAACAATGAAGGTACTTAGCTCTTCCTTGATTGTGAAGATTAAATTGTAATCCCATGTCTATTTTTTCGATTTTAATCCCCCAAAATGTAAGCACAGTACTTAAAGTTGAATATGGAGATCTACCCATTTTGGATTTTAACCACAAAAAAGGTGTGAACACCCATTTTATACATTGAGTGGGAGGTCTGTGACCCAGTGTAAAAGAGTGGGCAGTCCTGGAGTGGAGCATCAGCTGTGATTGGTAGATGTAAAATTTAGGGGAGGTGACACAAGAGAAAAAGGTCTTTAAAAGTGGAAACAGAGACACTTGGAGTGAAGAGAGTCACTTGGAGTGAAGAGAGACTTGGAGTGAAGAGGGAGACTTGAAGTTTGAAAGAGACACACTTGGAGTGGAGCCTGCTGGAGTTGAGGCTGATAAAGAATCTGCTGATGGAATTGATACGTAGTGAGTGTAAAGGCTGGCTTCCTTCCTTGGCCTTCTGGAGGCATCAGCCTCTGGGAAAAGGCCCATCTCCTTGAGACTCTTTCCCCCTGACTGGGGCCTTAGAATTGCTACCTGGTTCAGAGGAAGCCAGAACTCTCTCTCTCTGTCTCTCTGTCTCTCTGTCTCTGTCTGTCTGTCTGTCTGTCTGTCTCTCTCTCTCTCTCTCTCTCTCTCTCTCTCTCCTCTCTCTCTCTCTCTCTCTCTCTCTGTCTCTCTGTCTCTCTGTCTCTCTGTCTCTCTCTCTCTCTCTCTGTCTCTCTCTCTCTCAAGAAGGCAGACAGACAGACAGGTAAAATACAGCTATAGAGGAGGGTGGAGAGAAATAGGGGTCCTAGTCTGATGTGCTATCCACCGAGTCACCCAGTTATCCCTGTGAATTTTATATTTACTCCACCCTGCTTAGTCTTTAGAATTTTAGCAGCCAGGAATGTATACACCCCGACTTGAGGATTAAGGGTGGGGGAGGATGGTCTGTGACCTTCCTGTGCTAGCAAGTGACAAATCAGAAAGAACTGACTGATTCCCTGGGCTGTCCAAAGCCAAGTTTAATTCACCATTGGTACATGTGAGACACAGGAGATGATGCAAAGTACTGCCTTTATATTTCACGTCACTTCCTGTGAGAGGGACTTTCAGGGTGGAACTTGGCTTGGAGGGCTGAAGCGTGGGACCTCAGACTGCTTCCCTTAGATGACCATGTGGTAAGTGTTAAGACTGACTCCCCTTTTCCTTGGCTCTTTCTGGAGGCACTATCTTCCGAAGAAGCCCCTCATCTTTTTTTTTTTTTAACGTGGATGCCATTTATTACTCTATGCAGGAAGGTTTGGATAGGCAAGACGATGTGGTTGGTCTCTTGGAGCCTTTGGGTGGGCCAGGACTCAGTAGCGGTAGTGGTCGGGTTTGAAGGGGCCCTCTACAGGGAGGTCCAAGTACTGAGACTGTTTTTCCGTCAGCTTTGTCAGCTTCACATTCAGTTTGCTAAGGTGGGCTTCAGCCACAGCTTCATCCAGCTTCTTGGGGAGGAAGTGCACTCCCACAGGGTATTTGTTCAGGTTAGTCCATAGCTCAATTTGGGCCAACACCTGGTTGCTGAAGGAATTGCTCATGACAAAGCTGGGATGGCCCATAGCGCAGCCCAAGTTGACTAGCCGGCCCTCTGCCAGCAAGATGATCCACCGTCCGTTCTTCAGCTTATAGCGATCCACCTGGCCAGGTAGGCAAGGAAGGTGAGAGCTGAGGCTTCACGGTCACCTTCTCCACCGCATTTTGATTCAGCCACTTTACATCTATTTCCACATCAAAGTGTCCAATGTTACACACTATTGCGTCGTCTTTCATCTGTCCAAAGTGCCTGCCCAAGATGATGTCTACATCCAGTGGTGGTGACAAAGATGTTTCCCTCTTTACAGGCTTCATCCATGGTGGTCACCTCGTAACCCTCCATAGAGGCTTGTAGTGCATTGATGGGGTCTATCTCCGTGACAATGACTCAGGCACCAAAGCCCAGAAGGGCCTGAGCACAGCCTTTGCCCACATCACCATAGCCTGCCACCACCGCCACTTTGCCTGCAATCATCACATCTGTGGCTCATTTGATGCCATTGATGAGGGACTCACGGCAGCCATACAGGTTGTCAAATTTGCTCTTGGTAACAGAATCATTCACATTGATGGCAGGCACTTTCAGAATTCCATTTGTCTTCATCTTGTATAGATTGTGGATGCCTATGGTGGTCTCCTCTGAGATGCCTTCGATGCCCTTCAGGAGCTCAGGGTATTTGGTGTGAACAAGGTTGGTGAGGTCCCACCATCATCCAGGATCAAGTTGAGTGGCTGCCCATCCTTGAAATAGAGGGTCTGCTCAATGCACCAGAGATATTCTTCATCTGTCTCTCCCTTCCAAGCGTACACAGGAATGCCAGTTTTGGCAATGGCAGCTGCTGCATGGTCCTGGGTAGAGAAAATGTTGCAACTGGACCATTGTACCTCAGCTCCCAGGGCCACTAGTGTCTCAATGAGGACAGCTGTCTCCACTGTCATGTGGAGGCAGCCAGCAATCCGAGCACCCTTCAGTGGCTTGGAGCCTGAGTACATCTCTCGAAGTTTCATCAGGCCGGGCATCTCATTCTCTGCTATGTCCAGGGCCTTGCGTCCCCCGGTGGTCAGGCTGATATCAGTGACTTTGTAGGGCAATTTGTCAGACATGTTGTGGCCTCCTCCGGAATTATCTAATGACTTAGTAAAGGTTATCGAGTGGCAACCTCGTGGATGGAGGTGATGAGGCTGCAAAAAGGTTGAAGCAGACGGTGGGGAGCAAAGGGAGGGGCGGAAGCCCCTCATCTTGGAGGAGGCCTTGTGGCCCAAGCTAGATTTAGTCTTCTGGAAAGGCCCCTTGGCTGAGGCCTCTGAACTCCCCCTGGCTGAGGCCAGGCCAGAGCAGATCTTCTTCCCTTTCTCTCTCTCTCTCATTCCTAATTTCTTCCTTCTATTGTAAATAAACCACCATAAAATTCCATTCTGACTTGAGTATTTCATTGAGACTTAGAATTTAAATCCCTGGTGACCAACTAAAATTATATTCAGTCTCAACCCTAAAATTTACCCTTAACATCCCCTAAGTAGAATGTAGCATACCAGGCATGTTGGCATTTGGGAAGTATGATTGATGTATTGATATTGTACTACCAGACTCATGGTCAGAACTCTTGATGTTAAAAGGACAGTCCCGGGCACTAGCAAAGGACGGGCAAATTCATGGGTCTTGATGGGGCCACGCTGCCTCAGCTCAGAGCACATTCATTAACATATCCCTGGTTGAATTAGGGCGTTTCTCTGCTCGGACTGCATTAATTTACAAAGCATGGGATGGATTAAACTCCACCTCTTTTATCTGTCATTGTCAATTCAACCAATGTTAAAACTGATGTCATGTTATGTATCCGTTCCTAAAACCCTCAATAAATACTGGGAACAAGCGTGAAACTCCTCCCTTACTGTGAGATTTAAAATAGTGAAGCCTATAAACTGAGTGAGTTAAAATGGTGGAAGATATAAATTGTGATAGATATAAGAGAGGATGAGTAAATTTGACTGCAGAAAATATGTTTCACTACAGTGTCTTGGTTTTTAAATCAAATATAAGGTGGTCATCAGGGAAATATTCCCAATTATTCAAATACCCAAGTCAACTGGGTTTTATAGAGATTTTTAATTAATAATATAATGAGGAATTAGAGAAAGAGAGAAAGAGTAGGAAAGGAATAATTATGAAGGGCCTCAAGCCAATATGGCCTAGACCTGAGTCTTAAGAGAGAAAATCAGTCAGTCAGTCTTTTAACACTCACCACAAGGTCTGCCTAAGCAAGGATTCTAGTGACACCAGGCCAGCATCATCTCAGCTGACTTCACCAGAGAGAGTTCCAAAGGGCCTCTCTCTAGAGCCTCCTGAGGGACAGAGTCCCCTCAGAGGAGCTCCAGTGAGATCTCCTTAGAGATTGTCCTCCAAGAGCTTCCCTTCTCCAGAGCCTCTCTCAAGAGATTTTTCCCAAGCGATCCTCATTAGAGATCCTCCAAAAGGATCTTATTTTCTTAAGAGATTCTGCTTTTTCTTATATAGGGGTTTTTCTCCTATGTCACCTCCCCTAAGTCCTTACATCTACCAATCACTGTAGATGTTTTCCAAAGGACTGCCCATCTGAATTCCTGCTAAGTTGACAAATCTCCTCAGTAAGTCTGAACCAGAAAAAATACTGCTGTGTCAACTAATCTCATTAAGACAAAACTTGCCCGACCCTTTTAGGTACCTAGCATCTCATTGTATCAATTCTAAAAACAGGCCTGGCTCAAAGAACTCCTTGCCCCACCATAAGCATGGATCCAAGTACTTTCTTTGTTCAGCAAGGAGTTTTCTCCCCTAAAGCAGTCTTAAGTATGGGTGGAGTAGAGGTCTTCCCATAGCAAGGATTTTTCACATTCAAGTAGAGTTCTCACTATCTGGTAGGGAATTATTTCAAGTAGGGAATTGGAGGATTCCTCAATGTGGAGTAAAATTTTTAACATTCATAAGTCTGTGAAATTTTAAGGTTTACATTACTAACACCTTTCTTTCTCTTACTAATGCTCTCTTACCAGCTCTCTCTGATTAGCTCCCTTGCCCTTCATTTTCTCTCTCCCTCTGTTCCCTCTTCATTGCTTACTCTCTTGCTTCACTATATCCCTTTCATAGCGACTTGGTCGCCCCAGTGCCTACTATTGCCATAGAGGCACCAGGAGTAAGACTCCCCCTTTCCTAGAGATCTTGTTGCCCCCAAAGCAGACTCTCTTGTCTAGGCGTATCAAGGGGTTGGTACTCCCCACCTGTTCTCTTGTTCCTCTCACTTCCTTGGAGTTCGAGTTACTCCCCACGTGTTTCCACTTCTGCCTTTGAGTCATTATTATTTTCCCACTTCCTCAGCCTCCTCTCCCCACCTCAGGTCATTCCCACAGATAGATGTTGTAGGACTCCCATGGGGGGTTGCTATACCTCCCGTCGGGATGCTATATAGAATTTCTAAAAGATGGTGCCCTGAGTGATCCAAGACAATCCCAGAGATTCAGGATGGAAAATGCCATCTGCCTCCAGAGAAAGGACTGATGGAGTCTGAGTGCAGATGGAAACATACTTGGACATTCTTCCTCTTCTTTTTGTATTTTTCTTCCCTTCTATCTCTTCCACAGGATGACTACCATGGGAAAAGACTTTCTATGTAAAATCTCTCTATCTACTTTCTGTTCCAGGGCAAGTGGGAGGGAGGGAGAGAATGTGGAACTCAAAATAAAAAACACATGTGAAAAAATGGTTTTTCCATGGAATTGGGGGGAAATGAAATATTAAAGAGATCAGGCTCTAGAGATGTGACTGGAAAACTTCCATTTCTGTGGACAAGAACTCCCTCCCACCCCCATCAGGGTCACCTTCTAGCCCTAGAAAGCCAGATATTCTCAGCTCAGGCCCAAGGTAGCCATGGTCATAAACTTTACTAAAGTCCTATTAGCATAGGAAGACATCTCCAAGGTCTCTTGGAATGTTTGGGGACTGACCATGTGGGTGACCATATTAGTGCTTTCTGATCTCTAGGCAAGGAAACCTACTCCCTGGGAGCTAATGATGAGGGAAAGTTCACTCCCCAACCAGTAAAGGTATAGGTGACTTGGCTGTCAATCACCCGAGTTCCAGAGCCAGTTGGAACCTGGCTGTGGCCGAGATCCTGCACCCAGAACTCTAGTCTCCTAAATGACACTGACTTTGTCCCTGGATGGAGGGTGAACTGTCTCATTCCTTGAGAAGCACCAGACCAAGCTCCAAGTGGAAAATGGGGCAAAACTTTCTTGTGTGTGAAGATTGGATTTAGCTATCTCTTGATTGTAACAATGAAAGTACTTAGCTACTCCTTGACAATGAAGATAAAATTGTTATCCCCTATCTATTTTTAGATTTTAATCCCCAAAGTGTTAACTCAATATTTAAAGTAGATCTACCCATTTTAACTGCAGGAAGGTGTGAACTAACTACAAAAAGGTATGAACACCCATTTCATGCATTGAGTGGGAGGTCTGTGACCCAAGTGTGAAAGAATGGGCAGTCCTGGAGAGGAGCGTCTGATGTGATTGGTAGATGTAAAAATTTAGGGGAGGTGACACAAGAGAGAAAGGTCTTTAAATAGAGGAAACAGAGGCACATGAGGATTGATCAAGAGAGATTCAGTCACTCTGAGAAGGACTGGAATAGATTCAGTAACTTGGATTTAGAGTGAAGAAGAATCACTTGGAGGAGGGACTGGAAGACAGGCATTCAACTTGGAGTGAAGACACTTGAATGTGGAGCTGGACCCCTGGAGGAGCTCGTGCAGTAGCCTCAGACTGCTTTCCTTTTAGACAGTCACGGTGGTGAGTGAAAAACTGACTTAGTTTCCTTGCCTTTCTGGAGTTGTGTACCTCTGAGAAAGGCCCATCATCTTGAGACTCCTTTTCCCTGGCTGAGACTTAGAATTTCTACCTGATTCAGAGGAAGCCAGAGCTCTCTCTCTCTCTCTCTCTCTCTCTCTCTCTCTCTCTCTCTCTCTCTCTCTCTCTCTCTCTCTCTCTCTCTCTCTCCTCTTTTCTCTCTTCCTTAATATCTTCCCTCTATTGTAAAATGAACTACCATAAATCCCATTTACTTGAGTAATTCATTTAGGATTTAGAAATTAAATCCCTGGTGACCACCAAATTAAATATTTGAGTCCAACCAAACATAAATTTAACAAGTGGTTGTCCAACTTTTCTTCGAGATAAGAGGAAGCTCAACTTGGACAGTGCCAAACTTCAGGAAGTTCTTCATACTTGCCTCTACCTGGCCCTTTATTTGAGGGCCCCCAAAGTCAGGGCTGAGGGGAGGGGGAGAAGGTGAGAGGGAGAAAAGCACCCGTGAATCCAGTGGATGACCATCTTCCATGCATTTTGCTCTCCTGCTCTAGGCCACGTGGCCATGTGCTGCCTTTTACTATGACTTCTTAGCTCTGGTGCCTTGAGGAGATCCTGACTCTGGAAGGCTCTTCCAGCAGAGCACACTCTCAGGATGCTTCTATCCAGCTGGGAAAACTCAGGCACAGGAGATGGGCCAGTTGACACGCCTGTTGTCTGGGGATCAGCAATCTGGGGGGGGGGGGGGCAGTGCTGGATTCATGCTGACCAGGCTCATCAGAAAGCCTGCACTCAGCTCTCAGAGGAGGGGAAGAAAGGATGGCTGCAGCGGGCATTGGCTCTTCCTTTCAAGTCTACCAGGTGGAGAGCCCGTTGTGGCTTCCGCTGCAGCCCTCTGAAGGTGGCAGGTGGCAGGTGGCATGGGGGGACCTGCCAGCAGCTCATGCTGTTGAGGGAGGAGCCCACGGCTCCCTGGAGGGCTCCCTGCTCCAGAGGAGCCACCCTTCCAGGGACACTCTGCCTCCCTCTCCTCCTCTTTAACCTCTCTAGTCTCTGGGCTGTCCTTCCCTGCTGCCCGCCACAGCCCTTCCTCTTGTTCTCTCTCCACCCCACGCTTCTGCTCCCCTGCTGCCCTCCTCACTGGCTCTCCGGTGGAACTGGACGGTCCGTTGAAAAAGTGGCCGTTCTGAAGAGAAACAGCAAAGCCGCCCCACTGTTAAGAGTGGAGCCCTTTGGTTGGGAGCCGAACCTCCTGCTGCCTGGTTTCCTGTGCAATATGTGCGAGCAGAAGGGAGGCAGAAGGCCAAAAAGCAAAGAAGAGAAGGAAGAAAACCTGGGGGGGGGGGTGCAGAGAGAAGAGGAGGGGGAAGGGAAGGGGGCCCGCAGGGGAGGAGGAGCCTGAGCCAGTCACAGAAGGGAGGGAGGAGGGAGGGGAGAGCCCCAGAGGAGGAAAGGGAGAAGGAGGGAAAGTAAGGGAGGGAGTGGGGCCACTCAGGAGGGAGGAAGAAAAAGCAGAGGCCTGGGGTAGGCAGAAGGCAGGAGGGGAAACCCCGACTTTCTGGCTGGGTGTCTCAGTACACACATGTACACTGCGTGTGTGTCCCTCCTCTCCCTCCCCCCTTCTCTCTCTTTCTCTCTCCCTGTCTCTCTCTCCGGGTCTCTCTTCGTCTCTCTGACTCTCTCTCTCTTTCTTAGTCTCTGTCCCCTCCGTCCACCCCTCCCCCTCCAGACCCAGGCCAGGCCAGATGGGATGACAATCAGGAGCTGCCTCCAGGGAGGCCACATCCAGGCGGCTTGGTACCCCCCCCTCCCCCCCATCCTGGCCTGGGCCTTTAAGGCCACCCAAGTTTCCCGGCTCTCCGGCTTGAACTCTGGCCCTGGAGGAGTGAGTCATCCTTTGGAATTTCCCAGCCTAGGCCCCTCTCCTAGGCCTCCGGAGGGGCATGAGCAGAGGAGCGAGGGAGGGGCGGGAATGGGCAGCCCTGTTCCGCTGACCTGTGAGCTCTTTCGGGCTGAGTGCAGGCCGGAGAAGGCCTAGATTCTGCCCGCGGGTGGCGGAGAGGCCTAGCCACACCCTGAGCCTCCTTCGTAGCGCCCCGACGGCTCTGGTGCGCGGAGGGGCTGAGGGAGGTGGCCGAGGACTTCCAGCTAGGACCGGCTTCCTGCCACTAGAGTGATCCAACATGGATCCCTCCGCTCCCAGCGCAAATCACAGACGTTTGGCCCCGTCCCCCGTCCCCTAGGCGGCCCCCTCCCTTCCCCTCCCCTCCTCCCGAGGCCCCGCCTTTGACCTTGGAGAGCTCCCTCGGCTCTGTGTCGGGCAGCCCCCTCCGGAGGCTTCGGGAGCTCTCCCGGCCGGCTGTCCCAAAGCTCTGCAGTCGGAGCCTCTCACTGACTCCGTAGAGTCAGTCGTTCGAGGGTTTGGCCCATCCTATCCTCTCGCCTCTGGCGTTTTCTTGGCAAAGATGTCGGAGCGGCTGGCCGAGTCCCTCTCCAGCTCGTTCCTCCTAGAGGAGGCAAACAGGGTGAAGTGACTCGTGCAGGGTCTCCTGCCTAGCAAGTGCCCGAGGTCAGATCTGCAGCCCTGCCGGGCCTGCCCTTTCCCAGACTGCCTCGTGTGGAGCGGCTGGCACCTCTCCTCTGGCGCTCGGGGGCTTGTAGCTCTTTCTCTCTTCTCGGTCCCAAGCAGAGAAGCGGGGTGAAGAGACTCGCCCAGGGTCTCCCTGCTGGGAAGCGGCTGAAGGCAAGGAGGAACTTCTCCAGAGAACCGAGTTGGGGCAGAGAGGAGCCCGGGAGCGAGGTGCTACTTCCCACCGACATCAGCGCTCTGCCTAGAGAGAAAGCTTAGTGGCCAGGCTCGTGCGCTCGCCCTTCCCCCCTCCCCGGCCGTCCGGTCGGTTCTCCCTGGGGCAGGTCGGGCCTCCTTTTCCCGGGGACAGCCAGGCACCGATATGGGTGTGTCACGAGGGGCCTCGACCCCCCTCCCCCCACCCTCACGCGCGCCCCCAGCATGGCCCTGCCTGTCGGTGCCTGGCCGGGACCTAAAGCTGCAGCCTCTGGGGGCGGGAAGAGGAGATGAAGACTGACGCTGGACAGAACTTGGAGGCTCCCCTCCCTTAGAGCGGCAGCTTCCTGCCGCCTCGGGATTCCCGCCCTGGCCCAGCTGCACAGTCCCGGCCCCAGGGCCCCCTCCCTGCCCATCAGCACGTAGGACCCTGGGAGATTCAGCCCCTGGCACCCATCGGTTGGGGGGGGGACCCTGGGGGTCTGCTTCAGGCTCAGCCCCACCTCCCAGTCTGCCAGGCCAATTGTCTGCCCTCCTGTCAGGTCCCAGCCTGGAAGGGGCTGCCCACCCGAACCCTGGACTTGGGGTTCTGGGTGGCCGGAGAAGGCAGCCTCCTAAACTGGAAGGCCCAACTGCTGGTCCCCTTGGGCTGGGAGTGTTTGAGGCCGCTCTGGCAGTGGGGAGTACTCTTTGGCCCCCATTTCCAGCTCGAGCCTCTGTGGGGCCTTCCTGGATTCTAATTGGCTGTTCGAGAACTCCCATGTGACACCCTTGGGGTCCTCCAGCTGCTCAGCCCGCCCCGCCAGCCCTGCTCCTTTGGGGACTCTGCTGGATCCTGAGGAACAGAGCACCAGAGGCCGGTGGTCCCAAGGACTGGCTGGCTGGTGGGAACTCCCCAGGACAAAGCAGGACACATCCAGGGCTCCCTCTCCTCCCTTTGGGCTCCAGGCTCTCCCCTCCTCCCTCCCTCCTGTACTCCTGCTAAGGGCTCCAGCAGTCATCGGAAAGCAGCCCCAGATGGCTTGGGGAGGGCGAAGAGCCTGCAGCCCTTAAGGGGGCTCCGAGGCTCCTCCATCTGCCTGCAGAACTCAGCACCCAGCAGCGCTGCTCTGGCTAGCCGGGCCGCCTCGGGCAGCCCCAGCTTGCCCACAGCTCTGCAGGCAAAGTGGCTGCAACGACTGGGCAGAGACCACCCAAGAACACCTTCCCCCAGGCTTGGGGACCCGCAGGAGGCTCGGTCCAGCGGGAGAAGGAGCTGGGAAGAGCAGGGCACCCTCCATGCCCACATCCGGGGCCACGAAAGGGATCTCCCAGGAACAAGAGAGCTGGGAAGAGGCCACGTGTCGGTTCATGAGAGGAGGAGGGTTTTGTACACAGCCTCCTATCTAATGCATGTGCCAGCCTTGGCCCCCAGCTGGCAAACGCAGGAGGGAAGAACTCCTCCAAGACTCCGTCCATCAGGTACATCCCGAGATGTCGTCTGGGGTGTGCTGGGCCCTGCTGGTGGAGAGTAGTCTGGAATGGCCTGGAAGAAGCCACGAGGCCCAGGAAATGGAAGTCAAGGGGATGCCCATCTGCTGGGGAGTGGCTAACGGCTGGCGGTGTGGGATTAGGATGGGATGCCACTGGGAGGAGCATGGAAACAAAAGGCAGAGAGCTCCGGAGGTCAGGAACCTGCACTGGTTCACATTGACTCCAAGATGGAGGCAGGAAGGATTCAGTGTCCGTGGTGTAGGGAGGGCAGGGAGAGCCTGAGACCCTTGGAAAGAAGGTCTCGGAGTGGCAAACACAGCCGAGGGGAATCGTTTCCCCAAGCCTGGAAAGCACAGCAGTGGCCCAAAGGGGAACCCTGGGAAACACAGCCCAATGGCTGGGCCCAGGGCCACAGGACCCTCCTGGGGAGAGAAGCCTGAGACCTTTTCTTTCAGCCAGGCCCAATGTGGCCAGTTGTTGGGGCTTTTCTTTCTCTGGCAGGAGGTCTGAGAGGAGAATCTTGGCAAAGAAAGGAAAATGTAAACAGAAAGGAGCAGCAGGTACTTCTCTGGACTCGACTCTGACTGGAGCTCCACTGTACTTCCTTTGGCGGGAGCCATTTTAGTAATGATCCGAGGTGGGTTTGGGTGCCCCTCGGCCCCCCTGACCCTCCCCCCATGATCTCCAAGGCACTTCTCTGCTGTCTCTGCCACAAGAATAGAAGCTCCCTGAAGGCAGGGCCTGCTCCTTGTCAGCCCCTCGTCCTGCCCCTGGTGCCAGTGGGCGGCAGATGGACCTGGAAGAGCCTGGGCGCTTTCTCCAGATCTTCCCAGGAGCCCATTTTCCACCTTGTCCTCACTTGCAAATGAGCCTGTCCCAGCAGAGAAGCTTGTTATATTTGGGCAGCGTCCCGGTAGGCTGCTCCCTTGAAAAGAGGCCAGGCCTGCTGTCAGGGAAGGGGATGTCAGCAAGAGTTCTGAGCAGGGAAAGTGCCCCCAAAGGGACCCCCAGCCAACAGATGTGGCAGCTCTGCCTCCTCGGAGAAGTGCCAGGGAAGAGGAATAGGGCTGTGTTCCCTCCGCTACCTGTTGTCTCTCCCAATTCCTCAGACTTCTTTACCTGGGAACAGCCAGCAGCATGGAAGCTCTTAGGAGGCAGAGGCTGCTGGGAGGACGAGCAGGAACACTGTCAGGAAGGTGAGGAGTGGAGGGTCCTGGCATCAGTATTCCATGGCTCTTACTTCCTGGCGAAGGATGGCCTTGTAAGGGGCTGTTGAGCTAGAACTGATTGAGGGTGCGAGAAGAGCTGTGCTCTCTTTCCCGTGCCATGCTGTGGTAGCTGACTTAAGATGGCTTCTGGGTGGAGAGAGAGAGGTCCTCCATGGAGCCAGGAGTCCTCGGGGTGCTTATTTTTCCATCTCTGTCTGGCACTGCGGGGGTGCTGCAAATGGGGCTCCAAAGCATGAGGTGCCAGGGGTTCAAGGGGTTCCCAGGGGTCCATGGAGGAGACTTCACTGCAGCCAAGCCGGGAGAGGCACCGGTCATAGCCCAGTGCCCATCAGTCCTACCCTGCTTGGAAGGGAAAGGTGATGGGAAGCTGCCACTTCCGGTTTGGGCCTCCTCTCCCCAGGGAGCTCTTGGTGCCAGGGAAGCAGAAAGGGAATGCCAACCCCCCTCCAGGACCCCCCTGGGAGAGAGGCCGTCCTCTCCCCGGGGAGCCTGTTTGGCTTCAGGGCAGCCATGACTTCTAAGTCAAGCGCACACGGCCCTTCCGGGCAGCCATTGCTCCTCACTGAGTCTTCCGTGGCCAAACAGAACGTGGGACCCTCCTCAGGCTCCCTCTCTCACAGCTCTGCAGGCCTCCATAAGCTGCCCTCCTGGGCAACCTCCTCCAAACACAGCAGCTCATCCTTTGGTGTGGTCGGACTAGGGCAGAACATGGCTTCTCCACAGAGCTGAGGGGGCTCCCGAGAACTCGACTAGCTCCAACTGCTGCTTATTAGAGATGGAGAATCTGCCAATGTTGAGAGAGGGAACAAAGGGGCGTGGGCGGAGATTGTGGAACTTCCATCCCTAGACATCTTTATCCCAGGCTGGCGATGAAATGCCTAGGAGGTGCCAGGCACTGGGCTAAGCACTATCGATCCAGGACAGCTCCTGCCCCCCAGGGAGCTTACCATCTAATGGAGGAGCCAATACACAGCCAAACATATACCACCCGAGCAAGCTAAATGTAGGCTAAATAGGAAGTAAGAGAGGGACAGCATAGGAATTAAGTGGGGCTCAGAGGAGAGAGAGCCAGGCCTGGAGTCAGGAGGACCTGGGTTCAAATTTGGACTAGCTATGTGAGCCTGGGCAAGTCACTTAGCCCTTACCACTCTTCTACCTGACAATAGATGAGGCAAGAGGTAAGGATTAGGGGGAAAGAAGCAAGTTATTTACAGGATAATTAAGAAACGAGAGACGGAAGGCATCAGGGTGAAGAAGGGCTGGGGAAGGCTTCCTGTAGGAGGTGAGCTTCTAGTTGGGACTTCCAGGAAGCCAGGGAGGTGAGTAGTCAGAACAGAGAAAGGGGAGTATCCCAGAGGTGGGGGACAGTCAGAGAAAATGCCTGGAGCCAAGAAATGGAGAGGTAACAACTGATGGTTTATTTGGAGGCAGAGGGGTGACTGCTGACACTGCGATGGCATTGAACGGAGCTGAATTGTCCTCTTCGGGCCAGTGCTGGACTGAGTCTGGAATAATGAGAGTGGCCAATAACTCATCCTGATTTAGTGCTTTCAGGTTTGCAAAATGCTTTCCACAGGCTTACTCATTCCGTTTAGAAGTCAGGTTAGAAAGAGCTGGGTTTATTCTGGAGGGCAATTTGGAACTCTGCCCAAAGGGCACTAAAAGACTGTCTGCCCTTTGATCCAGCCATAGCACTGCTGGGTTTGTACCCCAAAGACATCATAAGGAAAAAGACTTGTACAAGAACATTCATAGCTGTGCTCTTTGTGGTGGCCAAAAATTGGAAAATGAGGGGATGCCCTTCAATTGGGGAATGGTTGAACACATTGTGGTATCTGTTGGTGATGGAATACTATTGTGCTAAAAGGAATAATGAACTGGAATGACCTCCAGTAACTGATGCAGAGTGAAATGAGCAGAACTAGAAAAACATTGTACACAGACTGATACATTGTAGCACTATCAAATGTAACTGACTTTGCTACTAGCAACAGAGCAATGACCCAGGACAATACCGAGGGATCTATGAGAAAGAAAGTATCCACATCCAGAGGAAGAACTGTGGGAGCAGAAACGCATTAGAAAAAGTATGTATAGTGTGATAGGGATGTGGTTAGGGTTTTGATGTTAAAGGATCTCTCTACTGCAGATAGGAATAATATGGAAATAGGTTTGGAACAATGACACATGGATAACCCAGTGGAACTGCTTGTCAGCTCTGGGAAGGGGGAAGGAAAAGGAGTGGGAAAAATCATGAATCATGTAACCATGGAAAAGTATTCAAAATAAAGAGTTCAAAAATAAATAAATAAATAATATTCTGAAAGAGCTGAATTTGAATTGTGCACCACTTATTAGTTGTGTGACCATAGTCAGGCAAATCACTAAGGTTAAATGATTTAACCACTCAACTTCAGTGTTCCCATCTATATGGGCATAACAATGGCTCCTCCCTCTCAGGGCTGTCTTGAGGATCAAGATGTATAGAGAGCACTTTGCCACCCACCCTTAAGGCGCTTTAGAAATAAAAAGGTTTCAGAGACTCCTCTCAAAAGTAGAGCCAAGAGACCCTCTCCAAGTGCCTGTGCTCCTAATGCCTCTAAGCACGAGATCACCCTAGATTACTCGGGGACTTCAAGTGGAGCCCAGGAGACAGTCCCAGAGAAAGAACTGGATTTAGGACACACAAGCTCCAAACCCACAGAAGTTTCAGTTCCTCTGAACTTCTCCAGCGAGGGCAGGCCACGTCCACCTCCCAGGCTGTGGTCTCCCTGAGCATCGTGGAGCCCAGAGTTCCTTCCATCAGATGGAACCTGATGCTTGCCTCCCCCATAAGGATCCCAGTGCGAGCTTAGCTTTCCTTAGGTTCTTCATTTCTTTCTCAGCTGGTCACACTGCTTTGGATCTTTTCTGACTGACTTTATCACACCCTCAGAAGTCCACTGGAAAAATCTTGTTTTCCCTTGAGATCTCAGCAGTGTCCTCTGCTCCTCTGACTGAAAAGTGGGGCCACGAACACCAAACCTCCACTGAAGGAGGGAGCTCAGCTCAGACGGTTCATTTCTCACTTGTCTGCTCAGCTCTGGGATTTCTCTGACTGGCTTCTCTGCCATACCTGGTCCAAGTTGGGCACCAACTGAGGCTGCTTGCTTCCACCTTTTTGGCTCCCTTCTTTGTGTTGTCTTCCCCCATTAGACCATAAGCTCCTTGAGGGCAGGGACTGTCTTTTTTTCCTATTTGTGTGTCGGGCATTTTAGCACAGTCTCTGGCACACAGTAGTTGCTTAATACATGTTTATCGACTATTGTGTGCGTCTTTGCTGGTCACCACTAAGAGGGAAAGTCGAGCATCAATCAGCTTTGCCCAGAATATCTGCGTGGCTGGAGCCTGTGGCTTCCTGGTGTTCCTATAGTGTCTCCATGACCTGAGCAATCAATCCTGAGGCCAGAGACTGGCTTGGGCCTGCCTTCACTCCCCCTTAATTCCTGGAGCTGACGTGGCTGCAATAGATTCCTGGCTTGAGGCTTCAAGACTCTGCAGTCTTGGAAGGGGTACCAGGGCTTCGGGCTCTCTTCCAGACACATCCACGTCGACTGCAACAAAAAAAGTTGGAATCCAGGCTCCAGGGGCCAGACGCATTGGCTCTTGGTCAAGAGCCATTCCTTTTATTAAAGGCAAGTGGTAGTGATTTTCCCCGAGAAAACCAAGGCTGCTTTTTGTATCTCCTCTCTGTCTCTCTCTTTGTCTGTCTGTCTGTCTCTCTCTCTATGTCTCTGTCTCTCTCTCCCTCCCTTTCTCTCTCTCTCCTGCTCGCTCCCTCTCTGTCTCTCTCTCTGTGCCTCTGCCTCTCCCTCTCTGTCTCTGTCTCTCTCTCTTTCCCTCTCCCTCCCTCTCTCTCTCTCTTTCTCTGTGTCTCTCTCTTTGTGTGTGTGTCTCTCTCTCTCCCCCCTCTCTGTCTCTCCCTCTCCTTCTCCCTCTCTCTGTCTCTCTCTCTCCCTCTCTCCTTCCCTCCCCCCTCTCTCTCCCCCCTCTCTCTGTCTCTCTTTCCTCCCTCTCTGTCTTTCTCCCTCTCTCTCTCCCTCCTCTGTCTCTCTCTCCCCCCTCTCTCTGTGTCTCTATCTCCCCACCTGTCTCTGTCTCTGTCTCCCCCCTCTCTCTGTCTTTGTCTCTGTCTGTCTGTCTGTCTGTCTCTGTCTCTGTCTGTCTGTCTGTCTCTGTCTGTCTGTCTGTCTGTCTCTCTCTCTTTCTCTCCCTGTCTCTCTCTGTCTGTCTCTCTGTCTCTGTCTCTCCCTCTCTCTGTCTCTCTGTCTCTGTCTCTCTCCCTCTCTCTCTCCCCCCTCTCTCTGTCTCTGTCTCTCTCTCCCCCCTCTCTCTGTCTCTCTCTCCCCACCTGTCTCTGTCTTTCTCTCCCCGCTCTCTCTGTCTCTCTGTCTCTGTCTGTCTGTCTGTCTGTCTCTCTCTCTTTCTCTCCCTGTCTCTCTCTGTCTGTCTCTCTGTCTCTGTTTCTCCCTCTCCCTCTCTCTGTCTTTGTGTCTCTCTCTCCCCACCTGTCTCTGTCTCTCTCTCCCCCTCTCTCTGTCTCTGTCTGTCTCTCTCTCTCTGTCTCTGTCTGTCTGTCTCTCTCTGTCTCTGTCTGTCTGTCTCTCTCTGTCTCTGTCTGTCTGTCTCTCTCTGTCTCTGTCTCTCTGTCTCTGTCTCTCCCTCTCCCTCTCTCTGTCTCTCTCCCCCCTCTCTGTCTCTCTCTCCCCCCTCTCTCTGTGTCTCTCTCTCCCCAACTGTCTCTGTCTCTCTCTCCCCCCTCTCTCTGTCTCTGTCTGTCTGTCTGTCTCTGTCTGTCTGTCTGTCTGTCTCTCTCTGTCTCTGTTTCTATCTCTGTCTGTCTGTCTCTCTCTCTTTCTCTCCCTGTCTGTCTCTCTGTCTCTGTCTCTCCCTCTCCCTCTCTCTGTCTTTGTGTCTCTCTCTCCCCCCTTTCTCTGTCTCTCTGTCTGTCTGTCTGTCTCTCTCTGTCTCTGTTTCTGTCTCTCTGTCTGTCTGTCTGTCTGTCTCTCTCTTTCTCTCCCTGTCTCTCTCTGTCTGTCTCTGTCTCTGTCTCTGTCTCTCCCCCTCCCTGCACCTCTGACTTCCTCTCTTTCCCCCCACCTCTCCTTTCTCTGAATGTTGGTGTCTCTCCCTCCCTTTCTCTCCTCTTTGGCCAGGCACAGAGAGGAGGGGAAATTTCAGTGCTTTTTCGAAAGAGTATTTAAAGTCTCTTCATGGAAAGACAAAGAGGAAAAGGCTTCCTAAGGGGTCAGCAGGGTGGGGTCCAAGGAGGACATGAGCCCTCAGGGAGCCTTCCTTTGGGGAAGCTCTTCCAGGGTTCCTGAGCTCCAAGTGAGGCTGCTCCCCCTCCCCCCAGTACTGAACATCATCCCTGAAGCCCCACTAGGTCTTTCCTGGGCTGGGGGGGGGGGCATCCTCTTGGCCCCTGCTGTTCTACTTAGGCTACCCACCGGTCAGCCCTCGGGTCACGGTTTTCAATCAGACGTCCCCAATCACGCCGGTTCTTGCAGTGGCCATTGCTCATGTCATATGGCCCTCCTGCCAGTTCTCTGGAAATGATGCCCATCCCTGTGGCGTGGCTTGGGCATCGACTCTGAGGAGAGCCTTCATCGTGGGGGGAGTGTGTCACCTACAGGGTGCTCCTTCCCTTTCCTGTCTGGGCCACCGGCACAGGCTGCCTAGCCGGGCCTTTCCCTGTAGGCCTCAGACTGGTAGATGCCCCCCTTCCGAGTGCTCTCTGGAGGCTCCTGCAGACCCTCTTTCCCCCCAGAAGCAGGAAGCATCATCGGACAAACATCTACCTTGGGCGGCCTCAAAGCAAAGGATGTCTGGGGCTGCGGGAGGCTTGGGGGCCCCTCAGGTTAGGAGCGGCTGGGCTCTCCGGGCTTGGGAGGAGAGGAGGGGCCAAGAGAACTGCTCAGGGCCTTGAATGAGTCAAAGCTGTGGCTGGGGGGATCCATCCACCGAGTGTGTGCCGGGAGCATGAAGGACTTTTCTGCTTCGGGCTGAGGCCGCTGATCCGGCTGGAGTGGGGAGGGAGGGAGACTCATGGAACAAGGGGCTCGGAGCCTGGGCGGGTTCCGAAAAGGGGGCTCCAGTATCAGATGGGCTTGAAGAGAGAAAACCGAGCTGGCCAGCTCACTTCTGGGGTACCTGGTGGGGGCGGCTTCCTGCGGGCTCCTCGGAGGAGTCCCGTCCAGGTGTCTGTTTCTTGGCCTTCCTGTGCCTCTCCTTTTGTTTGGCGATCTTAGGCTGTTTGCAGGCACCCCCCCCCCACTCCTGCTCAACTGGTCTGCTGGGGGTGACTTCTCCTCAATGTCCTTATCGGACTCCTGGGTTGAGTCCACCCCGGGGCAGCCCTGGGTCCCTCTGCCTCAAACGCTTTGGTGAGAGAGGCTGGCTGCCCTGCGGACAAGGGCCCCCACGCCGTCGCTTTGCCCAATGGGGAGCCCCGCCCACTGAGCACCTCCCCCAGCCCTGGCCATTCTGGGGTGCGTGTGCAGCTCAGGAGGGGGACTTCCTTAGCCAGCCCAGGGTGCCGAGAGCGTCTTTAGGGGAGCCATTGGTGCCGGACTGGAGCAAGAGTGACATCTCGTGGCCTCCTTGGAGAAGCAGCCCCAGCAAGGGCTCTGCTGGCCGGCTGCCTGCTGAGTACCTTGCCTGGAAGGCCCGCCTTCTGGGACCCAACTGTCCAAAGGGGTGGGGGAAGCTTCCTGGCTTCAGACCAGGCCCAGGAAGAGCTGGGCATTCACTGGGTTTCCCATGAGGTCGAGCTAGACTTGGACGTGCAAGGGTTTCTAGCAGTGAGTTTAGGCTGGTTTGGGAAAGGGAGGGGAGAGGCATGTGGGTCCCTGCCAGGGCCCAGAGGGCACCTCCTGGGCATCACGGCTCTTGTTCAAACAGGCTGCTGTGTGGGCAATCCTTCCCCAAAGGCTTCTCTTGCCCTTTTAACTCGAGAACACACAAAGGGTTGGGAGCCCCATAAGGTCCTCTTTATCCAGGAAAGGCATTTCCAAATAGTGAGTCTGAAATCAAAATGGAGCTGGCCTTCTCCCCTCCCTTGTCCCTTGGGAGAACACACAGCACCCCCCCCCCCCCCCCCGCCTTGGGGGATTTGGAGCCACTCAGAGTTTTCTGCTGATCTCAAAAGGCTGGTGAGACAGATCATAGGCATCAGGTCCTTCACTCAGCCTCATGGCTGGCAAACTCCTTTGAGGACACCTTACCATCCCACAATCCTCTTATTCATGCCCCTATTGCTTGGGGGTTTGCTCTTGTCCTATTTTTTTCTCATTCTTGTTTGTTCTCCATTCAGGGTTGAAACTTCCCATAGCCCAGAGGCGATTCTCCCCAAGGCCACTAGCTGAAGGGATTGGGGCTGTTAAAGGTGAACACGAATGGCTGGACAAGGATTTGATGAAATTCTGTGGTCGCCATATTTATTATATCTTGAGTCAGAAATGTGTTTACAAATAGAGGAAACACTAAAAGAGAGAAATGTGAAAGAAGTTAGAGAAAATCCCTACCCTAGTCCTCAGCCAGGAAGGCTCCCTCCAAGGTGGACAGTAGGAAAGGCTCAAACAATGCCCAGTTTCCACACTCACCCAATGAAGTTGTCCAGGAGTCAGTCTCAGTTGAAGCTGAGCTCCAAGCTCACAATTGAAGCCATAGTCTCAAAGACTATCTCCAGGAGACAATCTCTTCAGAATATCTTCTCAAAGACAATCTTTTGTGGCTTTTATGGTGGCTCCTGGTCCCTGCCCCTCTTCACAGAGGCCAATTAACATTTCCAAATTGTGTGGCACTGCCCAGGGGGGCAGTGTTCATAGGATTGACTTCTCACCTCAGAAGCTCAAGTTCTCATCTAAGGGTGTGAATTTTCTAAAATTCCTCTTCTGGAGAGGTGAATACTCATCCTAGCTGATTGAGTTTCTGAAGGTGTGAATTCACTAAGTGGTTTTTGAGCTCCTCCACCTAGTTCAAGCTTGTGCTGATTCAGTCAAAAGGTGGACAAAGGAGAGTTAATCCTGTTTTCACAATCTAGTGAGGTACTTAAATTAGTGGTAACTAAAGTGTTAGCTCCAACTAGGCAAAGAGAATAAAGGATTCCCTTTTACAAGTGTAAACTCAAAGAGAACAAAGAATTCCCCTTTACATGGCTATTTCCTATTACCGTAGAGGGTGACTTCCATCCTCTTCCCAGTTCCTTAGGTGTCCACCTCTATTCCCCACTATCTCTGTCCTTCCTCCACATCTGATCCGATTCCAAGTCTCTAAGAAATTTCTGCTGGAATTTCTCACTTTTGTAATGCTGACTATGCAAGTCTTCTGGAAGTTCTAGCTGTTGCTGAGTCTCCATTCCACTCTAGCTTGCATCAAGCTGCTGGACTGCATAACTCCCTTGCTCCATAAATTTTGATCACTCCTCTTTACCTCTAGGATCAAGTAGATTCCTCAGGCATTTCAAATCCTTCATGATCCAGCTCCAACCGGTTTCCTTCCCAACTGATGTCACACACCATTCCCGTCCAACTGGCCCATTTGCTGCCCCTGCAAACATTTTCCTTCCATCTTGGAATCTCAAGTTGCTTTCAGGGTTCAGTCAGAGTGGTGGTCCTGGCCTGAGGCCATTCCCCATTCTCCCAATGGCCAGCACTTTTGGATTTGCTTGGCATTTATTTCCAGCTGCCTCCTCTCCCCCCATGAGTGTGTCTTGTTTTGCTTTGGGCTCTTTTAGCTTGTGGACCTAGCCCAGGGCAAGAAATGTCTGCTGATAAAGGGAACTGTCCTGTTGGAGGTCATTGGTGTTCAGCTGAACCCATTAGCATCAATACTTTTGCCATTTCTATGAAGGCATCAGGCAAGGCCATCGGGTCTTTGCTCTGTGGAGCCTGAGCCAGAGTGGGAAGCTCCAGCAGTGGATAGCAGGCCACCAAGAAGGGGCCAGCAATTGTGGTGGTACTGTCAGGTCTAGCATAGAATAAGCCTTTGGTAAACTGAGCACTGGGCCCAGGAGTCACCTTCATCTGCACCCCCACCCCCACCCCCAGACCATCTGCCTGCAGGGGTGGGTCACCGAGGAAACTGGTATGTGCAATTAGATGAATATGTCATGGTCAGACCCTACCTGGAGGTGATGGGGTTCCCACGGCAATTTCTACACAGTGCATTAGTCATATTACAGGGAAAAGGGCCAGTGACCTACTCTTAGCAGAGCTCTTATACCAGTGGGCCTGGGGATATTTAGTAAGAGAAAGGCTGCTGCTAGAACTGGAGTGGATGCAAATTTCCTGGCAGCCTCAGGCATTTGGTAGGCCTTTGAGGCACAGAAGCTTGACTTTCTTGGCTTTGGGGGACCTGCTTTAGCTACTGCTAATTGAATTAAGGAATTGTCTGCCCAGGTAGCTGGGTGTGCATAGTTCAAAACCCAGGAGAAGCCGACCACCTGTTTCTGCAGGTAAAAGGGTTTAATTCAAGAGACATGAGTCCATGTATTCTGCCCTTCCAGTTTTATAGTGGTGGGGGTGGACAGGATGGCTCAATGGGGACCTTCCATCAAAGTGTGGGCAGGTTTGATCCCTCTGCTTGGGCTGGGTATGTGATTTCTCCATCCTCCTTTGAAGAATTAGAGAGGATTTGATTAGCACGTTCCCTTTGGACTTCGTGAATGGGACTCAGCCCTAGATTTGCTCTTGGGGGTTATTTTCATGAGGGTCAGGGCAATCAGGAGGGCCTGGATCTAATCAAGTCTTTGCTCCCCAAAGTAGGACTGTTACCTATTCTTTTTTTTTTTTTTAAACCCTGACCTTCCATCTTGGAATCAATACTGTGTTCCAAGGCAGAAGAGTGGTAAGGGCTAGGCAATGGGGGTTAAGTGACTTAAGTGCTCAGACACAGCTGGGAAGTGTCAGAGGCCAGATTTGAACCTAGGACCTCCTGTCTCAAGGCCTGGCTCTCTATTCACTGAGCTACCCAGCTGCCCCGTTACCTATTCTATTAACCAACTAAGGGTCCACAAAGACTAAAAGAACTTTATACCTTCTGCAGGGTGATAGGTGTGAAGAATCCATCTCCAATCTAAGGGGAGTGGCTATCTCCACAGCTCAACTTTTGGGGCTGTAGGGTAGACTCCCCATGTTGCTCAGTTCCTGGGAGCCCAAGGGTGAGGCAGAGTGGGAGGTGGAGTGGAGGGGAGCAGCCACACCCTGGGTTGAGCCCAGTTGCACTCAGCTCCTACAACAGTGGATGGAGGCTAGAATCTCCCACCCCTACATTTGGGGGTGGGGCTGAGTATGCCCACAGAGAGGCCTCTGTGTGTCATCTTTGGCATATGTGCCATAGGTATGCCATCACGGCCCAGGGTGTTTAACATCTCATTAGTGTCCCATTGACATTGTGGTTTAATCCCTCCAACCCCAGTGGGTAGAGTGGACCAAGGGTAAAGTGACAGAAGTTCCTTGGAGAAACAGGAAGGGCAACACATGCCCAAACAAATGCCCCTTTCCTTAGGAACTAATAGAAATGAAAAGCATTCCTGAGAACTGCCCCCCCCCCCCAACCCTTACTTCTTTTACCTTTCCTTACTGGACTTACTAGGCTAGCTACTCTGGTACTATGCTCTCTTATAATAAGGCTCCCTTACTTGTACAATGGACTGTTTGAGCCATCAATCAACTCTTTGGAGACTCAGTTAGCATGACCCTGTCACCACCATCTGGAAAGAGGGTAAGCTCCCCATGAGGAGGAAAAGGCTAGCCATGGGGAAAGAGCACTTGATGTAAAGTCCCTGCCCCAGATGTGATCCCAACAGTTACTGCCTGCATGACCTTGGGCAAGTGCCCAACCCTTGACTATCATCAGTAAGTGCAGGGATGGCGAACCTATGGCACGGGTACCCAAGATGCCACATAGACTGTTTCTGTAGGCACTCAGCCATCCTCCCCACTCCCTTCCAGAGTTCATTACTAGAAAGGTAGGGGGACTTGGATGGAGCTATTCCCTTCCCCCTCTCTACCATGCCTGATGATACTTTTTCACATCACCCAATCCTCTGCCCAGCAGCCTGATGGTAGGGGTAAGGGGGCAGGCAGGGTGAACCTGGCACTTGGTGGGGGGAGGGGCAGGCACAGCATTTGGTTGGGGGTGGGTGGGATGGAGGCAGAGCCTGGCACTTCATCTCTAAAAGGTTCACCATCACTGGACTAGGGCATTCAGGGTGGGGGCTCCCTGGGCTGTTGCTTAAAATCTTGTTGCTTTTTCGTTTATAAGGGAAGCAAATATCAGAGGTGAGTGAAAACTAAGGTAGTTTTTCTCCGTCCAAGTTCACAAAACCAACCCTTGAAATCTTTCCGTAGTGGATTCCAGGTTAGAAATTCCTGCCTTCAGCCGCGCCTCCCCCCCCCCCCCCCCCCTTATGAAGAGGCTCTCAGACAGCCCTGGAGACAGGACCATCCCTGCCCCTCGCCCTTCATGCCCAGACCAGGGCACATGAGGATGGCCTGGAGGAAAGGCTCTTGGGACCACGATGGAGCCCAGGAGGTTGTGGAAGGAGCAGAAGCTGCTCCCGCCCTGCCTTCTCTGGGGAAGAGGGACGGGCCACGACGACCACGGGACCACCTGAAGAAGAGCCAGCGAGCTCAGGCGGACAAGGCCTGGCTGGGTCTGGAGCGTGGTGCCTGGTGAAGTCACGATGGCCCCGTCTGCTCTTTTCAGTAGCACTCGTGGCCGTGGGGGGAAGGTCCCACAGAACCTCGCCCGCACGAGGCACCCTGGCGAGGCTCGCAGCTCCCCGCCACCCCACCTCCTGCAGGGTGCCTTTGGGGAATTCTGCCCTCCCCCAACCGAACAGGGCCCAGCCCATTCCCGGACGGTGCACCCAGGAGGCTTTGCAGAGGCTAAGAGGGTGCCCAGGACCACCAAGGCCCAGCCACTGCAGGAGAGCTCCAGGGTCTGGGCGTGGAGCTCAGGGAAACGGAGGCATTTCTATGGCACCCAACCCATGCTAGACACTGGGCCAAGCGCTTTACAAGTGGCCTTTACTGGATCCTCACAGCAACCCTGGGAGGCAGGTGTCACGATCGATAAGCCTGTTTCACAGGGGAGGAAGCCGAGGCACAGAGATGAGGGGTCTGAGGCTGGATTTGAACTCGGGTCCATGGTGCTCCCTCGCTGTCCAGGTGAAAAAGGTGGGGGCCTCAAGGGAGCAGGGACACAGCCTAGAACTTGGGAGAGGAGCCGGGCCGGGCCCGGGCTAACAGTGGGAGTTTGAAGCTTTCAGGGTGAAGGCCCGGGGAGAGTGAGAGGAGGACGTCGGTGGGCTCCCATGGTCCCGGCAAGTCCCAGGCTCTGCTGTGGAAAAGCTGTCCCGTGTACCAGATCTTCTGAGCCTCCACTTCGGGCTTCAAGCTTCCATCAGGGAGGCCCCCGGAGAACAGTTCTGCCTGGACTCTCGTCCTGCAGGAGCCCAGATGGCCTCTTGTGTGTCCCCTCTGCCCGTCCTGCCACCTGCGGGTGGGCCTGGGCTGGCTCACAGGCTTTGGTGCAGTGCTGCCATGAGCTCTGGGTACAAGGGCTCTGGGGAGGGCAGAGAGCGGGTCAGGGGTCGGAGGCCTGCCGCCCGTGCCCTCCTGTCCCCTGCCCTTACCCTGGTCAGGATGCAGCAGTCCGTGCCTGAGCAGGAAATCCAGGACCACCAGGGCACAGTTGGGCTTGAAGCTGCCAGAACTCACAGCCTCCCGGACCTGGGGGCCAGAAGGGAGCAGCCTGTGAGTCTGGGGGGGGGGGGGCGGCCTGCTGCCCCCGCCCCCGCAGGCCCTGACCTTGTCCAGGGGCCAGAGGTGGAATTCCTGGACCTCCCCGTCTCCCACTTGGGGGCTGAAGTCTTGGGGCACTTGAAGGTCGAAGACAAAGAGGCACTCTCGAACTACGGCCCTCGGCTCTGCCTGCTCCCTCTCCTCATAGGCGTAGCTGCCAGACAAAGCTGTTGGCCCGGGCCCCGGGCCCGCCCACTGCCACCCTCTGCGCCCCAGCCTGCCCTTCTTACCTGAGACAGCCCACTGGCCGGGCCTGGGCCGCCAGATTCGGGGGCAGCCTGGCCTCCTCCCAGCTCTCCTTCACCAGGGCCTCCTCCACGCCCAGCCCCGCACTTATCCCTCCGGCTGCCTGGAGGAGACACAGGCGGCCCGGCTCTACTCGAACCCAGTCCCTCCCCCTTGTGGTCGTCAGGCCAGCAGAATCCACCCCTGGAGGCCCCTGTTCAACAGGGCGCCAGGACTCTACCAGGTTGTCCAGCAGGCCCGGGTAGGTAGCCTTGTGAGGGGATCGCCTGGCCAGCCACATGCGCGTCTCCCACGAAGCTGGCTCGCCTCCCTCCGCAGGCCGCTGGACGAAGGCATTCAGATGAGCCCCGAACTGAAGGATGCCCAGCAAGGCTGCGGAGACAAAGGGAGGCCGGCCGGCGTGCCGCCCCAGGGCCAAGGGTGCCTCCCCCGCTCCCACCCACTTCCCCGGGACCCAGGGGGGCTCTCACGGGCTGCTGCTCGCTCCACACGCAGTAAGGCCGGGGCTCCGAAACTGGGCCGCACCTCATATGCCTGCTCCAGAGGAGAGGCAGCGGTTAGGCCCAGAGTGCCGCAGGGCTCCCTCCCTGCCGCCGCCAGCTCTGCTCACCTCGTCTCGCCACTGGGCCAGCCTCGCCAGGCGGCCCTCTGCCCGCAGCCTCGCCAGGACCTGAGCCACGGCCTCTGTCCGCTCCTCAGGGCAGCGCCCCCCCCGGAGCTCCAGGCACCCTGCCGCCTCCACGAAGACCTCGGGGAAAGCTCGCAGCTCCCGGGCAACAGCGGGGACCACCAGTCCCACCTGCTGGCCCTCCACCATCAGTGGGAGGCACCGGAAAGCCGAGGAGCCTGTGAGGGGGCAGGAGGAGGACCCGGGAAGGGCACTCAGGGCCTGGGGACCCCGGAGCCACAGTCGCGGCGGACGGCCTCAGAACCCCCAGCCCGACCCCAGACCTGGCCTCTGGGAGGAGCTGAAGTGCTGCAAAATCCTCCGGACCGCCGCCGTCCAACCCGAGCCCGAGCCGGTCCGCAGACTGCTCGCCATCCCGCTCGGGTGCTCCAGCTTCGGTTCCGGCCTGGCTCGTGTTCAATCTCGGACTCCGGGTAGCCCCCCCTTTGGGCGCGTGACCAATCAGAATGGCGATCTCGTCCCGGGCCGAGTCCCTCCCTCCTCTGGGGAGGGAACTCGCTTCCTTTCTGACCAATGGGACTACGAATGTGGGGCTACTAGGAAGCCCCGCCCTTCCGCCGATTTAACCCCGCCTCCTTGATGGAAAAGAACCAGTCAGAGGGCAGCATGTCTCGGGCTAGGGAGACTAAGGCTGGGAGCGGGAGGGAAGCGTCTATACTGTTCTTTTGCCGCTGGGTTTGCTGCAGGCCAAAGGAATCTTTTCTGTAGGTTTAACCCCCAGGAAGAATTGGAAGCGGCCACGGTCCCAACCGGCGGGGCTCTGGGCCCAAATAGCAGCTTCTTCGATTCGGAGCTCTCAGCGAGAGCTTTGAGCGCCCCCTTCGACCCCAGGGAAGGGCCCGAAGGGCCTCCAGATGTTGGCCTTCTCCAGGCCATTCTCCCGGGCTCCTCTGGGCCAGGCTGACTGGGCAGAAGCGCGGGCCTGTTTGTGTTCTCGGAGCGTTGGCCAGAAGGCTCGAGGGGCAGCTGGGAAGTCTTCAGTGACAGCAGCAGCACCCAAGGCCCCTGGACAAGGCGCTGTCGCCCCTCCAACTGGTCCAACGCCCCGTGCCTTGCCCGCCTGAAGCATAGGAGCTGAGCTCGGGTTGGCAGTGCCATTGGAGGCTGGGAGAATGCCTGGCCTCTGCGGACTCCGCTGCCATCGGGCCTCCCCCCAGCCCCGGGCAGCATTGACGATTGGGGTTGGCCACTGGCTTCCGGCATCAATGTTCTCTGGCTCGCCTTTGTCACTGTCGCCCAAGCTCTCCCGGAGGGGCCTGGCCAGCAGCTGGAGCCCCACTTCCGTTTAACCGTGGAAAGCGGCGGGGATCTTGTGCAGGTCTGATGGAGCAAGAAAAGCCCACCAGCATCCCCTCCCCCACTCTGAGGGACCTGTAGCTCCCTGCCTAAGCCACGTGACCAGGCTCCGAAGAGGCAGGAAAGGAGGCCCAGCGCAGCTAGGCTTTTCCCGGAACCCAGGCTAGAAGGATGATCTTCTCCGGCTCCGACAGCTAAACGGCTTCCAGAGGTAACAGGTTCGTCGTCGGATGGGAACACTAAGAGCTCCCTCTCTGTCTCCCTTCTCCCATCTCCTCTGCCAAGGGGCCCAGCCCGCGGGAAGGTTGAGCAGAGCACGAAGGAGTCAGGCGAAGTCCCTCAGGAGATTCCTGCTCGAGACTCTCCCCAGGCGCCCTCGGATCCCAAGCTGTTCCTCACCGGGGCAACAGCAGGAAAGAGCTGCTTTGGGAGAGGTTTGCTCCTCCCTGGCGCTGACCTTTCTCTGAATTCGAACCCAGGATTCCCAGAGCTTCTCCTGCACTTCCTGCCTCCTTTCGTCTCATCCATTCGGCTTCATTCTTCCCCTAACGGGGGAGCCAGGCGTGCCATCGAGAGTGTCCGGGAAGCGGGACCTCCAGGCTCTGGGGAGGGGTCGGAGCCCCATTATTGTGAACTTTCCGCGGGCGGCCCAGAGAATCGCTTTTGCCAGAGGAGGCCTGGTTTCATTCAGCATCACAGGAAGAGGTTGGAAAGCGATTTTACTGAAGAGCTGCCACCTGCCGGGATCCTTTGGAATTGCTCCGTTGCTGCCGCAGCTGCCGGACCGCCAAATGTCTCGCTGCTGCCCTCTTCTGGCCTTGGCCGGCTTTGCCTGCTGCTGCTGCTCTCGCTGAAGGGCCAATCCTCATTTTGAAGCAAACTAGCATCTCCGGTGCTGGTAGACGAACTCTTCGTTCTCGCTTCGCCCCTCCCGGGAGCGCAGCAGCTGGTGCCGGGCCGCCGGAAGCGCTGCGCAAAGGGGAGGGGAACTAGGCGGGCTGCCCCGGGCGGTCCAGCGAGGAAGCCTCAGCTCGGGTCGCTCCGCCCATGGATTGTCCTGGGACCCTTGGAACTCTGAGCGAATTCATCCCGGAATTGGGAGGAGGGACCCCCGCCCTTAGCTCCACCCCTGGCACACTGTAGGGACTTCAGACATTGCCTGGAGCCTCCTTGGGCAGCCTGCATCCAATTCAGCCAGGCTGCGCGCAGGGCAGACCCCCGTCAGGGCGAGTGCTGGGGATGGACCAAGCAAGCAGCCAAGAGCCCAGAGGAGCCAGACGCTTCAACACAGGCCTGTCAGTGTCCCCTTTTAGGTCCCGGAGAATAATCTCGATCCCCCAACTGGGGGCCTCCCTGAAGCAGGACCGCTGAAGTCCTGACGGGCGCCAGGCACCCAGGCGGGCACTCAGCCTTTCCCAGGGACTGCCTCGGGAGGGCTTTTCTTATCGGCACCATTTGGGTGAGGAGAGGTCCCGAAGTTCCGAAGTTCCCTGCCTTTGAGGGCATTACATAGCTCCAGCGGAACTGGAACTCGGAGTTGGGCCTTCTTCCTGGGCAGGGAGTCTGCCAAGGAAGCTCTATACACTGTTCTGAACCCCCAAAGCCCCTCACCTTGGATCTGAAACCTGGAGGGAGGTTCCAGGCTGGCATCCCCCCGCCCCCCTCCTTCCAGGAAGAAGAGGTGTGCCAGTGTCCTGGTTCCTTCTAGGTTCCAATCAAGGCAGCCCTCAGAGAGGTGTCAGCCAGATTGCAGAGAGACTGACTGAAGCCTCCTTTTTCTTTAGGGGTGGCACAGCTGGATAAACTCTGGGCCAAAGGCTGGAGATTGACCCTGGGCAGGGGAACTCCGGAGTGCCGGCTCCCCTGGTGATCCCTCCTGTGTGTAAGTGTGGAGAGAGCAGGAAATGCCTGGAGTGCTCCAGTTGGGAGGACTGAAGACTGGGTTTAGCAAGTTGAAGGCCTGCAGCCTGAATGGTCTCTGAGAACTTCAGGACAACACTCCCATGGAGATCTTCTCATCCATTTCTTCAGGTTTCCGCCCCATTCCTGCCCTCCCTCAGTCTTCTGCAAGTCTTCTCACGCAATTTGGGGTCAAACTCAACCATTCCTTTGCCTCTGGCAGGCCTCTGGGATGATGTGGGCCCCTCTGGAGCCACGTCTGACTAGGAGGGCAAGCTGGGGGAGGGGTGAAGGCAGGGAAGTAGGACGGAAGTAATCAGTGGCGCTCAGAATGGTGCAAACCTTTTTCCGAGCCTCTCCAATAAAGGTCTTGTTTATCAAACACAAATAAGTTGACTATCTAAGGATGGGAGTCATTTCTCAATCCCTGAATGGTCTGAGCAAATGACCAGAGCTCTCTGTAGTCATGTAAAAAGATGCTCTGACTTACTCTTTTTTCCCCCTCTTAAACATTATTTTATTTGGTCATTTTCAAACATTATTCCTTGAAAACAAAGATCATTTTCTTCCCCCCCCCCCCCCATAGCCAATGTGCTATTCCACTGGGTATCACATGTGTCCTTGATTCGAACCCATTTCCATGTTGTGGGTATTTGCATTAGAGTGTTCATTTAGAGTCTCTCCTCAATCATGTCCCCTCAACCCCTGTAGTTAAGCAGTTGCTTTTCCTCGGTGTTTTTACTTCCACAGTTTATCCTCTGCTTGTGGATAGTGTTTTTTCTCCTAGATCCCTGCAGATTGTTCAGGATCACTGCATTGCCACTAATGGAGAAGTCCATTACGTTCAATTGTGCCACAGTGTGACAGTCTCTGTGTACAATGTTTTCCTGGTTCTGCTCCTCTCGCTCTGCATCAATTCCTGGACGTTATTCCAATTCACATGAAATTCCTCCAGTTCATTATTCCTTTGGGCACAATAGTGTTCCATCACCAACATATACCACAGTTTGTTCAGCCATTCCCCAATTGAAGGGCATCCCCTCATTTTCCAATTTTTGGCCACCACAAAGAACACAGCTATGAATATTTTTGTACATTACTTTTTCCTTATTATCTCTTTGGGGTACAAACCCAGCAGTGCTATGGCTGGATCAAAGGGCAGACAGTCTTTTAGTGCCCTTTGGGCATAGTTCCAAATTGCCCTCCAGAATGGTTGGATCAGTTTACAACTCCATCAGCAATGAATTAATATCCCTACTTTGCCGCATCCCCTCCAGCATTCATTACTTTCTATAGCTGTCATGTTGAACAATCTGCTAGGTGTGAGGTGATACCTCAGAGTTGTTTTGATTTGCATCTCTGATTATAAGAGATTTAGAACACTTTCATGTGCTTATTAATGGTTTTGACTTCTTTGGATGAAAACTGCCTGTTCATGTCCCTTGCCCATTTATTAATTGGAGAATGGCTTGATTTTTTTGTACAATTGCTTTAGCTCTATAAATTTGAGTAATTAGACCTTTGTCAGAGGTTTTTGTTATGAAGATTGTTTCCCAATTTGTTGCTTCCCTTCTAATTTTGGTTACATTGTTTTTGTTTGTACAAACCCTTTTTAATTTGATGTAATCAAAATTGTTTATTTTACATTTTGTGACTCTTTCTATGCCTTGCTTGGTTTTAAAGTTTTTCCCTTCCCAAAGATCTGACATGTATACTATTCTGTGTTCACTTAATTTACTTATAGTTTTCTTCTTTATGTTCAAGTCATCCACCCATTTTGAATTTATCTTGGTGTAGGGTATGAGGTGTTGATCCAGACCTAGTCTCTCCCACACTGTCTTCCAGTTTTCCTAGCAGTTTTTGTCAAATAGTGGGTTTTTGTCCCAAAATCTTTGGGTTTGTCATAAACTGTCTTACTGGGGTCACTTACCCGAAGTCTATTCCACTGGTCCTCCTCTCTGTCTCTTAGCCAGTACCAAATTGTTTTGATGACCACTGCTTTATAGTAAAGTTTGAGATCTGGGACTGCAAGGCCCCCTTCCTTTGTATTTTTTCATTATTTCCCTGGATATCCTTGATCCTTTGTCTTTCCAAATGAACTTTGTTATTTTTTTTTCTAATTCAGTAAAAAAAGTTTTTGGAAGTTCAATGGGTATGGCACTAAATAGATAGATCAGTTTGGGTAGGATGTTCATTTTTATTATATTGGCTCCTCCTACCTATGAGCAGTTAATGTTTTTCCAATTGCTCAAGTCTAGTGTTAATTGTGTGGAGAGTGTTTTGTAGTTGTGTTCATACAGTTCCTGTGTTTGTCTCGGGAGATAGATTCCTAAGTATTTTATATTGTCTAGGGTGATTCTAAATGGTATTTCTCTTTCTAATTCTTGCTGCTGAAATGGGTTAGAGATATATAGAAATGCTGATGACTTCTGTGGGTTTGTTTTGTATCCTGCAACTTTGCTAAAGTTGTTGATTATTTCGATTAGCTTTTTTGTTGAATCTCTAGGATTCTTTAAGTAAATCATCATATCATCTTCCAAGAATGATATTTTAGTCTCCTGATTGACAATTTTAATCCCTTCAATTTCTTTTTCTTCTCTAATTGCTACTGCTAGTGTTTCTAGTACAATATCAAATAATAGAGGTGATAATGGGCATCCTTGTTTCACTCCTGATCTTATTGGGAATGCATCTAGTTTATCCCCATTGCAGATGATATTAGTTGATGGTTATTATTTTTAGGAAAGACCCTTCTATTCCTATGCTTTCTAGTGTTTTTAATAGGAATGGGTGTTGTATTTTATCAAATGCTTTTTCTGCATCTATTGAGATAATCATGTGATTTTTGTTGGTTTGCTTGTTGATGTGGTCAATTATGTGGATGGTTTTCCTAATATTGAACCAGCCCTGCATCCCTGGTATGAATCCTACTTGATCATGGTGAATGACCCTTCTGATCACTTGTTGGAGTCTTTTTGCTAGTATCCTATTTAAGATTTTTGCATCTATATTCATTAGGGAGATTGGTCTATAGTTTTCTTTCTCTGTTTTTGACCTGCCTGGCTATGGAATCAGTACTATGTTTGTGTCATAAAAGGAGTTTGGTAGAACTCCCTCTTTGCTTATTATGTCAAATAGTTTGTATAGTATTGGGATTACCTGTTCGTTGAATGTTTGATAGAATTCACTTGTGAATCCATCAGGCCCTGAGGATTTTTTCTTAGGGAGTTCTTTAAGAAATTTATTTCTTCTTCTGTTAGTCTAGGCAATTTATATTTTTGTAAATATTCATACATATCGCCTAGATTGGTATATTTATTGCCATATAATTGGGCAAAGTAGTTTTTAATGATTGCCTTAATTTCCTCTTCATTGGAAGTGAGGTCCCCCTTTTCATCCTTGATGCTGTTAATTTGCCTTTCTTTTTTCTTTTTTTTAAATTAGATTGACCAGTACTTTGTCTATTTTGTTTGTTTTTTTCAAAGTACCAGCTTCTTGTCTTATTATTAGTTCAATAGTTCTATCACTTTCAATTTTATTAATTTCTCCCTTAATTTTTAGGATCTCTAGTTTGGTTTTCTTCTGGGGGTTTTTAATTTGTTTGCTTTCAAGTTTTTTGATTTGCATTTCCAATTCATTGATCTCTGCCCTCCCTAATTTGTTAATATATGCACTCAGGGATATGAATTTTCCTCTGAGTACTGCTTTGGCTGCATCCCATAAGGTTTGAAAGGATGTCTCACCGTTGTCATTTTCCTCAATGAAATTATTAATTGTTTCTATGATTTGTTCTTTAACTAACCGATTTTGGAGTATCATATTATTTAATTTCCAATTAATTTTTGATTTGGCTCTCCATGTACCCTTACTGATCATGATTTTTATTGCCTTATGATATGAAAAGTTTGCATTTATTTTTTCTGCATTTGTATGCCATGTTTCTGTGACCTAGTGTATGGCCAATCTTTGTGAATGTGCCATGTGGTGCTGAGAAGAAGGTGTATTCCTTTTTGTCCCTATTTATTTTTCTCCATATGTCTATTAACTCTAATTTTTCTAAGATTTCATTCACTTCTTTTACCTCTTTCTTATTTATTTTTTTATTTTATTTATCTAAATTTGATAGTGGTTGGTTCAGGTCTCCCACTAATGTGGTTTTACTGTCTATTTCCTCCTTTAATTCTCCTAGTTTCTCTGACATTGAAATCACTTTAAAAGACTGATATATATTAATTTAAGGTCGCCAAGGAATTCACTCATGTAATTCCTAAATGAAACACTCAAGTCAGCTGCCAAGACTACAGGAAGTTGCCATACTATAGGAAGGAAAGGAACTAGAATTCTATTTTGATAGGAAAGCATCATTCCCTGGTCTGACTTTTTTCATTCTCAGGGATATACGGAGCCAGCATGATAGTCAAATTTTGGTACTTGTATGAGTACTTCATAAAGAGTGTAGATACAAGGAAGTCCTATGAATTACGTATGTCAAGCGTTCCTGTGTGCTCTTTTGGGCACTTTTCAGGTTAATTCTGTGATCCTTGTTTTTATCCCATTTCCTGGAATCAGACACAAACATTAATCATAATCCCATAACATTTTATCAATAAAAGGTAGGTTCTTACAGTCTAAAGCTGTTTAGGTATGTATTAATAATATAACAAGTATGTATATTTAAACTTATATTACTGCAGAGAGAGAGAAAAAAATTTAATTGTATGTACCTTTTGTACAAGAAATGAGGAAAGGGGGAAAATCAAATATTCAAAAGAAAAGCAATAATAAAAAAATAAGGGAAAGAGAAGGAAAAAATCAGGAATTCAATGTGTTTTTGAAAAATAGCATCCACTTGTCAATGGATTATTTTCTTCAATGCATGTGATAGGATACAGTCAATCAGTCTCAACAAGAAGATGTTCTCTTTACATGTGAGCAATGAATCCAAGAGTCCTTCTCTCCAACCTTTATAGATGTTGGAGTAGTTAACAATATTTGGAATGGTCCTTCCCATGAAGGCTGAGTTGTTCCAGTATGCTGGAAATTCTTAATATACACCTTGTCTCCTGGGTTCAGGCCATGAAATGAAAAATCTAGTGGTCTGGCTTGTACTGCAGTCCAGATTCATGGAGTTCACGCAGTGTATGCTGTAATTCCTGTATATAGGAGGCAATAGTAGTATCTCCCCCTAATAGTGATGTATATGCCGGGGAGAAAGGTTTAGCCTGTATAGGCAGATGTCCAAAAAGCATCTCAAATGGTGAGATGTGTGGGTCTCCTTTAGGCCTGCTTCTAAGATAAAATAGGTCCAGAGGGAGAATTTCAGGCCATTTTAAATGGGTCTCAGTGCATAATTTGCCAATCATAGTTTTAAGTTCTTTATTTGTCCTTTCAACTTGACCTGAGCTCTGGGGATGAATATATTTGATTTAAGACAGAATCAGTAAAATGACTTCCTCTATCTGAATCAATACATGCTGGCAGTCCAAAACGAGGAATAATTTCTTTTAAAAGCACCTTAGCAACAAAAGCCACTGTGGCTTGGGTCACAGGAAATGCTTCTGGCCATCTGGTCAGTTGATCTATTATGACTAGACAAAATTTATAATGTCTGGCCTTTGGAATTGTTATGAAATCTATCTGTAGGTGCTCAAAAGGTGTGTAAGCCAGAGGATGCCCACCAAAAGCTTTGCCACGAAAGGCATATATGCCTGGCAGGTAGAGCAGACTTAACACACTTTAGAGGCTATTAGTTATACCAGAGGCTATCCATACTCTCTTAACAGAGTCCATGATGCCCTGGGTACCAAAGTGACCATTTTTTTGTGAACAGATTGGCAAATTTGGTGGTAGAAACTTCTAGGGAGCAGGGGTTTCCCTTCAGACAACACCCATACTCCATTAATCTGTTTTGGTTTAAATTTTTGTTTCCATTTTTCCATCATAAATTTGGGTGCTTTACCATTTGGTGCATACATGTTGATTAGTGATATTTCTTCATTGTCTATACTCCCTTTTAACAGAATAGATTTACCTTCCATATCCCTTTAAATCAGGTCTATTTTTGCTTTGGCTTTGTCAGATATCATGATTGCAACTCCTGCCTTCTTTCTATCAGTTGAGGCCCAAAAGGTCTTGCTCCATCCTTTAATTCTGACCTTGTGAGTATCTACCCACCTCATGTGTGTTTCTTGAAGACAGCATATGGTAGGGTTTTGGATTCTAATCCATTCTGATATTCGTTTACGTTTTATGGGTGAGTTCATCCCATTCACGTTCAAAGTTATGATTATCACTTGTGGATTCCCTGGCATTTTGATATCCTTCCCTAATTCTGACCTTTCTTCTTTAGCTATAACCTTTTAAACCAGTGATTTACTTTAGATCAGTAACCCTAGTCCCCTCCCTTGATATGTTGTCCTTTCTAGCCCCTTCTTGTTCCCTTCTTGTTTGTTGATTTTGTTTTTGCCTTTTTTTAGGGTCTGTTAACTTCCCTCCCCCCTTTCCCTCCCTCCCTTTTTATACTCCCCTCCTCCTCCCTCCTTTATTTCCCCATCTCTCTTACCCTGTTGGATAAGTTAGAATTCAAGATCCCAATGGATCTAGATGTTCTTCCTTCTCATAGTTGATTTCACTGAGAGTAAGGTTTAAGTAATACCAATTCACACTCTCTTCCTCTCCTTCTTATAGGTGAATTCTTCCCCTCCCCTTCCCATGTGTATCTTTGTGTGAGAAAGATTATTCTATTTAGTTTTTTCTATTTCTTGAAGTATATCTTAGTACCATTAACGATCCCCCCTCCCTTTTTATTCCTCCCCCCTTTCTCCATATCATCTTGATGTCCCAATCTTTCCCTATGCGTGATTCTTCTAATTACTCTAATGATGCATACAATTTTTGAGTTACACATTATATTTTCCCCACATCTTTATATATATATATAATTTGATATAAATGTAGTCCTTATAGAAGAGAGTTTGAATAAAAGAAAAAGATAACATTTTTCTCCTTTTCCCTTTCCTTCATATTTACCTTTTCATGTTTCTCTTGCTCTTTGTGTTTGGATATCAAACTTTCCACAGAGCTGTGGTCTTTTCTTTACAAATACTTGGAAATCTTTTATTTTGTTGAATGCCCATACTTTCCCCTGGAAGTATATAGTCAGTTTTGATAGATAGCTGATTCTTGGTTGAAGACCCAGTTCTCTTGCCTTTCTGAATATCATGTTCCAGGTCTTACGGTCATTCAGTGTGGAAATTGCTAGGTATTGTTTGACCCTGATTGGCATTCCTTTATATCTAAATTGTCTTTTTCTGGCTTCTTGTAAGATTTTTTCTTTTGCTCGAAAGCTTTGAAATTTGGCAATTACATTCCTGGGGGTTGTCTTTTGGGGATTTAGTGTAGAGGGTGTTCTGCTAACTCTTTCAATGCTTATTTTGCCCCCCCCCCCCCCCCCCCCCCCCCCGTTCTAGAATCTCCAGGCAGTTTTCTTGGATGATATCTTGTATTATGATATCAAGATTACTGTTTATTTTTGGCTTTTCAGGTAGACCAATGATTCTCAGATTGCCTCTCCTTCCTCTGTTTTCCAGGTCTGTCACCTTGCCAGTGAGATATTTTATGTTGTCTTCGAATTCCTTAGTCTTTTGACTTTATTAATTCTTGCTCTTTTGCAAGATCATTGTCTTTCAGTTGCCTGATTCTGACCTTTAAAGACTGGTTTTCCTTTTCAGTTTGGTCTGTCCTGCTTTTTGAGGCTTCAAGCTGTTTCTACAATTGCGTGTTTTTGTCCCTCAGATTGCCGAGTTCCTTTTGCATTATTTCCCATTTTTCCTGCCAGAAGGCTTCCATCTTTTTGATAACTTCCAATTTAAATTCTTCAAGAGCTTGTGGAGAATTTCCATTTCTTTTGGAAGATTTTGGAGCATTTGTTTGTGTTTCCTCTTCTATTTCCTCTGTATTCTGTATTTTCCCTCCATAAAATGTATCCAAAGTCACCCCCTTTGTAACAGTCTGTCCTGCAGCTGATACATTATGAATTCCTTGGTGGGTAGTAGCCTGAGAAGGAGCAAGGACCCCGAGGATAATGGGTGATCCATTGAGAGACAGACACAAGTTAAGTTTTTGTGAGGAACAGCGCTTAGTTCCTGAAAAGGCTTTCCTTTGAAAGTAAATTTAAGGAAAAACCTGAGGATAGAGAGAACACATAGAATTGAGTATTCTGAGATAGAAAACAGGTGGGGACAGAGTGCTGCTAGGAAAGGTGGGGAGCCTTAGCTTCTGGTGCTGAGACACTGGTGAGAGAATAAGTGAGTGGTAAACAAAAGAACAAAGGAAGAAGATCTTTAGACACCAGAGTAGGGCTCCAGAGAAGGAGAGATCCAGAGAGCAAAAGCCAGAGTCAGAGAGAGGCAGGAGCCTCCCCCCCTCCCCCCTCAGGTAAGGCTTGGACAGATGATAAAGGCTGCAAGGCAATGGCTTCTGGAGAGTTTTGGGTCTGATGGCCCTTGCAGTGGATGATGGCCAGGTGGGAGCTCTCTAAGCTCTGTCTCCTCTTATCTGGCCATCAGTGCCAGCAGCAAGGGAAGAGATGGGCTACAGGAGACAGACAAGCCCACGTGATCCCTTTAGCCCCGAAGTGATCCAGAGACAGGGCCAGCTGGGCTTCCTCTTTTCTCAGACCTTCTCCATTTACTTCCTCCACTTAGCCTGCCCCAAGGGGGGAGGGGGAGCTAGGGCACGCGAGGGTGGGGTGGCAGTCAGGCCGGCTCTTCCTCCCCTCCTTCCCCCCACCCCCCCAATGGCTAAAACCTCGGCATGTCCTCGAGGGTTCCAGACAGGCTCGGGCCACAGGGATTCCCTTCCTTGTTCAGGTTACTGAGCAACACAGAACGCAGGGACTAAGAAGGCGCTTTCCCTGGCTTTTGTCTCCGGGGTAACCTGGGCGGAGCAAACATCTGAGGACCACAGGAGATAGCCCAAGCGAGAGGGGCGGGGCTAGAGACACCTGAGCAAGGGGGCAGGGCTAGAGACAGCGGACCGAGAGGGGCGGGGCTTTCCCCTTTCTTATGCCGGGGGCTCTTTTCTCGCCTCCACCTGCAGACCCCACACCCTTGCCCCGGTAGGTGCCCCTCCCGAGCCTCGCTTTGGAGCCCCTCGGGAGTCTGTCCTTTTCTGCAAGGGGAGGGGGGAGGAGAGAATTATTTTACGTGCCGCGCTCTGTCCGGTGGCCAAAAAGAGCTTGGAACTGGGGATCTCGGAAGCCCCGGGATCCTTTTCGTTCACCTTGAAAGCCAGGAGACAGGAGGAGCCCTGAGACGGGACGAGGGGGTGGGGCGGGAGGCGGAGCTCAGAGTGCAGGCCGGGAAGAGTGGAGGGGGGCAGGGAAAGGGCGGAGCCGTCCAGCCCACCAACCGCTGTCCGCGCAGAGGTCTCTGGGAAGTAGGAAATGCGAGCGCGCTCTGTCCTTACCCAATTCCTCCCCTTCCTTCTGTGTGGCCAAGAAGCTCCTCCTCCCCCAGCTAATTAGTTTAGGACATCGCGGAAAGGAGCGACGGTCCGGGCGGGACGAGAGGCCCAAAGTGGGGAGGATCCCGAGGTAGAGGGCGCAGCTCGCGGCGGGAGAAGGGATGGGCACCGCGAAGGACGTCTCTCCTTCCCCCCCGGGTTAGAGCTGCATCCCCTGGGATAGGGGGGTGAAGCCCCTTCGTTGTGAGTCTTTTGGGGAAGGACCAGCTCCCGCGGGGGCAGCCGTGAGGCTCATTCCTGGACACACCCAGGTCATCCCGAGGCTGGGCAGGAGCGGACCCTGGAGCTGCGGCCCGGATGACAGCCGTTGACAGGCTGTGAATTTCGGTCCCGCGTGATACAGTGTCCGTGGGGCTGCTCTGCTCACCGGGAGGGTTCGGCTGTGGCTGCCGCCTTCCCCTTTGGGCTCTCGTTTCCTGCTAAAATGTCCTGCCGGGGGACGGAACGAGATCCGAGGACCCAGGAGTCCCAGAATCCCAGGCAGCATCCTGGCTCTGAGCCTCAGGCTTCCCCTGCTCCTCCCTGGCAGTCTGAGACCCCTCCTGGTGTGGGAGAAGACTTGGTTCGGCTCTCCTCTAACCCCAAATCACTTTGTTGCTGAAGTGGATTTAACCCCTCCCCCCTTCTGTCTTGGGACACTCCTTAACCCCCACCTTGAGGAGGGCTTCTTGGAGGAGGAGAGATTCTGGTTTGAACTTTAGGGCAGCCAGGGAGGTCTTTGGTCTGATCTGGAGAGGAGGGAGAGCATGGTGGCCATGGGGCAGCGGGAGGAAATGCCACTGGCCCGGAGGGGGGAGGCGGAGTCTTGCTCATGGGACCCCCAGGAGGCCACCCTGACCAGGTTCCCGAGTCCGTGCCAGTGAGGAAGGTGGGAAAAGCCTGGCGGGGGGGGGGGGGGGGATGGGTGCCACAGAGCACGGGGGCTCTGATCCTGGAAGAAATGGGGCGGTTTAGGGAGCAGCCAAGTCTCCTCAGGGGCTGAATGGGGGCAGCAATGAAAGGGGAAGAGAGCTGAGGCCAGCAGAGCTCCGGGAAGGCTCTGCGGTCATCCAGGACTGAGGGAGGAGGAGGGCGCCCCCAGTGGTAGCAGAGCCAGAGCGCTAGGGACGAGCTAGCCGGCCTTCCTTGGAGGGACTCGTTTCCTGACCCGGTGGCTCCCCCGGGCCTGTGAAGCCAGAGCCAGCCTGGCCCATTCTCAGTGCTTAGTCCTCCCCGCTGGGGTCCTTACTGGAGCCTTGGGAGGGGCCTCCACGGCCCTGGGCCTCCCCACATCCCAAGGGAGTCTCCAGCCGGCCCAGAACACACCAGCTGGCCCCACCTGGAGGTCCTGAGAGGCGCTCAGCTCCCTGACCAGTGGGAGCCGCGGATCCGGGCGTCCCGCTCTTTCCTGGCCTCTCTTCCGCCTGCAGCTTCGCGCTCTGGCTCCTCCTTGCTTCCCTCAGGGGGCATTTTCATCTCATCTCTACTTTTTAGGGTCCTTACTAGGCTCTCAGTTCCAAGGCAGGGCAGGGGCTGCCAAGTGCCTTGCCCAGGGTCACAGAGCTAGGGAGTATCTGAGGTCAAATTTGAACCCAGGGCCTCCTGGCTCCGGTGAGCCCCGGGGGACTAAGGAACCGTAACCCCAGAATGGCTCTGGGAGGACACATCTCACCTCGATGAGCCCAGGCTGTCCTGCAGGCCAGCCCCACGGGGGGCACTTTTGTGTGGGGTTCTGATTCAAGGCCTGGTGAGCAGGGAGCTGGGAAGGCAGAGAGTGAGGGGACCATTTGGGGGGTCCTAACGGGAGGCAGGTCAGGCTCCTGAGCTCCCCAGCCCTAACTGGGCACACTTACCCCGCCGTGGACCCAGAAAGCCCAGCACTTTCCTGGCCCCTTGGCTCGTGAGGGCTCGGGTCACGGACGCCCTGTCCAGCTTCCCTTTAGGGACTCCAAGCTGGGAGTCCTCCCTGGCTCCTCGGGAGACCTCAGGACACCCGCCGGCTGCCCAGGCTGAGCTCCCTGTCAGAGGAAGGAGAAGCCAGTGGCTGCCCTCCTGGAGTTCTCAGTCCAGTGGGGGAGGCAAAGTGTCCTGCACTCTGCCTCTGGCCCCAGGCGTCCTGCTTCCCTGCCCCACGTCTTCGGGAGGGGGAAGGATGTAATGGAGGAGGCAGAATCCCAGACAGGATTTGGTCTTCAGGTCCCAGCTTCCTCTGGCCAGTCCCTGAAGGCTGCATTCCAGCTGGACAGACCCCATCCCCAGGCTTCCTTGGCTTCCCTCCTTCCTAAATCAGTCAATCTCTTATCTAGATAATGTGTGTGAAAGGAGAGGAGCTCTGACGAGGGGGGAGGATCAGTCTGGTCTCATTCCAGCTGGGACCCTTGGGTCTCTGTGGGAGGCAGGGGGCAGAGGAGGGCTGACCCGTCTTCCTGTCCAAGTCTGCCCCTCTCTGCTGCTTTCTTCCTTCTGCAGGTGGGATTCTGTGTCCTGAGAGCAGGCCCAGGGCCTTTGTGACTTTGTGACTTCCCCCTCCATCAGTCCCTGCCCAGGAAGAGGAGGAAAAGATATCTCCCTGAAGGGATCTTCAAGCCAGAGAGAATGACCCCTGGGAGAGGCAGCCCCCCATCCCAGGTGAGTCTGGGCCGTCCACAGACTTGACCAGCATCTACCAAGGACGCCATTTTCCTCAAGGATTCTCGGTGAAGCTGGCAGCCTCTCTTACCTATTGAGTCAGCCTGAGAAATCCAGAACTCCCAGAGCAGTACCAGCCCCTACAAGGGGTCTTTAGTTTGGGCTGGATGAGAATCTCAGGGTGCTCCCCCACCCTCACCCAAGCCCTATAGCACTGGGGTTCTAATCTGGGTGGCCACCCAAAGCCAGAGAACTGGGCCTTCTGCTGCACTGTATCAGGGGGTGAGGAGAGTGTCTGGAAGAAGGGAGGAGGCATCAGCTGGGGTTCTTGGAGTCCCCAAGGCTTGGGAAAGACGAGAGAGCTCGAGGCTAGGAAGACAATACACCGAAGAGGGGTGAAAAGGGGTTGGGGAGGGGAGAGAAAGGGTGGGGGAGGTAGAGGAGAAATCAGCCAGAAATAAACTTTGAGATAAACATTCTCCTTCTGAGGGGCTTTGGAGTTCATTGCCTTGCCCCGTGGTGGTGATGGACGAATGTGGGAGGGTGAGAAAGAAGTGGGCCTGGAATAGCATCTGGTGAGTGGGAGCCAGAGAATATAGTACAGATCAGTTCTCAAGTGAGGGGACAGCCTGCCTTTCTTTGCCGAGAACCCACACAGTGAATAGGATGTGGTGAAGAAGAGGTACTCGAGATCCAGAGGAAAGAAAAGGCTTCTAATTCTGGGGAAAGGAGAAGAAAGAGCCATAAATCCCAGTCGAATCCCAGACTCAAGGCAGCAAAACAGAAGATCATCAAATGGCAGGCATGGTGGCCAAGCAGATGCTGGGCAGCTTAGAAATGAAGACAACTTGTCCGAAGTGGAAGAGTCTCCGATTCGGAGGAGGACAAGCTCGCCTTTATTGCGAAGGGCCATCCATCGCACTGTGGACTCATCGTCTTGGCTCTTGTTCTTTGAAGTCTCGGGAGTCCTAGGGGGATGTTGAAATCACGTCTTTTTCATAAAGGAAGTGGCACCTGCTTTTCTTGGGAATGAGCTCAAATGAAACCCAAAGCAATTAAATATCGATTTTTTCCTGAGTAAAGGAGCACGCTCTTCCCCATCAGAGTCACTCTTGTTTTGGTGGGATGAAACCTAATTAAGGAATATATGCCATCTACAAAAGAAATCAATCATTAAGCAAAAGCTTTGACCATGACCCCCCTACCACGAGTAGCCTCAAGCCCTGACTGTACAACAGACAAGTCTCCTTCTCTTGGCTGGAAAGCATCCCGGATCACTCAGGCAGGTCCAGATGGTAATGAACATCTCTTTAGGGCCCTCCTTGTGTTTTCATCCAGCTCACACCTGGTTTCAGTCAGGCAGAAAACAAACTGGACCTTTTCTTTAGCTTTGTTCTCTTTGAAGGCATCCGGGAGAACTCTCTTCCCTCCGGAAACTGGGCACTGGCCAGATTCTCAGAAGCTCTTCTCAGATTTTGGTTGAGAACAGATTGCTTGTAAGTTCTGGGAAGGAAAAACCTTCACTTCAGCCTCTCTTCCTGCACAGATCCAGGCCCCTCCCAGCTAGAACCCAGCCTTTCTCCATGGTTTCATAGAGAGACGAGGTCCATCGTGTTATAATTAGACATTGATCTGGGGGCTTTACACGAGTGATGAGCATTTATTAGTAAAGAGTTTGAGAGAGGCAGAGACAGAGAGAGGCCTCAGCCTTTCTAGATTTCCTTCTCCATTCAGCTGGATCAAGCTGAGCTTGCCAGAGATCAAGAGAACCCCCAGCCCAGAGAGCCAGCCACTTCCATTGGGGAGGTCGAAAAACCCCTCTCCTGCAGTGATTGCCTTTGATGTTCCCCAGCTCCTCCCTGCCGACTGCGCCTGGACGTGGGATGGCCTTAGAAGCATGACTGACACCTACATCCCACCGCTGGGACACTTGGCATCAAGGCTGCAGCGAAGGGGGCCCAAGCCTAACCCTAGACATTTCCCTTCACACAATAGTTAGAAATTCCTCACTGTTGTTCCATAGGACCAAACAGCTGCTTTTCTCAAGCTTGCTGGCTCTGACACTGACAAAGGGCGGGTCCTTTGGGTCTTGTGCTGCTCTAGGAGGTGGTGACGTTCCAGGATGTGGCTGTGAACTTCACTCGGGAGGAGTGGCGCCTCTTGTCTCCTCCCCAGAAGGAGCTGTACAGGGAGGTGATGCTGGAGAATGCCCGGAACCTGCTCTCTGTGGGTAAGGAGCCTCTCCCTGCTGCCTCAGTTTGCCATCCAAGGGAATGTCGCCCTCAGCAGCAGGCAGGGTGGGGAGCAGTTTTCAGTCAGGAGGAAGGGACGAGGGCTGGTAAGGTGAGTCCCCAGCCAGGGCCCTCCTGCTGCCTGGTTCTCCTGTAAAAGGACTTTGCATTCTGTAATGGGTCCTTGTGGGCTGCCTTTGGTGCTCCTGAAGTCCCTGATCAAATGCGTGTTGGGGAATTTCAGACAGTAATCTCAGAGATGATTCTATCATGCCTCTACCTGGCCTGGAATTGTGTCTCCCAAACTCATCTGGGAAAACTGTTGAGGAGGGTTTTCCTTCCACCCTCTTCCTCTCTAGGGTGGATCTATTTTTTGGGATCTTTTGCTCTTTAACAAGCAAAAACCCATAGCTCAAAGCTCCTAGGTGTCCTCAGTAGCACCGGGTTGTTTTAAGGCTTCCTTCCCATTGCCCTAAGCCTCCAGCAGAGCCAGTGAGGAAGGGAGGGAAGAGAAGAAGCCTTTAAAAAAACTTGCTCTTGGCCTGGGTCTCTGCCAAGGGTTTTCTCTGTAATATTATGAAACTTCTTCCTTGCCTTCATGTTCCAGATTCCATGACACAATTATACCCATTTTGTAGAAGAGGAAATAGAGATTCAATTAAGTGGCTTGTTCTGAGGCACCCACATAGGAGTTCTTTGGGGCCAGATTGAAACTGAGGCCTTCTTCCCTCTAATCCCAGGTCCCTGCCTGCTTCCCTTCTAGCTGCCTCTCATATCTAGATAACAGAAAACTATGAACAGAGTCTAGCCTTCTCTTAAGAAAATGCCCCAGAATCAAATGTGCTGGTTCCACATTGGTTCTGTGACCTTCTCCTACCACCTCTCCCCACACTAAATGCTGTGGAGACTCCCCTCCAGGAGTTCCTGTAAGCCACTGCTTGCACCCCTCTGTCACTGTCAGGACAAATGGACTGGCCGAGAGGCAGCATTGGGCCAAGTGAGGATAGTTGAGTTCCCCAGGAGAAGAGGCCAAGACTCCCTGAGGGACAGTCCACGAGGCTCAGAGAGGTGTCAGGGAGGGAGGAGCAGGCAGGGTGGTGGGACCAAAACCAATCCTTCAAGGTCCCTGTGTTGACCCAGAACAATGACCCTCGGACCCAGTGTGGGAGTTTAGGAGTTTCTGCCAGAAGGAAGCAGAGTAAGATTGGTGGTGGGTGGAATGCTCCTCATTTCAGGTCCTACAGCAGGGTAACAAGCATATCCTACCCTGGGCTCCTGCATTACAGACACTGAATGGTGAGGGCAGACTCCTGAGGGAACCCCATGGACAGAGTCTCTGAGTGGAGTCACTGGACTCCCAAGCCTTTCCCTAAAGAGGACCCTTTCTCCTCCCTGACTGATTCCCCATGCCCAGGGCTTCCAGCTTCCATAGAAGATGTGATCTCTAATGTGGAGCAGAGGGAAGCCCTGTGGATGCTGGAGCGAGAAGGCCTGAGGAGCTGCTGCCCAGGTGAGTGAGAGGAAAAGAGATGTGGGAGAGTCAGGGTGACTAGAGGCTTCTATGTATTCTGGTGAAGCCAGGGCTATATTTGGGAACAGTAGGACTCTACTTGGAATTCTTTTTAAGAGGTTTTAGCAGGGACTCCCTGGGCAAGTCACTGAATCCCTGAGCCTCACTTTCCCCATCTGTAAGATGAGGCTGTTAGACTCCATTTCCTATCAGCTCCCTTCAGGGGACCAGTCTGTGACCCTCTAAGAATTCAGTGTTTGGGACTGAACGGCTGAGCTTATCTACTCTGAGCTCTTTATTATCCAGTAACACTTATGAGTATTTGCTCTGTGCTGGGTCCTGGGCTAAGTTATGGGGGACATAAAGGGCTGATGTGGCCATCCCCTGCCCTCATGGAGCTCAGCCTCTGCTGGAGCACACAGCATGCTGACAGGTCTGTAGAAGCCCTCTAGATCCCAGCTCCAGGGCAGCCAATCACAAGAGAGAAAGATCTGAAGGTAAGGAGCACTGGAGGAGTCTAATGGGGGAGGTGGCCTGGGGCTTCAGGAGAGCCAGACTGAGGATTCTGGGGAAAGTATAGCAGAGAATACAAAGGAAAGGCACCAGCACAACTCACTGCAAATGGTTATCTCTAGCAATTTAGCCCTGAACCTGAGGACAGATGTTAGACAGTATTTCAGAGGGAGAAAGAAATCAAGTGAGAGTTTGGAGAAATGGTTTATTGGTTCCCAGAGGAAGAGAGTCATTAGCTCATTAGTGTAGGAAAGGGTGAAGCCGAAAGAACAATGGGGGCTCTGCCAGAGGAATAGATGGGATTAGATGAAGGATGGGATGGGCTTCTTTGCCCATGGAAAGAGATTTTCTTTAACTAGGAGAAGAATGACCTTTTCCTTTGATCCTGAGACCAGAGAGGAAAAGGAGGCAACTGAGCTGGGTGAGATGTGGAGGATAAGAGAGCTATGCAGAGAGGTCCAGCTCTCATTCAGTGAAACATGATGCCAAGTTCTCAACTCAGAAGGTGAGGCAGGGGGTAGGAGGAAACCATGAGGGAGAGCTGGACACTAGGGAAACATTTTGAAGGCTGCTGTGGTGGGTGGCAAAGGGAATCCATGAAGGAGATATCACAGGATTGCCTTGCCATGGTGAGGACCCAGCTGAGATCAGGGAACCAAAATGTAGAATGGAGCCAGGCAGCTGGTTTCCTGATTTTCTTCTCTCCATTGGCCTGCAGCCCATGAGCAAGAGTGAAAACTGTAGCATTACTTGGAAGTGATTCAAGGCCAAACCTTCTGGTATATTTACAATTAATATATCTCTACCAGTTATTATTTTTCATATGGCTCATTAACAATCACTTGAGATAGAAAGGTAGATAAGCATAGAGTTATTCTTTTCCTTAGAGTAAGGGTTAGGGTCAGGTTCTGACCATGTGCAACCATGGTATAAGTGAAAATATATCTACCCAATTATTAATTTCATAAAGTTTATTAATAGGAAAAGTAGATCAGCATAGATTAAAATCTCATCCTTTAAGCTACCTGACTACGTGTGGCCTATTCTCCTTTCCCTTCCTCCTTCCCCCCATAACCTGCCTGCTCTCCTCTTATTTGTCCAAAACTCTGGTCAGTCCCTGCCCCCTCTCTTTTATTAACGTTCCCAGATGCTGTGCTGGCATTTTAAGAATGTTGATGGATAGGTCAGCCGTCCAGGAAGGGGAGGGAATGAACTTTCCTGACACATACCTCCTGTGATCCTTCGGGAGACCAGTCTCCCCAATGGATCATTTAAACATAACTATTTTATAGTTATGTTTCTATCTAAATATCTAAATATCTTCTAGCTAAAAGCACATACAATATTTCATTTTCTAAGAGGAAGTTGCAATAGTTAAAGATGAGAGGGAAATATGAGAAGAAAAATACAAGATGATTGATAGACACATTGACAAAATACCAATTATGGGGCAGTCCCCTTTGGCATAAGAATTTACATTCAGAATAAGTATGTTCAACCCCCTTCAGTTCAGTTCATTATATCTGAAAGTTCATTCTGGATCTTTTGGTGCAGTGTGTGACTTCTTCAGACATTTTTACAACATCTCTCCAAAAGGATCTGCTTTCTTGATTCAGGATGTTGGCAAGTTTCTTTTCCTAAAATTTCTCCAAAAAATGTTAAATCTTGCATTTTAGGATAATTACACAATCTCCCCTGGGGGGGGGGTGTTGACCAACACCAGAATCACCCTGGGATACATGACTGAATTATGAAGTATATAAAACAATTGTCAAAAGAAAAACAAACCACCCCAAAAATCCCCAATAAAAAAGCAAAAATTAAATTCTATATAAAAATAATAAGAAATACAGAAAGGATAAAAAATAAAAATCCTTTGTGTATAAAATTCTGAGTAAAAAATAAACCTTTAACAGGCCCTTGAATCAGTGGCAAGGTCCAATTAAGTGACTTATGTCCACAAGCCTGTAGGACAATAGCAGCAGTACAACACTTTACCCATTTGCAGCCAGGACTACAGAAAACTGCCAAACTATAAGAGAGACAGGACTAGGTTTCAGCAGCAAATGAGAAAAATCATTTCCTGGTCTGATTGTACTTTCACTGTCAGGGATATGGGGAGCCAGGATGATAGGCAACCTGAGGTACTTGACAGAATATTTCAGGAGGAGAGTGTTGTGAGGAGTCTTGCATCTTAACATATGCCAAGTGCTGCAACCTCGATTCTCACACTAGGTTCAAGTCCTTTCCTATTGGTGTAGAAATTCAAAAATCCTCCCCTGGATTGGAGTTGGTCTGTTTTGACCTCATGCTACTTGGCACTGTATAGTGGCTCTTGTTCCCTTCTCCTTGAATCAGACAGAATCAGTTAACACAGTCCCATGACATTTATCATTGTATGGAAGGCTTCCATAGTCTAAAGCTTTGGGTATGCATAGTTACTAGGGCCAATAGATACTGTAAACTAACTGTAAACTTTCTCCTTCAAGTCAATAACAATACTGATTTCATGTACTTCAAGTATTACCAAGGATAAGAAAAAAGAGGAAAAAATCACATATCCTATTACAAACAGAGAGAGAAAAAATAATTTAAAAAATCATGCATTCATAGCTCACATTCCATATGACAATGTGTTAGTCAAGCAAGGGCACAACAAAAAAGGTGCTCACTCAAAAATGCGATTTATATCCCTCTTAACTGGGCCAGGATCCACAGTATGTACATAATCTTTTCACCAGGTAAAAGCCCTTTAAAAACAGCAGTACAACAACTATTACAGATTCTAAGAAGTACCCAAATTATAAGAGTCCATTTTAGAATAACTGCAAACAAGCCCGTTCCTTGCAGCCATAAGAGGTTCCACCAGCCATCATTAGGACTCACATGAGTCTCTATAGCTACTTGCTGTGTGTCATTAAAAAGCTTTTAAAGCTCATGGATATTTGTCACAAGTTCTCCAGACCTATTTATATGAGAACAAGACTGATGAATAAAAGCACAAGCACCTCCTGATGAGGCAGCGAGCATGTTGAGGGCCAGTTGATTTTGTAAGACTATTTTTGCTAAGGAGTCAATCTCCTCCTGTAGATAAGTGATGACTTCAGTGGTTTGGGAGATGATGTGAGCTGTGTCTTGAGCCAATCTTTCAGCCTCAGCTGAGATATTTCTAACAGTTTATTACTGCCATCATTCCAAAATTTGGCAGGAGAGCCCAGAAAAACCTCTGTCCTGCTGATGGAGAGGTTACTGAATTTGGTCTTGACCTCTTGGGTGTAGAATGCCACCCAGAGCCTAGAACTCTGGCTGTTGATTTGTCTATCCAGCCAACATCTTGATTATGCATGGATTCAGGTGGAATAACAGGCTAAACCATAAGTATCATACCATCCTGGTGGAAGGGTAGAGTAAGCTGAGGAGTTACAAATATAGAACTGTCCAGGGGTGACCAAACCCCATGGGAAATCCTCCCGCCGGGATGAGATTGTAATAGCTGTAAAAGGCATGTATTTAAATGTCCCATCCATTTCATTTTTAGGCTGTACTCTAGCACAGATAAATGTGGAAACAGGGAATGCAATAATATGTTTGTACTCCCATGTACTTACCACTGTTCAATGGACCCTTACCTCTTCTTACAAGTCAAAGGTGGGTGTATGATCAGTCATAGGTAGTGGTGCTCCTAGATATCTGGAAATTGCTTCTGAAGACCCATTAAAATCAGTTGAGATTTTTAGCTCATCAAATTTTTCAAAAGTCACTGACAGAGGTCATAACCATATATCAATGGGGACCACTCATCATCATTAATGTGACAATTAAAAGAAAAAGTAGCAAAAGGCTGTTTAGATAGCATATGACCTCCTTGTGTGGCAAATTGTGGTAATATCTCATTACCGTGGACTGGAATTGTTGCCCATGACAAAACAAAGCTCCGATGGATCTGGTGATACACCCAGCACCCATGAGGGCCAATGACATTTCCCCGGAAAAGAGTTTTTCCAACTTGTCTATGGACTTTTATAATGTTACTATCACCAGTTCAGTCATAGGGGAGGGCACAAATAAAGACAACATAACAGAACATACAGCTATAAGCCAAAACACAGTAATTGAGTGTTGTAAATCTTGAAATCTCTCAGACTTGTGAATGTTAAAAATTTCCCCATCGGGGAATTCTTAATTGGAACAAATTCCCTACTGAGAAACATTCCCCATTTTGATGTGAGAACTTACCAGGATCAGAAATGGGAGGACCTCTACTCCAACCGTACTTAAGACTGCTTTAGGGGAGAAAGCTCCTTGCTATGGGAGGACCCCTACTCTACCCATACTTAAGACTGCTTTAGGAGAGAAAACTCCTTGCTAAACAATGAAAGTACTTGGACCCATGCTTATAATAAGGCAAGGAGTTCTTTGAGCCAGGCCTGTTTTTAGAATTGATACAATGGGATGCTCGGTACCTAAAAGGGTTGGGCAAGTTTTCTCTTGATGAGATTAGTTGACTCAGCTGTGTTTTCTCTCGTTCAGACTTACTGAGGAGATTGGTCGACTTAGCAGGAATTCAGATGGGCAGTCCTTTGGAAAATATCTACAGTGATTGGTAGATGTAGGGACTTAGGGGAAGTGACATGGGAGAAAAGCCCCTATATAAGAAAAAGCAGAATCTCTTGAGGAGATATCCTTTTGGAGAAATCCTTTTGGAGGATCTCTGATGAGGATCGCTTGGGTAGAATCTCTTGAGAGAGGCTCTGGAGAAGGGAAGCTCTTGGAGGACAATCTCTAAGGAGGTCTCGCTGGGGCTCCTCTAAGGGGACTCTGTCCCTCTAGAGGCTCTGGAGAGAGGCCCTTTGGAACAGTCTCTGGGTGGAAGGCTCTCTGGTGAAAGCAGCTGAGATGATGCTGGCCTGGTGTCACTAGAATCCTTGTTTAGACAGACCTTGTGGTGAGTGATAAAAGACTAACTGACTAATCTCTCTCTTAAGACTCAGGTCTAGGCCATGTTGGCTTAAGGCCCTTCATACTTATTTCCTTTTTCTCTCTTTCTCTCTTTTCTTTAATTCTACATTTGTATTAATTAAAATCTCTATAAAACCCAGTTGACTTGGGTATTTGAATAATTGGGAATATTTCCCTGGCGACCACCTTATATTTGATTTAAAACCAAGACACTGTAGTGAAACATATTTTCTGTGGTCAAATTTACTCACTCTCTCTTATATCTATCACAATTTATATCTTCCACCATTTTAATCACTACAGTTTAAGACCTCGACCATTGTGTGATGTAGCAAAATGGAATAAGATAGATTAGAATAATATGTGAATTTAAAATCAAAATTAAATATTTAAAACAATCAGTAAATACAACAAATGTGAAAGGAAACAATCGTTCAACATCAATAGAAGGTACCCATTTTACATGGGAGCAGTGAATCCAGGAGACCTCTTCTCCAATTTTAATAGCTGTAGGAGTGGATAACAGTACTTGAAATGGACCTTCTCAGGCAGGCTGAGTTGCTCCAGTGCACTGGAAGTTCTTTATGTCTCCTGGGTGTAGGTCATGGAGTGAGAAGTCTAGAGGTCTGGCTTGTATTGCAGCTCCAGATTTGTGGATTTCTTGCAATTTTGCCTGTAAATCCTGTATATAAGACTCAGTAGAAGTGTCCCCGCCTAGTAATGTTGTGTATGCAGGAGAAAAAGGCTTAGCCTGTTCAAAAGTAATCTCAAATGGGCAGAAGTAAATCTCCCCTAGGTCTGCTATGAAGATAAAACAAAGCTAAGGGGAGGACTTCAGGCCATTTTAAGTGAGTCTCAATTTTCCGATCATGGTCTTAAGTTCTCTATTCATTCTCTCAACTTGGCCTGAGCTCTGGGGGTGATATGATACATGGAATTGGGGAGTGATCCCCAGACAAGAATAAATCTGGGACAAAACAGAATCAGTAAAATGGGTTCCCGTCTGAATCAATTCATGCTGGTGGGCCAAAGTGAGGGATAATTTCTCTTAAAAGCACTTTAGCAACAAAAGCTGCTGTGGCTCAGGCACTAGGAAAAGCCTCTGGCCATCTGGTTAGCTGGTCCACTATGACTAGGCAAACTTTGTAATGTCCAGCTTTGTGCATGGTAATAAAGTCAATTTGTATATGCTTACAATGTGTGTAAGCCAAAGGATACCCACCAAAAGCCTTGCCTTGGAAAGCATGTTGGTTATATGCCTGGCAAGTGGAACAGGCTGCACACACTTTAGAGGCTATAGTAGTTATACCAGGGGCTATCCATACCTTCTTTACAGAGTCCACAATACCCTGAGTGCCAAAGTGACCATTTTTATGAACTGATTGGCATATTTGGTGATAAAAACTTCTAGGGAGCAAGGGTTTTCCTTCAAAGGACACCCATAGTCCATTTATCTTTTGGCCTTAAATTGTTGCTTCCATTTTTCCATTTCCTTTTCAGTATAGGAAAATGATAAATCTGCTTCATTAGTTGTTAATGTTATAATTAATTCAGGTCTTTCTATAGCTGCTAACTTTTTGGTGGCATTTGCCTGGTCATTTCCCTTAGACAGGATCAGTTCCACCTGTATGGGCAGAGCAATGAATTATAGCTAGGGCTTCAGGTAACTGGAGAGCAGAAAGAAGTTCATTAATAATTTTTGCATTTGTTGTGAATATTTGCATCACAGAAATCAGCAAACACTACGAATCGGGGTGTGACTTATTGTTTTGTCAGTGATGCAGCCTTAAGAAAGTGGTGAAGAAAATGTTAATAATGTAGATTAAATTTTTTTAAAAGCAAAAAAAAAATTCTGTATTTGCTATAGTTTTTCCAGCTGAGGTTAAAAATCCTTTCTGAAGCCATAACATACTGACTGGATGACAAATTCCAAATGTATATCTCAAGTCAGTATAAATTGTTGCTTTCTTACCCTTGGCAGTTATATCAGCATGTTTCAGAGCTATCAGTTTTGCACCTTGAACACTTAAATTTGTGGGCAGTGAAGCTGACCACACAGTGGCAAATTCTGTGACTACAGCAGCTCCAGTGTAACATATACCATCCTTCATGAAAGAGATCATCAGTAAATAAGACTAGATCTGGATTGTATAAAGGAGTGTCCAGGAGATCTTCCTGAGGCTTTTCAGCCATGGATACTAAAGTTTCATAGCTATATAATGGTTCTCCTGAGACTGGCAAATCAGGAAGCAAGGTGGCAGGATTCAGAGTTGTACAACATTTTAAAATTATATTCATTTTTTAATAAGGTTATCCATATCTTGTGAGTCTTTGATCAGAGAATGCCTGTGTCATATGTCTGAGCAACAATGCTTCTACTTCATGTGGGCACATAATTGTTAATGGACATCCCAATACCAAGTCAGCTGCCTTAATCACCAATAAAGCTGTGGCAGCTACTCCTCTAAGGCATGGTGGTGCTCCCCAAGCTACTGGGTCCAGTTGGGCTGAATAATAAGCAAACAGATATTGAGCCGGTCCTAGACTTTGGGTTAAAACACCCAAAGCCACCCCTTTCTGTTCATGCACATATAAAGTGAATGGTTTATCATAATGTAGGATACCTAGAGCAGGGGCAGATAAGATAGCTTGTTTTGAATCTGAGAGCTGACAAGTGTTTTGGTTCTAAGTGGTTCAGTGACTCAATCTTTTGTTAGTGGTATAAAGAGTTTTGTGATTTCCCCATAGCAAGGGATCCATTGTCTATAAAACCCTAAAAAACCCAAGATTGCCATCAACTGTTTCTTAGTAATGGGAACACTTAATTTTTGAATATTTTTAATGTGCTTAGGAGAAATAGAATGGGAACCAGCAGTTAAAACGAACCCTAAATATTCCACTTTAGGGAGAGACCATTGAACCTTTGCCTTTGAGATTTTGTGGCCTCTCTTATATAGTTCTAAGAGAAGATGTTTGCTATCTTGACATGCTGCCGCATTTGGTGAAGCCAAGAGTAAATCATTACGCATTTAATTAAGTGACTGTTTAAATTGAATATTATCTATATCTTGTGCCAAAATTTGTGCAAAGAGGGTGGGATTTACCCTTGAGGCATATGATACCATATCCACTGGGAGCCTTTCCAGGTTAAAGCAAAGACGCCCGGAGTCCTCATGAATTGGTATTGAGAAAAACGCTGAGCACAAATTGACTACAGTAAAGAATGTGGCTGTGCTAGGAATAGACAAAATTATTGTGTTTGGGTTTGCAACCATAGGATGTCTTTTTATGACATGACTATTCACAGCCCTTAAATCTTGTACACATCTCTATATGCATTTTCCATCAGGGCCTAGTTTTGGCTTTTTCACAGGGAGAAAAGGTGTACGATATTCAGATTTGCATGGGATTATTATTCCTTTTTTTTTTTTATTAATGATTCTATCACTGGGGAAATGCCCTCAATTGCCTCTTGAGAGAGGATACTGAGGAATGAAAGGAAGAGGGAATTTTTCATCTTAATCTGAATGGGATCAGCTGATGTAAGTAGACCAACATCAGAAAAAGATGTAGACCATAGAGACTCAGGTATATCAGCTGGGGTTTCAAAGGTGGGGGGTTCTCCCACATCCTGACTGTCTGAAAGAAGTATAGGAAACAATTTTAAGCATTCCTCAGGCAATTCTAGTTTTTTTATAAAGCCATTTGGAGAGCATATTTTTGTGGCTCTAAATTTGTATAAAAGATCTCTCCCTAGCAAATTTGTAGGGGAATCTGGCATTAAAAGGAAAGAATGTTCCATTGAGAGGGGTCCCACAGATACCATGTGAGGGGAAAGCTTTTCAACCTTTAGAGGTGCTCCCAACACACCTATTACATTCAAAGAGCCAGTAGGATTACATTCAGAATCAGGTTTACTCATTAAAACTGACCTGGAATCTCCAGTGTCTAACAGGCAATCATAATATGTGTTCCCAACTTTCAGGGTCATCATGTGAGGCTTTTTATTTTGGGGATGGGAATGGACTGGGATAATAGGCATTAACACATTAGGGTCTGGGAAGTTGAAGATGGAGCATTCTCCCTCCTCTCATACCATCAGAAAGATTCCTGGCTATTTCTCTGGGTTCCCCTACACTGAGTACAAGGGTTGTGGTGTGAGTCTATGAGTTGCCTCATTTGAATTGCTATTTCTCCTATTATTGACATTATTCCTGAAGCTTCTATTTCTGTTTACCTGATTTCTCTTTCTGCAGTCCATAATTACATTACCTACCTTTCCACATGCTAGTAGTTGTTTTGTGGATTCTTGTAAGGTAGCTATGACCTCTCCTTTGCTTTGCCTTTCCAACTGTTTTCGGCCAGTTCTTTTATTTCCTTCCTTTATGTATCCACTAAAGTAGTGTTCTCTTTATCCTTCACTCCCTGTTTAGCAGTTAATTCCTTTATTTCCTCATTGTTTCCATTAAATCAGTGTTCTCCTCATGTCCCTCAAAAGCAGAACCTGCGACTTTATCTTCGAGGTCCATATTAGATCATTTTGGACAACTAGTCATAAAATAATTCTTAACTACCTTACATCTGTTTTTTTTTTAAACAAATTGTATTCTGATTTGTCTAACATCCCTTTCCTTATCAAGATCCAATTCTATGGGGGCAGTTGGGTAGCTCAGTGGATTGAGAACCAGGCCTAGAGACAGGAGGTCCTAGGTTCAAATCTGGCCTCAGACACTTCCCAGCTATGTGACCCTTGGCAAGTCACTTAACCCCCATTGCCTAGCCCTTCCTGCTCTTTTGCCTAAGAAGAGCCTAAGGCCTGAGCAACTCTTCCATATCAATCCCTTTGGGATTGTATGTTTGAAAAATGCTTTCAAACAAGTAAGTTTGTTTGAATCACCACCACAGGCTCAGCTTCATAAGAAGTATTTTTTTTTTAAATCTCTCAATGTATTGTGGAGAGAAAGGTGTATGATGTCTACTGTTTATTAAATCTTCATGTCTATTATAAGTTAGAACATCCCTTAGAGGGAAAATACCTTTACTTGAATCATCTCTGGTAACTGCTGCTTGGCCTGTTTTCTGGAGTTCAACTGAGTGGGTTGTAATGAGGCTAGTAGAGGAAGGGGGTGGGGTGGGTGAATGGAGAGGGAGAGACTGGTCATGGGGTGAAGGGGCAGGATGAAAAGATCAAGGGTGGGGCTGGGGGCATGGTAGAGAGGAACAGGATGGGGCTGAGGGTGGGGTGTGGCTGGGGAGGAGAGGAGTAGGATGAGTGAGGTCCAGGGAAGGAGTCATAGTGTGAGATTTAAAATGGTTGAGGTCTTAATACTGTAGTGATTAAAATAGTGGAAGATATAAATTGTGATAGATATAAGAGAAGGTGAGTAAATTTGACCACAGAAATATGTTTCACTACAGTGTATTGGGTTTTAAAATCAAATATAAGGTAGTCCCCAGGGAAATATTCCCAATTATTCAAATACCCAAGTCAGTTGGGTTTTATAGAGATTTTTAATTAACAATACAATGAGTAATCAAAGAAGGAGAGAGAGAGTAAGAAAAGAATCAGTTTTTTTTAACACTCACCACAAGGTCTGACTAAACAAGGATTTCTAATGACACCAGGCCAGCAGCATCTCAGCTGCTTTCACCAGCTCCCTCCTCCATCTGAATGTTTCAGAATCAGTCTCCTCAGAATGAGTCTCTCCAATCTGAATGTTTCAGAATGACTTTCCAGCTCTTCCCTGAGCTCTTATTTTTAAGGGCAAAATCTTCTCTGTCACCTCCCCTAAGTCCTTACATCTACTAATCACTGTAGATGTTTCTAAAGGACAGCCCATTCTTAGTCCACACCTAAGAAGGTGTGGATTTTTGAGTAATTCACACCAGGAAAGCTCTGAGTAAGTTTTCCAGTTCTTTGTTCCTTGTAAATTCACAAGTTGCTTGACCTTTATAGGTACTTAGCTTAAGAAAAGTATGGGTTTAAGTACTTTTCATTGTTCAGAAAAGAGTTTACAACTTTATCTTCCCCTAGGGCAGACCCAAGTAGGTAAAGTAGAATTCACACATTCCTGCTTTAAGTAGAGCTCACTGCCCAAATGGGGAATGGTCTTAATCCAATCTTATAAAGTAGGGTCTGGGAAATTTTAAGGTTTACAATAGTAAGGTGGGATCGGTCAAGAGAAGGAGAGTAGGGAAAAGGATTGCCAAGAGAATATGGCAAGTAGGGATGATAAAGTGGGGATAGGGGAGATGAGTGGGTACTGGGTAGTTAGAAGAAGGAGGATATGAGTAGTGGGATGGTAAGGGAGTGTAGAGAGGTAAATTGGGGGAAAGGGGATGGGAGGAGTAGGGTGAGCGAGGTCTGACAGGGAGAGGAGCTGAAGGGTTCAAGTCCTGGTTTGGGTCAGTATGAGGAGAAACTTCCTCACAGGCCAGGTGGATTATAGAGTGTGTTTCTTGTTAGATCTAATCAAGGGTTCATGAGGAGGAACTGAAGGAGTTAAGTCAGAATGGTCTGATTCCAAAGAATTCCTCACTGGAGGGGATGGTTAATTTATCAACATGATATGCCCACAAGAGCCAGTATTTATAATCTTTGGAATCTTTGTTTTAAATGGCTAATTTAAAATCTTTTAAGATCTTGAAGTCAGAGGATCCATATTTTGGCCATGTATAAGATATGTCCATCTAATCTTTGAAAAGTTTTTTAGCTTCCTTTATTGTCATCCAGTTCTCCTTAGGAAGATTAAGATTACCCCAAGAGTTCAAAAGTTTATGCAGGGGTCAATCTGGAGGAATATTTCCTGATTTCTTTTGATTTGTTGCAGTATTTCCCATAGTGTCTAGTCTGTCTTAATCTACCTATTTAAGCTAGTCTGAGTATTACTAAATGGTCAGTGTATACAATTAATTAAAAGTTCTGAAAATGTAAAAAATATGTAGACACAAATTTCTTTAATATTATTGTGGAAGGTAATGAGAGTGGGGTTAAATAATAAGCTAATGTAATGAATTGTTGCACAGCAATAGTACCAAAATGAATATGTATTTATAATTATTTTTGTTATGAATAATAGTCAATAATCATAAGTATCAAGTATTATTAATAATCACTAGTTTCCAATGACACTTATTAAAGTTATTGTTATTGGTCATATTAATAATACATTTGTTTTCTACAATTATTCCTTCATATTATATTTAATTAATTTGTTTCATTTTGGTTTTATTCAATTTTAGAAATGTTGTTTTAATTCAATTCAATATTATTAATACTTAGCTATTAATAATTCTTTTATTTAAATGTAGTAGTGGTATTTTCTTTTAAATTTCCTGCAGTTTTACTTCTTGCCTAAGGGTGGTGCTACAACTGCATATGGAGGGTAAGATACTAGAGGTTCGGCATTATCTATATACAGGTGAAAGAGAGAGAAGCAACGAGAAAATAAAAATGGTGTGGCTTTATATAAGTCATAGAGGAAGTGATCAGTCTTCGAGGAACGTTTGAGTGGGGGAAAGGAGAAAAAAAAGAACAAAAAAATCCACTTCCTTGTAGTTCAGACCTTTCCCCTTCCCCAGAGGTAAAGCCAATGGCCAGGTGTTCCCAAGGTGTGGGCTCTTGGTAGGGAGCTCCTATCTGCCAGTAGGATTTTCATCCCAGGATCTCCCGTCTATAGGTCTGGCTCTCAATGTATTGAGTTAGCCAGCTACCCCTAGGTGAAATCACGATTTAAAGGCATGGGATGGTAGTCCTCAACTCCTTAATTTCCCCCCTTTAATCCCACACAGCTAGAAAGCACCCTCAGGATTAGTTTAAGGGGCTACTTCCCACACTGTGTTGTGCTGAGTGCAGAGAGACCTAAGAGCCTTCATCAGCTTCCCCACAGAAAAGTGCAGGCTGTTAGGGGCTGGGAAGACTTCGGAGTTCTCGTTTGAACTTCTGGAACAGCTTAGACCAGGCATTGTTCATGCAAAAAGGCTTCTTCCACCCTTATCCAAGCTAAAAGAAATGGGGAGGGATATGTGGGAAGAGGGTCCTTACTGATCCTAGCAGGCTCGAAAAAGAAAACTGCTCTGCTTCTCCGTCTCAGCCAAGGTGTGTCCCGCATATGAAAGCAGACGAGCAGCTCGGCTAGAAATCACCCTGTGCTATCCTAAACACTAACTCAAAACTCAGAAGAAAATTAATAATCCTAATTAACCCAGGTGGTTGCCATCTGTTATATTTTTTTTTTATTTTTTTTTTTAAATATATTTTATTTGATCATTTCCAAGCATTATTCGTTAAAGACATAGATCATTTTCTTTTCCTCCCCCCCACCCCCCATAGCCGACGCGTAAGTCCACTGGGCATTAGATGTTTTCTTGATTTGAACCCATTGCTTTGTTGATAGTATTTGCATTAGAGTGTTCATTTAAAGTCTATCCTCTGTCATGTCCCCTCAACCTCTGTATTCAGGCAGTTGCTTTTTCTCGGTGTTTCCACTCCCATAGTTTATCCTTTGCTTATGAATGGTGTTTTTTTTCTCCTGGATCCCTGAAAGTTGTTCAGGGACATTACACCGCCCCTAATGGAGAAGTCCATTACGTTCGATTATACCACAGTGTATTAGTCTCTGTGTACAATGTTCTCCTGGTTCTGCTCCTCTCGCTCTGCATCACTTCCTGGAGGTTGTTCCAGTCTCCATGGAACTTCTCCACTTTATTATTCCTTTGAGCACAATAGTATTCCATCACCAACATATACCACAGTTTGTTCAGCCATTCCCCAATTGATGGGCATCCCCTCGTTTTCCAGTTTTGGGCCACCACAAAGAGCGCAGCTATGAATATTTTTGTACAAGTCTTTGTGTCCATTATCTCTTTGGGGTACAGACCCAGCAGTGCTATGGCTGGGTCAAAGGGTAGATATTCCTTTGTCGCCCTTTGGGCATAGTTCCAAATTGCCCTCCAGAATGGTTGGATCAGTTCACAACTCCACCAGCAATGAATTAATGTCCCTACTTTGCCACATCCCCTCCAGCATTCATTACTTTCCTTTGCTGTTATGTTAGCCAATCTGCTAGGTGTGAGGTGATACCTCAGAGTTGTTTTGATTTGCATCTCTCTGATTATAAGAGATGTAGAACACTTCTTCATGTGCTTGTTAATAGTTTTGATTTCTTTATCTGAGAACTGCCTATCCATTTCCCTTGCCCATTTATCAATTGGAGAATGGCTTGATTTTTTGTACAATTGATTTAGCTCATTATAAATATGAGTAATTAAACCTTTGTCAGAGGTTTCTATGAAGATTTTTTCCCAATTTGTTGTTTCCCTTCTGATTTTAGTTATATTGGTTTTGTTTGTACAAAAGCTTTTTAGTTTGATGTAGTCAAAATTATTTATTTTACATTTTGTGATTCTTTCTATATCTTGCTTGGTTTTAAAGCCTTTCCCCTCCCAAAGGTCTGACATGTATACTATTCTGTGTTTACCCAATTTACTTATGGTTTCCTTCTTTATGTTTAAGTCGCTCACCCATTTTGAATTTATCTTGGTGTAGGGTGTGAGGTGTTGATCTATTCCTAGTCTCTCCCACACTGTCTTCCAATTTTCCCAGCAGTTTTTATCGAATAGTGGATTTTTGTCCCAAAAGCTGGGATCTTTGGGTTTATCGTATACTGTCTTGCTGAGGTCGCTTTCCCCCAGTCTATTCCACTGATCTTCCTTTCTGTTTCTTAGCCAGTACCAAATTGTTTTGATGACTGCTGCTTTGTAATATAGTTTGAGGTCTGGGACTGCAAGGCCCCCATCATATGTGGTTTTTTTTCATTATTTCCCTGGATATCCTTGATCTTTTGTTCTTCCAAATGAACTTTGTTATGGTTTTTTCTAAATCAGTGAAGAAGTATTTTGGTAGTTCAATGGGTATGGCACTAAATAGATAAATAAGTTTGGGTAGGATGGTCATTTTTATTATATTGGCTCGTCCTATCCATGAGCAGTTAATGTTTTTCCAATTGTTCAAGTCTAGTTTTAGTTGTGTGGCGAGTGTTTTGTAGTTGTGTTCATATAGTTCCTGTGTTTGTCTTGGGAGATAGATTCCTAGGTATTTTATTTTGTCTAAGGTGATTTTGAATGGGATTTCTCTTTCTAGTTCTTGCTGCTGAGCTGTGTTGGAGATATATAGAAAAGCTGATGATTTATGTGGGTTTATTTTGTATCCTGCAACTTTGCTAAAGTTGTTGATTATTTCAATTAGCTTTTTGGTTGAATCTCTAGGATTCTTTAAGTAGACCATCATGTCATCCGCAAAGAGTGATAACTTGGTCTCCTCCTTGCCTATTCTGATGCCTTCAATTTCTTTATCTTCTCTAATTGCTACTGCTAGTGTTTCTAGTACAATGTCAAATAGTAGAGGTGATAATGGGCATCCTTGTTTCACTCCTGATCTTATTGGGAATGCATCTAGTTTATCCCCATTGCAGATGATATTAGCTGTTGGTTTTAGATATATACTGTTTATTATTTTTAGGAATGACCCTTCTATTCCTATGCTTTCTAGTGTTTTTAATAGGAATGGGTGTTGTATTTTATCAAAGGCTTTTTCTGCATCTATTGAGATAATCATGTGGTTCTTGCTAGTTTGCTTGTTGATGTGGTCAATTATGTGGATGGTTTTCCTAATGTTGAACCAGCCCTGCATCCCTGGTATGAATCCTACTTGATCATGGTGAATGATCCTTCTGATCACTTGCTGGAGTCTTTTTGCTAGTATCCTATTTAAAATTTTTGCATCTATATTCATTAGGGAGATTGGTCTATAGTTTTCTTTCTCTGTTTTTGACCTGCCTGGTTTTGGAATCAGTACCATGTTTGTGTCGTAAAAGGAGTTTGGTAGAACTCCCTCTTTGCTTATTATGTCAAATAGTTTGTATAGTATTGGGGTTAACTGTTCTCTGAATGTTTGATAGAATTCACAGGTGAATCCATCAGGCCCTGGGGATTTTTTCTTAGGAAGTTCTTTGTTGGCTTGATGGATTTCAATTTCTGATATGGGATTATTTAAGAATTCTATTTCCTCTTCTGTTAGTCTAGGCAGTTTGTATTTTTGTATATATTCATCCATTTCTCCTAAATTGGTGTATTTATTGCCATATAATTGGGCAAAGTAATTTCTAATGATTGCCTTAATTTCCTCCTCATTGGAGGTGCTGTCCCCCTTTTCATCTTTAATGCTGTGAATTTGCTTTTCTTCCTTCCTTTTTTTAATTAGATTGACCAGTACTTTGTCTATTTTGTTTGTTTTTTCAAAGTACCAGCTTCTTGTCTTATTTATTAAATCAATAGTTCTATCACTTTCGATTTTATTAATTTCTCCCTTAATTTTTAGGATTTCTAATTTGGTTTTCTGCTGGGGGTTTTTAATTTGATCGCTTTCGAGTTTTTTCAATTGCATTTCCAATTGATTGATCTCTGCTCTCCCTTGTTTGTTAATATGAGCTTTCAGGGATATGAATTTGCCTCTGATTACCGCTTTGGCTGCATCCCAAAAGGTTTGAAAGGATGTTTCGCCATTGTCATTTTCCTTGATGAAATTATTAATTGTTTCTATGATTTCTTCTTTAGCTAAACGGTTTTGGAGTATCATATTGTTTAATTTCCAATTGGTTTTAGATTTGGTTTTCCATGTACCATTACTAATCATTATTTTTATTGCCTTGTGATCTGAGAAGGCTGCATTCATTATTTCTGCTTTTTTGCATTTGTGTGCTATGTTTCTGTGACCTAATGTATGGTCAATTTTTGTGAATGTGCCATGTGGTGCTGAGAAGAAGGTGTATTCCTTTTTATCCCTATTTATTTTTCTCCATATGTCTATTAATTCTAATTTTTCTAAGATTTCATTCACTTCTTTTACCTCTTTCTTATTTATTTTTTGATTTGATTTATCTAAATTTGATAATGGTTGGTTTAAGTCTCCCACTAGTATGGTTTTATTGTCTATTTCTTCCTTCAATTCTCCTAGTTTCTCCATTAGAAATTTGGGTGCTATATTATTTGGTGCATACATGTTGATTAATGATATTTCCTCATTGTCTAGAGTCCCTTTTAACAAAATATAATTACCTTCCCTATCCCTTTTGATCAGGTCTATTTTTGCATTGGCTTTATCAGATATCATGATTACCACTCCTGCCTTCTTTCTATCAGTTGAGGCCCAGAAGGTCTTACTCCATCCTTTAATTCTGACCTTGTGGGTGTCAACCCGCCTCATGTGTGTTTCTTGAAGACAACATATGGTAGGGTTTTGGATTCTAATCCATTCAGCTATTCGTCTACGTTTTATGGGTGAGTTCATCCCATTCACGTTCAAAGTTATGATTGTCATTTGTGGACTCCCTGGCATTTTGGTTGCCTTCCCTAATTCTAACCTTTTCTTCTTCGGCTCTACCTTTTAGTCCAGTGATTTACTTTGAATCAGTCCCCCTTGTCCCCTCCCTTGATGTTTCCCTTTTTAGTCCCTCCCTTTTTGTTCCCTACCCCTCCCCCCTCTCTTTCCCTCCCTTTTTGTTCTCCCTCTCCCCCTCCCCCCCTTGGTTTTCCCTTCTCCTTACCCTTGTTGGGTAAGATAGAATTCAAGATCCCAATGGATCTGGATGTTTTTCCCTCTCAGAGTTGATTTCCCTGAGATTGAGGTTTAAGTAAACCCCCCCCCCCCTCTCTTCCTCTCCTTCTTATAGGAGTTTTCTTCCCCTCCCCTTCCCCTGTGAATCTTTGTGTGAGAACCATTATTCTATTTGGTCTTTCTTTACCCCCTATTTATACATTACATTTTCCCCGCATATTAGTATACATAGGTTGATATAAATGTAGTCCTTATAGAAGAGAGTTTGAGTAAAAGAAGATAACATTTTTCCCCTTTCCTTAATATTTACCTTTTCAGGTATTCCTTGCTCTTTGATTTTCGGTATCAAACTTTCCACAGAGCTCTGGTCTTTTCTTTGCAAAAAGTTGGAAGTCTTCTATTTTGTTGAATGCCCATACTTTCCCTTGGAAGTATATAGTCAGTTTTGCTGGGTAGCTGATTCTTGGTTGGAGACCCAGCTCTCTTGCCTTTCTGAAGATCATGTTCCATGCCTTACGATCATTCAGCGTAGAACTTGCAAGGTCTTGTGTGACCCTGATTGGCATTCCTTTATATCTAAATTGTCTTTTTCTGGCTTCCTGTAGGATTTTTTCTTTTGTTTGATAGCTTTGGAATTTGGCAATTACATTCCTGGGAGTTGTCTTTTGGGGGTTTAGTGTAGAAGGTGTTCTGTGAGCTCTGTCAGTGGCTGTATTGCCCCCTTGTTCTAGAATCTCTGGGCAATTTTCTTTGATTATATCTTGTATCACCATGTCCAGTTTGGTGTTTATTTCTGGCTTTTCTGGGAGTCCAATTATTCTTAAATTTTCTCTTCTCCCCCTGTTTTCCAGATCTATCACCTTGTCGGTGAGATATTTTATGTTCTCTTCTAATTTCTTGGTGTTTTGGCTTTGCTTTATTAGTTCTTGCTTTAAAGCCTGGTTTTCTTTTACAGTTTGGTCAAACTGGTTTTGTAGATGCGTGAATTTCTTTTGCATCATTTCCCACTTTTCCTCCCAGAGGGCTTCCATCTTTTTGGTCCTTTCTGATTCAAATTCTTCATGTGTTTGTGGAGAGTTTCTATTTCCTTTGGAAGATTTTGGAGAATTTTCTTGTATATCTTCTTCTATCTGCTCTGTATTTTGTATTTTGGCTCCATAGAATGTGTCCAGAGTCGCCCCTTTCTTCTTATTTTTCTTGGTATTTTGGGGCTTCTGTGTTTCTGTGGAGTTTGTCATCTCTGAACGTGGAGGATTGGCTTTTCTTGTCTTTTTCTGGTGATCAGAGGCTTTAGTCCTGGGCAGATGTTGGTTCTATGAGCGTTCCCTGGGTTAAACTGAATATGCCTCACTGGAACTGGAATGGAAGGGTCGGACCACGCGGCCACACTCTCCCCCTGGCTCGATTTCCGGAAGTTGCCTTCAGAATCCCTGGCCGTGAGGCTGTTTCTTCGGCCTGCGGGGGGATGGGCTGCCTGCCGCTTCCCCAAGCTCCGAGAGCACAGACTTTCACTGAGACTTGGATAGCAGGATCCAGCCCGTGAGGCTGTCTTGCCCGCCCTGAGGGTTGCTGTTGTTTTGACCAGCTCTCTGCAGCGGAGGCCCCAGGCAGTAACTTTCACCCGGACCGACCAGCTCTTTGCAGCGGAGGCCCCAGGCAGTAACTTTCACCAGGACTGGGACTTGGGTAGAAGACCCTGAGGGTTGTTGTTCCTCAGACCCTGCTCTCTGAGCCCGGCTCGGCTGCCGCTTCCGGGAGCCTTGGACTCTGCGCTCCTAGCCCTGAGGTCCGAGGGATCTCGGGTTCTGGCTTTTAAGGGGAGCCGTACCTTTTGAACCGGGTCCAGGTCCAGGAGGAGGGTTCCCAGGGTCTGTGCTGTTGATCGTTTTGAATTTCGGCGCCTTAGGAGCTTCTAGTTTGAGATCGGTTGGGAAGGGTTTTCCGGAGATCTGAACTTCAGCTTTCTCTAAGCCGCCATCTTAACCGGAAGTCTCCCATCTGTTATATTTAAAATGAATAAATCTACCAGTTATTATTTTTCATAAGGTTTATTAATCACTTGAGATAGAGAGGTAGATAAGCATAGAGTTAAAGTCTTTTCCTTACTCTTAAGTTCTGACCATGTGCAGCCATCATTCTGAATCTCTCTCCCTCACCTCTGCTCCAACCCATTCTTAGTGCCAAAAAGCCCAATTGGGCTCTGCCCATTCTCTTTTATTGATGTTTACAGAGGCTCATGGATGCAACTCTGGCATTTGAAGAATGTTGACGAACTGGTCAGCAACCTAGGAGGGGAAGGTGATGAAATCTTCTCGACACATTTCCCTAAATCATCAGCCTAGGCCCTTATCTGTTCTCTGGGGCTCAGTCTTAGTCCTGTTCTTGGACAATCAGGTGGCCATAGCACCTCACTTAAAGGAGATGAAACTTAGAGAGAAGCCTCTGGGATCTTTAGGATTGGGTCTTCTCTAGTTCCAATGGAGTTACTATTGACTGCTGAGAAATAGGGGCAAGAGAGAGACAGAAACAGGGCTGATTCCAGAGCATGCATTTTTCTTCCAGGAGAGAGACCAGAATGCAAGGATCCTGGTAGAGCTTGGGCCTGACATAAGCTCTGGGCCCAGTCAGTAAAAATGGATTAAATATAAAATAGGTTCTAGGAACCATGCTAAGCCCTGAGGATGCAAAGGAAGGACAATACCAGTGTGGGCTGTCCTGGAGCTCACTATTTAGAACCCACCATGGAGATTGTTTAAAAAGAAGCAACAGATCCTGAATCTCATTCTTGAGATGATCCAGGGAGAAAAGAGTGTTGGAGAATGGAAATGCATTTCATTCAATAGGGAAATAAGGAAATAGAATAATGAAGACATTTAAGGAGGAAAGCAATCAAAAGAGGAAAAAAAATTCTCCTGATAAAAATAAGTCACCATTTGCATATAGCCTCCATTATGTGTCACACACTTTATAAATACTATCTCATTTGATTCTCATAGGAATCCTAGGAGTCACTTAATAGATATTATGACCATGTTATGGTTTGAGGAGACTGAGACAGAGCTCTCATGAATGACCAGAGTTAAAAGTACTAGCAGGTTTCTGAGGTAGAATTAGAATGCACCCCATCTTTATTGGGGTTTTTAGGAAATCATGAAAATGTTGACATCTATATGAGGTAGAAAATAGGAAGAGAATTGTACAAACTTTCTTGGATAAGGAATGAAAATTCTTTTTTGGTTTTAGCTCTCTAACAAGTCAACAAAATGAAATGCTACCTACCTTGTGAAAGATTTGTTTTCCATTGATTCACGACAGTGTATTAAGTGATAAATGTACTTGGAGATCAAAGGCATAGATTGCTTTGTTGATTTTTTTTTTAACAGTTCAAAACCTTTGTAAGGATGGAATTTCATTTTTCTCCACTCTCACTGAAACTACTGAATGATGTGAATCTTAAAATTTCTCAACTCTACCTTGGAACATTATCTTAAGGTTATGGTTAAGGCTATTCCCATTTAAACAATGGAGGTACTTGATCAGGAATGTATTGGGAACTTTACATTACTCCATCCATACTTAGGCACACCCTAGGGGAAGATAAAGATGTAAAACTCCTTAGTGAACAATGAAGGTATCTAATGCATACTTATAGTGAGGCCAAAGCCCTTAAGCTGGGTCCATTTTTAGATCTAATACAAAAGGGTGCTAAGTACCTATGAAGGCTAAATTAATCACTACAAGGTCAGGCAACTTGCAAGGGACAACCTTATCGAAGAGGTGTGAAATACTCTGAAGTTTTAGTCTACCCAGAGAAGGTGATAACAAGATGTGAATTAAGAATGGTCAGTCCTTTGGAAAACGTCTACTGTGATTGGTAGATGTGAAAATTTAGGGAAGGTGACATAGAAAATTCTCTTTAAAAGGAGGTCAGAGAGTTTGGATCAGTTGAGCTCAGGAGCTGAACTGGAGGGTCTCTCTGAACACTAGAGTTTTGCTTGGGACAATCTTGTGGTGAGTGATTAAAGACTGACTTAATTTTCTCTCTTAAAAGAAAGGCCTAGGCCATTGGTCTAGGCCCTAGTTTTCCTATTATTTCCTCTTACTCTGTCTCTCTTTAATTCCTTCATTTGTATTAGTTAAAATCTCCATAAAACCCAGCTGACTTGGGTATTTCATATTTGGGAATTTTTCCCATGGTGACCACTTTATTTCTTTCTTTCCCATTTTTAATAGATTGTAGTATAATAATGATTCACATTTATAGTTCTTGAAGATTAATAACCTATTTTCAGATAAAAATACTGAGGTTTTGAGAAGTTAAGGGACTTACCAATGCTACTAAATGTCTTAGAATACATTTTTAAAAAATTTTATACATTATTTTATTTGGTAATTTTCCAACGTTATTCCTTGGAAACAAAGATCATTTTCTTTTCCTCCCCCCCTCCCACTGCCCCTCCCATAGCCAACGTGCTATTCCACTAGGTATCACATGTGTCCTTGATTTGAACCCATTTCCATGTTGTTGGTATTTGCCTTAGGGTGTTCATTTAGAGTCTCTCCTCAGACATGTCCCTCAACCCCTGTAGTAAAGCAGTTGCTTTTCTTCAGTGTTTTTACTCCCACAGTTTGTCCTCTGCTTGTGGATAGTGTTTTTTCTCCTGGATCCCTGCAGAATGTTCAGGGACATTACACTGCCACTAATGGAGAAGTCCATTACATTCGATTGTACCACAGTGTATCAGTCTCTGTGTACAATGTTCTCCTGGTTCTGTTCCTCTCGCTCTGCATCAATTTCTGGAGGTTGTTCCAGTTCCCATGGAATTTCTCCACTTTATTATTCCTTTGAGCACAATAGTATTCCATCACCAACATAGACCACAATTTGTTCAGCCATTTCCCAATAGAAGGGCATCCCCTCATTTTCCAATTTTTGGCCACCACAAAGAGTGCAGCTATGAATATTTTTGTACAAGTCTATTTCCTTATTGTCTCTTTGGGGTACAAGCCCAGCAGGGCTATGGCTGGATCAAAGGGCAGACAGTCTTTTAGCGCCCTTTGGGCAGAGTTCCAAATTGCCCTCCAGAATGGTTGGATCAGTTCACAACTCCACCAGCAATGAATTAATGTCCCAACTTTGCCACATCCCCTACAACATTCACTGCTTTCCATAGCTGTCATGTTAGCCAATCTGCTAGGTGTGAGGTGGTACCTCAGAGTTGTTTTGATTTGCATCTCTCTGATTATAAGAGATTTAGAGCACTTTTTCATGTGCTTATTAATGATTTTCATTTCTTTGACTTAAAATTGCCTATTCATGTCCCTTGCCCATTTATGAATTGGAGAATGGCTTGATTTTTATACAATTGATTTAGCTCTTTGTAAATTTGAGTAATTAGACCTTTGTCAGAAGTTTTTGTTAGGAAGATTCTATCCCAGTATGTTACTTCCCTTCTTCCCTTCTAATTTTGGTTACATTGGTTTTATTTGTACAAAACCTTTTAAATTTGATATAGTCAAAATTATTGATTTTACATTTTGTGACTCTTTCTAAGTTTTTTCTTGGTTTTAAAACCTTTACCTTCCCAAATGTCTAACATGTATACTATTCTGAGTTCACATAATTTACTTATAGTTTCCTTCTTTATGTTCAAGGTATTCACCCATTCTGAGTTTATCTTGGTGTAGGGTGTGAGGTGTTGATCCAAACCTAATCTCTCTCACATTGTCTTCCAGTTTTCCCAGCAGTTTTTGTCAAATAGTGGGTTTTTGTGCCAAAAGCTGGGATCTTTGGGTTTGTCATATACTGTCTTGCTGAGGTCACTTACCCCACACTTTATTTTTAATATAAAATCAAGACACTAAAAATTATCTTTATGTTTTTGGAAATTCAAAGTCTTGAAACCCATATTTTCGCGGTCACAGTTTATGGCAACCACTCTTTTGTCTGTAACAATGACTAGCCTGTGTTGCCAACCGATGCCTTTAAGAAGGTCCCAATCAGAAGAACAAGAACTTAAGTGGTAAATAAGTTCAAGTCAGAAAAAAAAAACATAGCATTGCAGTGAGTAGGCAGTAAATGACTGTTTTTGTTAAAAAGGTTATGGTCAGTGATGGTTTCATAAGGGCCTTTACTCTGCATGTCTAGCGCCCAGGGTTTACAAAGATCCTGCTTTCTCTGTTGCAAGAATGAAAACCCAGGTAACATCCTGATCTCATGATTATAAACTTGATGAGATTCAATTACATGGCAACCCAGGAATGGGACAGCTACCCACATGTAGTGAGTCACTGAGAGTGTGTGCTTGCCTGAAAGTTAGGAAATAATTTGATATCAAGTTGAGAAACTAAAAAAATGTTATGATTAGAAGCAGTTTGATGTCATCATTGAATACCCCTCAAAGCATCATATTCCTAGTTATGATCATTTGGAATCACTGCAGGGAAAACCCTCATTATATTTGAAATACTTGTCCAAGAGGAAAAATAGTTATAACAAAATTGGACAATTATTTACTGCTTAAGGTTCTAGTAACTTATTTTTAGCTCGTTGGTTAGAGCATTATCTGAAATCTCTAAAAGGCTTATGAACCACTGAATGGGAAGGGTGCAAAAGGACTTATAATGAAGTATGCAACCAGTTTCCTTAAAAAAGGATGATGGACTCAGTTTACTGTATGAGACATTTTTAAACATGGGAAATGCCATGTCTTTTTTTTTTAATTTATTTTGTTTAGATTTTATTTAGTAGGAATTTTATCATAGTGAAAAGAGGCATTATGGCCCCTGAAATAGTGTGGTACACTGAGCTTTAATGGATACCTAAGTGTTCCTCAGTGAAGTAAGGCAGATGAGCCTTATCCACTGCAGCCAGTGTGCAAACCAGGCCTCCAGGCAATTGTTGGTAAAAGTTATAGGGTTTATTTGTTAACAGTAGGAATGGAGGATTATGGATGAGGGGTCCCTCACCACTATGAATTCTTTCTATTCCCACCTTCTAAGTTTCCCTCACAAGAAACATTTCTTTTGATTGATGCTTCCTAAGCCCTTTTCCTGTCACTGGCTAATCTTTCTGAAGCCCTTTCTGTCTCTACCTGACTATTAGTCCTCTTTGGTATTTTTTCACAAAAGATAATGGTTCTCCAAGATGACCAGGGAATGAACTGAGTTCAACCCAGCTGGGCCAGGTCCTAAGCTGGGCCTCAAGCCTCATACCAACACTGACTCTTGATAACAAGGTCTGTATCCAGTTTGATGATATAAAAGATTTTATACAAATGTCTTTTTTCCAGTAAGGAAAAGTTCTTGCCAGAAGGTCCAAAGGTTTCCCTTCAACCTTACTACTAGATTTGTTATCACCAGGATCAATAGAGTTCTTAGTTGCTTCTTCTCAGCTCTATGAAACAGGAAGCCCTTTCAATTGGCCAGTGATCCTTCAGATCATCTCCCCAGATTCTAGAATCTCTGTTCTCAGCATTTCTAGCATGTGGCCAGAGCCAGCCTGGCCTCTACAAAACCAAATTCTCATACTTAACCCCATTTCTCTATCATTTTCATCCTAACACTCCTCTCAAGAAGTAGGGAACGGGAGCAGCTAATTGGCTCAGTGGATTGAGAGCCAGGCCTAGAGATGGGAGTTCTGGGTTCAAACCTGGCCTCAGATGTTTCCTAGCTGTGTGACCCTGAGAAAATCACTTGACCCCCATTCATTTGTCTTAGAACTAATACATAGTGTTGATTTTAAGACAGAAGGTAAGGGTTTTTTTTTTTAAGTAGGGAACAGAACAAAATCTTTTATGCCTTGGGTAAATGCAAAAAAGTGCATTTTCTTCCTTTGATCTAAGATACTGCAACAAAAAAGCAATCACGAAGGAAAATACTTAATGCTTACATAAAACCCAGATAATAAAATAATAGGAATATTTAGTATACATGCACCCAGTGGTATTTAGGGTTAGGGTTAGGGTTAGGGTTAGGCAATGAAAATGACAGCAAAAGGGAAAGATTAAAAGTGAATTTTCTAGTTCTGTGGACAGAGAAGCTGCTAGGATTTGGGTCAAACCACTCAGCCAACTATTCTGAGATTATGGTCTGAGAGAGGAATGTAATAATGCTAGCCTTGCCAAAATCACAGATTTGTTATGAAGAGCCAATGAGATTATATGTGAAACTCTTTGCTAATTAAATTATTCTTTAGACTTGTGTTAATGGCATTTTCAAATGATGTTTTGTGCCCATTTACATTTGAAGGCTTTTCGTTTTACCTGAAGAAATAGGATAGAAAGCAGTTTATGTTCTGTCAGTAGAAGAAAGGAGATAGTTATATGTGTGTCTATGTGAGTATACATGTATATTTTACTATTTGTTTCTTTCAGAAGAAGATATCAGACTGGAAATAAAGGCAATTCCAACAGAGGAGAGCCTTTCTGTGAAAGAAAGGGACCAACAAAGATTCATGAGAGGTGGTCCTTATAATTGTGTTGTATCTCAAAATTCATCCCTCATTGAATATCAAAGAATGCACACTGAGCAAAATTCTAGTGAATGTAAACAGTGTGGAAAGACTTTTATGCACAAAGCCAGTCTTGCTGGTCATCAGAGAATCCACTCTGGTGAGAAATCTTATGAATGCAAGCACTGTGGAAAGGCATTTAGGGGAAACTCTGAACTTGCCCTACATCAAAGAATCCACCCTGGGGAGAAACCTTGTGAGTACAAGCAATGCAGAAGGACATTTTCTGGGAGTGCTAGTCTTGCTCAACATCAGAGAATTCACACTGGGGAGAAACCTTTTGAATGTAAGCAATGTGGAAAGACATTTAGACAAATATCCAGTCTTGTTCGACATCATAGGATCCATTCTGCTGAGAAATTTTATGAAGGCAAGCAATGTGGAAAGACTTTCAGTCGCAGCTCCTATCTTGCTGACCATCAGAAAATCCACACGGGAGAGAAGCCTTTTGAATGTAAGGAATGCAAAAGGACATTTAGTCAGAGCTCAAAACTTGCTCAGCATCAGAGAATCCACACTGTTGAGAAATCTAATGAATGCAAGCAGTGTGGAAAGACATTCAGTGGGAGCTACTATCTTGCTGACCATCAGAGAATCCACACTGGTGAGAAACCTTATGAATGCAAGCAATGTGGAAAGACATTCCGTCAGGCCTCCAATCTTGTTGTACATCTGAGAATCCACACTGGGGAGAAACCTTTTCAATGCAAGCAATGTGGAAAGACATTCAGGGAGAACTCCAAGCTTACTCTACATTGGAGAATCCATACTGGTGAGAAACCTTTTGAATGCAATCGATGTGGAAAGACCTTCCGTCAGAGCTCTAGTCTTGCTCGACATCAGAGAATCCATACTGGAGAGAAACCTTTTGAATGCAAGCAATGTGGAAAGACATTCCGTCAGAGTTCTAGTCTTGCTCGACATCAGAGAATCCATTCTGGTGAGAAACCTTATGAATGCAAGCAATGTAGGAAGAAATTCAGTCGCAGCTGCTATCTTGCTGACCATCAGAGAATCCACACTGGTGAGAAACCTTATGAATGCAGGCAATGTGGAAAGACATTCTGGGAGAGCTCCTGTCTTGCTCGACATCAGAGAATCCACACTGGTGAGAAACCTTATGAATGCAAGCAATGTGGAAAGACATTTAGGGATAACTCCTGTCTTTCTCGACATCAGAAAATCCACATTGTTTAGAAACCTTATGAATGCAATCAATGTGGAAAGCCATTCATTGAAATGGAGATCCCATCTTGTTCAGCAGCAGATCATCCCTGCTGGTGAAAAACCTTATAATGCTATCAATGTGGAAAGACATTCAGATAGAGCTTTAGTCTTACTGTAGATCAGAAAATCCACACTGGTGAAGATTTTTATGAATATAATAAATGTTAAAATACATTAATAGGATGCTGAAGTCTTGTACATCAGAGAGTCAAAACTGGGCAAAAACTTTTTGAATGAAAGCAACATGGAAAACCATTCACATGGAGCTCTACTTGTGTACA